>NC_143395.1:365258946-365558946 GCF_052110815.1 Crocodylus siamensis | reverse complement strand
CAAGGTATCCCTTGGAAAATGTTAGATCCTACTTTTCACTTGATTTTTGACTGCAGAAAAATAATAGAGCAGTTCTTCTGTTGCAAAGCACTCAGAAAGATCACAACAGCACAGAATATTTTTAACACTGGATTCCTACTGAGATTTCTCAGTTCATCTTCTAAATCATGTTTCCGCACCTCCCAGTGCTAACAATGCGTGGTATGCTGCAGCACCTCTAAAAGGATCTAAAGACATGATCCAGGGCCGTGGAACCCTGGGTGAGAATCACTGCCATAGACTCAAGGCTGTGTCCAGACGAGCGTGGACATTTGGTTCCCTGGGGACAAGTAGCAGTGGCACACCTTGCACTGCAGCTACTTGTCCCTGGGGAATGCTTAAGCCACGAGTACTTTGGCACATGGCAAGTTACTCCCAGAGTGATAGAGGAGGCTGGGGTCAGCACTTGCTGGCTCCAGCAGCCTTACCTGGGATCCTGGGGGGCCTCCCAGGGCTGCAGCAGCTGCGATCTTGCTGGTCAGTGTCTGGCTGGCAACTGCAGTGCGGCTCCAGGTGGCCTGGCTCTGCTTTTCATTGGTGCGTGCTGCTCATGCATGTGACACTCTGGTTTTTCCAGGGGTCAAAAAAACCTGCAGGAAACAAATCTGGAGCAGTGCACACATGGGAAGAGCACCCATGCAGAGTGGAGAACACCTGACAGTGAAGTATGTGGTGCTGCAGTCGTGTTTGTGGCTCCATGTTGTAAATATTTTATTTTATTTCTGTATAACTGCCGTGCGGCACTCTCACATTTATGTAACCTTGTAGTTTTGGCTTCTAATCAAAATGAAAGCTTTATATTTTCCCACACTTGTATTAAGCTGCACATGCGTATTTTGTAAGTTTCATTTCTTATCTATAAGTGTCATTCCTGCAGAAATGAAACTTATGTAGAAAATCTACCTAGTAACTATTATGTAAAAGAAAACTATCCTATCTCTGTATGCTTAGCTTATATCATAGTTAGTGTCACAGAGGCAGTCCAACCAACATCTATAAAGAGGCATAGAGGCAAGAAGTAGCAGAGACAACGACTGGACCACCCTTCAGGCTTGATCACCCTGTAGCCAGTCCTCAGCCTCCCCGCCTGGGCGTATCCCAGCGAAAACCAAGGCCTCGAAAATCCGACAATTGACAGCGATTCACTGCGTTACAGTTTTGTTATCTATCATCCTGTTCATGAGCTGTTGACCAGCCCTAGGACTAACTAGTGAGTAGCCGCACCTATCCCGCAAGGGGTAGAAAGCAAGGGCTCGCTAGTAAACCCTGTGGGCCAACAGACAGCCTTTGTATCTGGCATACTGTAACTGAAGAAACATCGGAGACTCCACCTCTTAACTGCCTCTCTTCATAGTTTAGACAGCATATCTATACTTTCTATACTTATATTTACTGCAACTTCGTTCCAGCCGGTCTCCCCTCTTATTTGTAAGAGGGTGAGGCCAGGTGAGTGAATAAAACAAATTTTTACTTTACCTTATATTTACTCCATAATAACTTCTACCACTAACACCCTGTCTCAATGAGCTGTTGACCAGTTCTGGGACTTAAGGAGTTGGCAGCCGCACCCAGCCCATTGGGTTAGAACGCAAGGGCTTATTCCGGAACCCCGTGAACCAACAGACATCCTACAAACTTGTTATAGAAAACTAACAACTTACTCTAAGTCGTCTACTTGCGCCAACTCGGTGAACCTTGAAGGCGGTCATAAAGCTACCTCCAATCCCGCCCCACAAGCTGCGCGCTCGCCCGCTCCGTAAAGCCCGCGGCTCCCCAAGTGGTGCCGGAATTGCTAGCCCGGCATTCCGCTACACACGTAATGCACAGCCGTATTCGTCTGGATGCACCCTAAGTTCTCTGTAAATTGTCAGATGTAAATTGTACTTTGAACATCTAATGTACTTACTTGCACTTCCAAATGTGGCTCAGCTGTCATACGTTTGCCTGCATATACAAATATAAATATGGTTTAAGTGCTGATCTCAACCTGTACCTACTGAAAAATCTGAGTCTAGGAATAACTATTTGAAGACAAAGGGAAATTGAAATAACTCCTTGAGATTTGGTGTCTTAAGGTGAGCTCCTCTACAGACTGGCTTCCAAGTTTACTTTTTTTAATCTCTTCTACTTAAAAACAAAAGACTTAATTAGAAAATAGCTGTGTCAGAAATGGAGACAGTCTCAAGTAAGGAGTTGGAACTATAAAGTTTAAATTGCCATAATTTCAGCTTGTCTTCACAGAAGCCATTTCAGTCCCAATTAGAGATAAATGGGAAACAGAATTTCATATGATCAGAGTGTTAAAAGGAAAGCGGTATGAGGGAAGGCTGAGGGATCTGGGACTCTTCAGCCTGTGGAAAAGAAAGCTGAGAGGGGACCTGGTAGCAGCTTACTGCTACACTAAAAGAAGTACTCGATGAGTACTCGATGAGTCAAGGACTCGATGAGCAACTGTTTGCCAGGCCACCCAAGGGGAAAACTGGGGAGTAATGGCCACAAACTCCTGGAAGACTGAGTTGGTGAACTTAGGCTCAAAATTAGGAAAACATTTTTCACAGTCAGGGTGTCCAGACTGTGGAATAAGTTCCCTCCAGAGGTGGTGCAATCACTTACACTGGAAATCTTCAAGAGGAGACTAGACAGTCACCTTGCTGGGGTCACCTGACCCCAGTTGTTTTTTCTGCTTGGTGCTGGGAGATGCACCTATGATCTTTCAAGGTCCCTTCTGGCCTTACAATCTATGAATCTATGAAATTCTGTAATTTCAAAAATTTTGCTATTGTGTCAAATCAGAACAAAGTATCACATTTTGAAATTTATCACAAAGCATTTTCAAAAAATCTTTGCTTTTAGTTCAGTCAAAATGTTTCCCATTGATAACACTGAAGTATTATATTTCATTTTTGACCTTTTAAAAAAGAATGTTACTAAGACAGTCTTTCAAAAGGAACCATAATTGCAAAAGGAAAAATCAAGATATGCTCTTTTGACAATGTTGAATGGAACATATTGATACCGTTGACATACTTTATGATTTTTTTAAATTGATACATTCCCATGGAAACATTCAATCTGGATGAAAGAAAAAGTTTCAGTCAAAAATATTTTGACTAGCTCTACTGCTGAATGAAAAACAAGTTGGGAACAGAATTCAAACATATTGAAACCATGTATTATTAGTTACCCACACCTTTAAACAGAAATCTTAATAATAAACAAGAGCCATAGTTTCATAATCCTTTTCTCTACAGATAGCTTTTCTCTTTTGATATGTCAAACCATAAAGCACAATTTACAAAAGGCATGATATTTCAGCATAGGGTGAACTATAGAAAAAAGTTTCAATTTCAAAAGGATAAGCCTGTTAGCATAATATATGCTAATTATTTCTTTCCTAAGCTATAAAAGGGATATTATTGCAACTGTATATTTTGCAATGTGTGCACTCCAGCCATCTATGACAGTTTCGTTGCATTTATCTCTATTATACATGACTGGGCTAAATTTTCAATAAGGGGCCCAACAGTTCCATTTCTGGTCATACAATGTTGCTTGCACAAACAGCTATGTACAGCTTTTAGTTCTGAACCATCTGCCATTGTGGCAGCTGGATTCTAAAATCTTTCTGCTGTGCATGCAGGGATTTGTACTGGCACATGCTCAAATGCTTGGGTGTCCCTAAATACATGTAGGTGAAGATGCTTATAATTTGGGCCCTATGTGTGCAGTATTCCATAGAAACATGCATGGCTCTGTATATAGAAACGTGTATTTGAAAGGACTTTAATGTATTTAGAAAAAACTCCTAAATGCCTTACTTTTCTTACTTTCATATTCAGTGTTCTTTCTTCATTAGGATGCTGGGGAAAAGCATATAAGAATAAAGGCAGAACATCAGAGGTGCAAAATAAGTGACTGCTGATCAGGTACATGACAAGGGCAACAAGACAGCATTCTGTCAATACATTAGAAGGAAGAAGAGGGCAGAGGAAGGTCCAGGTCCAGTACTTAACGGGGAGGAGAGGAAATGACAGATGACACAGAAGGCTGCAACATTCAATGCCTTTTTGCTTCAATTAAAAAAAAATGGGTGATCAGATACTTAACACAATTTATTTTAACAAGGGGATAAGAACGCAGGGAGCAGAGAGAAAGATCAGGTTAAAGAATATCCATACCCGGGTAAGTTAGATGTATTGAAGATGACAGAGCCTGACACAATACACTCTAGAGCACTTAAGAAACTAGCTGAAACAACTTGTGAACCATTAGGAATGATCTTCCAGCACACCTGAAGAACAGGGGAATGTCTGAAGTGGATGACTGGAGAATTGCAAATGTAGCACCTATCTTCCAAAAGGGTACAAAGGAGGACCTAGGGACTAGCTGACTTTGATACTCAGAAAGATACTAACCCAAATGATCCAGAAAGAAAATAGGTAAGTGCCAAGAGGATTGTGGCAGGCTGTGGGCTAGTGGCTTCAGCCCAGCTGTGAGCAGTAATACTAATTACAGGCTGCTCAGGAGGATGGGCTAGCTGAGGGAGATAATTAGCAGACACAGGAAGTCAGAAGGCTCGTAGGGAGGGGAAACCAGACAGAAAGTGAAAAGAGTAACTTGGCCAGTGACTACAATACTGGATTAGGGGCTCTTAGGATTTGGGAAGAGACTCAGGGGCTGGGAGACTAGGGCCAGCAATGCCGTAGCACAGACCTGAGTCACAGCCAGCCTGAGAGGAAAGACTCCAGCAAGGAAGGAGTAGTAGTAAGGCACAAGTGCCTTCTCAGAGGTTGAAGAGGACTCAGATGTGTGAGTTAACCCCTTATGGACTGTGTCTGCATTAAGGGACAAACTGATATAGGAGGTTGCCTGTGCAACAGGTGTGCCCTGGGAATATGGACTGTATCATGTTTGAAGAGAGTTTGAGCTAGCAAAAAACCTGAACTTGCTACAAAAATCATAAGGTGATAAAAATAGCTAACTTGGAATCATCAAGAGCATATAGTTTAATTTCCTCCTCTAATAGGATAGCTGGTCTAGTGTAAGGGAGCAATTGCAGAGAGGAAGAAGTGGTGGAGGAGAGGCTGATACTGGGGGGAACTGTGGATAGGAGGTTGCAAGTGGCAAGGGGTGCAGGAAAGTTGCAGGGGGAAGAAGGTGGGGGCAGAGGGCAAAGGGGCTACTTGACCCCCCACCCCTTTCTAGCCATGCCCCACCCCAAGCTATTGCTTTCCCTGCTGTAGCTATGGGGGCGAGGGGCACATTCATGACAACTCTCTGATACTTAGATTCTATATCTGAAAAATTTAGGGGTTTATCTTAGGGGCTTGCTTAAATTCAGGGTCATCTTAGATTCATGTAAATATGGTATTTGAAGATGGAAGTGAGCAGAGCAGTTGCAAAGACTTTGGAGGACAGAATTAGAATCCAAAGTAATATTGATAAAATGGAGAACTGTCCAAAATCAAGTTGAGAATTCCACAGAAAGAAGCAGAGAGCTACCCTTAGGAAGGAGAAACCAAACGACATAATGGGGGAATATCTGACTAAGCGGCAGTATTGCAGAAAAAGATCTGGGACTACACTGGAGAGCAAACTGAATTCAAGTCAACAATGAATTCAGTTGTGAAGAAAGAAATAATCATGCCATGGTGTTTAAACAGGAATTTTGCATATACTTCAAATGAAGCAATTCATTCATTCCACTCAGCACTGATAAAGCTTCAGAAGGAGTACTTTGTCCAGTTTCAGGCAGTATACTTCAAGAGAGATGGTGCAAATCCAGAGAACAATAAGCAAGACAGCAGGTTTAGAAAATGTGGGGAGGAATGACAGCAGTCTTTCAGTATGTAAAATGTTATTATAAGGGACAGCACTGAATTGTTCTCCATGTCTAAGGGGACAGGATAAATAGCAATTGGTTTACTTTTCAGCTAAGAAGTTTAAATCGAATACTAAGAAAATCTTTCTAGCTATAAGTATAATTAAGCACTGAGACAGGCTGTTATTTTGGCTGTGATGGTTACGGGGAATATGAGAAGCAAGGCTTCTTTAGCAATATTGTTCATTGTACCAACTGTATAACTGGAGAGATGTTAGATGGGTTTTCAGGCACAAGTTGCTCTTCCTCAGCTCTGGCAAAGAAGCAAGAATAGTCTAAGCATAGGGATGGATTAAGATTCATTGGGATCCTGGGCCTGCTCCTCCCAACCTGCGCCCTGCCCTGCAGTCACAGGCTCTGTCCCTGGCTGGCACAGCAGGAGCAGTGGCAGGAGCAGGATGCGCTGCCCCACTCAAGCCCAGGGCAGGAGCCATGGCTGTCCCTGCCCATGGGTCCATGCTGGAGTTGGTGCCAGTGCCAAGGGTGCTGAGCCACTGCCTGCTGGGTGTGTGCAGCATGGACTGAGCTCCATGGGGTGGCCCCTTGCCCTGCCACAGCTCAGTCTGGCTGCAGTGGCACCCAGCAAACAGTGTCCAGCAGTCACAGCTTATTGTGCCATGTGCACCCAGCCAGGCCAGGCCACTGGTTTCATCCACGCTGAGGCAGGGGCCCCTGGGCCCGGGCCTAGATGGTCCGTGAGTTAACCCACTTATGCCTAAACTAAACACCAGGTAGAACAATAGCTTCACGTGTTAATCACAGAATAGAATTATGCAAGAACTTGTAAATTGTGGAGCAAAGAGAAGTGTCAGAAGTATCTTCAAAACAAGAGAACTGCAGTTGAATAGATAATCTAATTATGTATAAGAGTAAAGCTCTTCAAAAGGGAAAAGGTTTATTATTACCTGTGGAGTACAGAGAAGTTAGAAATGGCCATTAAATTATAACAAGCCATGAAACCATTGTGTTAATCCTTTGGTTTTAGTGTCCAATTAAATTATGATTGTTTTTGTTCCTGGGCCTATCTTCCAAAGCTGCTTGTAGATTTCCCTTGAGTACATGGATTCTGAGGTCAGAAAAGGAATGATAATTCTGTAAAACTATTTTAGGCTATTGGGTGTGTCCTTTGTCGTTTTTCTGAGAGCTCCCTTGCAGATGTTGCACTTGAGACTTGATTAACCCATTAATCACATCTTAAGTACCAGGCCACAAGTTAATGAAATTTATGCTGTGATAAAATAAGGAATAAGCCACAAAGCTGCTACACAATATATGGTAATAACTTTGTGGCTGGTTCCCACTGTCCCTTAAATTGCATGGGTGGCCAGGCTGACTGGGTCTCCCAGCCTGGGGAGTGCATGGGAGCTTTTGACTCCCATGCACTTCCCAGGCTGGGAGCACTGATCAGCTGTCTTGCTCCCAGCTTTGGGTGTACATAGGAGTCAAGGGCTCTGGTGTGCCCCTGAGGCTGGGAGTTGCAACTAACTTGGGCTCCCAGCCTCCAGGGGTATCTATACACGTGTTCTGGAGTGCAGGGGTGGGGAAGGGTGTTTTAAACACACCCATACTGGTGCTTTAACTAAAATGCCACAGCATCACATATATTCAGTGTCCCGTATTTTAAAGTGGCCACAGAGCGTTTTAACTAAAAGTCGTTTGATCAGTTTTAAAGTGCCTCTACTGCCATTTTGAAATGTGGGACCCTGAATATGTGATACTGCAGCATTTTAATAACAGTAGCAGTTCTGATTTGATTAACTGAGTTTGCTCTGATGTGTTCCAATTGGAATGCATTGGAACATGTGTATGGGCTCCTTATGTTCCCAGCTACCTGATCTACACTCCCAGCCTGCCTTTCTTGAGTCCACTGCACCCTGGAGGCTGGGAGTAGCAGCTGATCAGGGCTCCCAGCCCTAGGGGTGCATCAGAGTCAAGGGCTCCACTCCTAGCTTCAGGGGGCACGTTTACAGTCAGCTGATCAGTGCTTCCAGCTTTGGGGGTGTGCTTGAGCCTTTGGCTCTGATATGCTCCCAAGGCTGGGAGCAGGCATCATCTGGCAGGCTTGCTGATGTATGGGGAAATGTGTTTGTTGGGATTATGCACCTTTAACACCTGCCAGGGGCCTGATAATTTGTTCTAGAGCATATTGACTCTTTGGTTTAAGTCACATGATTTCCATGGGACATTTCAATTTCAGTACCATTCACCTGTGACAAATGTGTATGATCGGTAGATTATGATGGTTCTACTGAAGGGTAGGTAGATAGTGGTAACAGCGTGTATATTCTGCTTTTGGCTGGGAGGGTGGATTAATGATCAGCCATTCAGAGTTATTACAGCATGACTCTGCATTCAAGCATTAATAAAATGCTATAGCAAGAGGTTATTAATAACCTTCTTACTAGAAGAATGTAGCTAAGAGCTGGTAGACTGTGCAATGGCTACTTCCTCTAACCAAAGGGCTGAACATACACAACATGCTGTGTCTAGTCATTAGCTGGTTGCACAAGTTTGTAATGAAAGACTTTGCTGTTCATAATGATTGGATTTTATAGAAATACATCAATTGCTTTGGCTGTGCAATTATATAAATAATATGTATTTGCTGAGACAACTTTTTTGCCTGTGTTTTTTTAGACAAAATAATTAAGTGCTTATGACTGGAGGGGAAATAAATGAACTCTCCTCATAGAAAAGCACACTGGTTAATTCTCTGAAGAAAGTCTAAAATGAGGAAAATGAACTGCTGGATGCAAATTTGCTATCTGAACTGCTCGCAGGGTGCATTGAAGGAGAAATGCTTTTTTTGCCAAACTTCAGTGTATTGTCATTTCAACAGACCTTTAGGAATTGAGTGATTTCCTGCCATGCAGCTGAATTTCAGTTTCTTTTGGGATCGATGCTTGCCAGGTTTCAAATTAATATGGTCAGCTAGGATGTTTTAGCTCACAAGGAGGATAGTAAAGTACTTACTCTACAGCTTATGGAGATATACAATATCCCTTAAGCAAGAATGAGTTTTGGGGTGGAAATAGTAAAGACATGAAATCTGGAATGAAGGCCAGACATTTTGGCTTATACAAAATGTGTGATGCTGTTCCGTTCTATATATGTTCTTAAATCATATTTAATCCTATAATATCTGAGCATCTTTCAGCAGTGCATTCACATCTGCAGCTTGTTTTCTTAGTCTCTTGTTTTTGATAGGGTTTTAGGGATTTTTAAAATGTATTTTATATGTAAATATTACCTGGTTTATATTAAAGAAATGCACATTGCCTTTGGAGTTGGTGATGAAGTTTGTAATGATCTTTACTTTATGGGGGCTTTTTTAGATAGCTCCTCAAAGAATTTGTTTCCATGTGTCAATATGTTCTACCTTGTAGACAGTTCCAATGTGACAGAGGAATGTAGTGGTTTACTGTGATCTTCAGTCCTGAGCTTCATAGATTTTTTTTTTTCTTTTAAATATCCTGGATACAGACATGAAGTAACTTTAACAATAAGAAACTTTGTAACTTATTCAAAATTGCATAGGAAGCCGATGTTGGGAGCAAAGGACTGGCTTATGGTATACTCAGTAGCCTGTGTTGGTGAAGAAAGAGTCTACAGCCCATCTGTGCTGGTTGAGTTTCCTAAATGCTGATTGCTTCAGTATATCACTGTGCAATAATTCAGCCAGATTTTAGCTGATTACCTGAGGCAGCTACTGCTGCTTTGAGGCAAGAAAACTGCCTCATGACCACCCTTGCCAAATACTGCAGAGAGGGCTCAGGAGGATCAGAATGGATGTTTGAACTCTATCCACTGATATGGAGAAGTGATCTCAGTTTCTTGTCTTGCCTTGAGTCCAAGTGGGTTGAGTCCATAATGTTAGCTTCAATTAGGTGAATTCATAGAATCATAGAATCAAAGGATCAGAAGGGACCTGTAAAATCATCTAGTCTGGCCCCCTGCTGTGGGCAGGAGGTTATTGGGTTTAAATGAGCTAAACTAGGTGCTTGTCCAGCTTCCTCTTGGACACCTCCAAGGATGGCGACTGCATTACCTCTGCTGGGACTGCGTTCCAGAATCTAGTTACCTTTATGGAAAAGACGTTTTTCCTTATGTTCAGCCTAGTTTTTTCCTCACTTAGGTACCCCTTGGGAGGATGAGGACCAATGGGCTGATCCTTCATCCTCTTTATCCAAGATCCAACATTGGAGGTCTGTTCCACAGTGTGGGAGGCTTTGGCTGTCCAGGGGTGCAACAGGCATGTGGTGTGTTGTGCGTCTCTGCTGGGGGGCAACTCAGGGCTGAGAATGCCCACTGATGTCCCCTCTGTGCACCCTCCCATGCCAACTTGTGCACTAGGCCTGGAGTGTGCCTGTTCATGTGGCTCTGTTTGCACAGCTCCCTGGGGCAGGGCTAAGAAGGGGAAGTGGGGGGGAGGGGGAGCGTGACCCTCCTTGGGTCCACTCAGCTGCCTTCCACCACTATCTGGCTACCTGCCATGGTCCCTTACTTGCCTCCTGGCTCCGTGCTGGGGGTTGGGGGTCTGAGGGGCCTGCCTGAGAGTCTGCCGGGGGTCTACAGCTCTTGCAGGTGCGATGGGCTTTCACCCATGTGTCTCCACCAGAGAGCTGGTCCCAACTGATGTTCTACTTTGGTTGGGATGCTTTAAAAGTTTGAATCTCATGGACTCTCGGAGGGAGTCTCATGAGATCCCTCATCTGACATGTGTGCATCCAGGGTGGATTCCTTTAGTGACTGTCAGACTATAACTTTTTTTTAAAAAGAAATATAAGATGCCTTTATTTATTTCAATGATGCCTTGGTATTTCCTTCAAAACCTAAGGAAGCACATATCCAGTTCACAAGTCTTTGGTTAAACTCCTTTTTGGTGTCTAGACCTTCTTGAAGAATGAATGTGCTGAACTCTGGGAATGCAGATGGGCTGTGCTTTCAGGTAGAGCCAATCCAAGCTGTTTGAAGAAGGTTCCTGAATGTGCATGATCTTTTCAGTAAAGTAGGATGATAGCTCTTTCCAGGTCTTACTTTTGGGTTATTTTATGCTTTGGGTGTATGCACTTAGGATACGTGGAGCCTTTAAAAGTTGAGGGGAAAAAAGGAAAATCACACATTGGTGTATAGATAAATGTGTGTATATATTAATGTGTACTTTGAGGCACAACCAATATGATCATTGCTGCTTGCCAGATTCAAGAAGAATGCTGAGAACAACATAAATCTCTCTATATGGCCTTCTTTTGACCTCACAAAAAGACAAGAAGCACTATACAGGATCCATCTGAAGTATGGATGCCCACCAAAACTTGTCACCATTCTTCACCTGCTCCATGACAATATAGGAGCAATAGATCTATTACTGAGAACCATTAAAGATCCCTTTGAGGTTGAGACTGGAGTTAAGCAATGCTGTGTGATTGCTCCAATGCTCTTCTCTAATCCTTATTGTGATGCTACAACTGACCACCAGCAAGCTTCCAATTGGAGTGGAGTTATACCACTGAACGGATGGTAAGATGTTTAACCTACTCGAAGTCAAAACTAAGACCACTCCTACTTCAATCATTGAGCTCCAGTATGCTGATGATGCTGTAGTGTGTGCTCACTCAGAAGCAGATCTTCGGGCTATTGTTGATGTCTTTACTGAGGCATTCAAGAAAATGGGACTGACGCTTAACATTCAGAATTCTAAGGTCCTCCATCAACAAGATCTTAATAAGCAGTCCCTAGCTCTGGTAATTCAGATTCATGGTGAGATTCTGGAGAGCATTGAGTATTTTCCATACCTCAGAAGCCATCTCTCACAGAAGGCTAACATTGCTGAAATCTAACATGGCCTCAAATGTGCAAGTACAGGCTATGGATACCTGAGGAAATGGATTGTTTAAAGATTGTGACATTTAGATCCGAAACCAAACTCATAGTTTACCAAGCAGTTGTGATCCCTGCCTTACTGTGTGTAGACAACATACAGGAGCTGCCTCAAGTAGCTGGAGAAGTACTATCTGCCTGCAAAAGATTCTTTGAATCCAATGGGAAGACGGATGCACCAACGTTTAGTACTGAGGCAATGATCATCCAATGTCAACTTTGCTGGGCTGGCCATGCCATCTGGATGCCTGACTCCAAACTCCCAAAGCAAGTTTTATTCTCACAGCTCAGCTAAGTATGCTGAAGAGGAGGTCAGAGAAAGTACTTCAAGGCCAGCTTGAAAAAATGGCATGCTATCTCCCAGAATCACCTCAAATGGAAGAAGAGTCTGCTGCAAGAATCTCAGTACTTTGAAACCTCATATTGACAATGGGAGATGGAAAAGCAGGAGTGGTAGAAATGGGCCAAAACAAGAATCTAGAACCAACCACACTATCTAGAACACGTGCCTGAGTTGCAATAGAACCTGTTGATCCTGATTGGCATTGTCAGCCATCTTCAGTCCCACAGGTGAGGCAATATATAATGGAGAACGATCTTCTTTGACTGTGAGGGGGTGCTGCTGCCGACATATATACATATGTCATGTCACCGCTCCACCCCAAATGCCCTGGTGTTTAGGCCCTGACTTTAGAATCTAAAGGTTGGCAGTACTAAAAACTGAGATTTTTATGTCAGTGGCACAGTCGGAATTTCTATGGGGTGGTGCTGAATGCTACAGGCACTGAGAGTTGTATGTGCATTTTTCAAAGTACTCCTATGACTGTGAAAATTGCTGAAACATGAAATGGGGATTCTTGGAGAAAACATTTCTGATCTCCAGAAATATTTTGATCCATTTGTAGTTAAATTAAACAGAAGCGTGGTACTTCTTCATTCACTTCTCTGTAGGATTATGAAGAATAAAAGGACTACCAAGTGATTTAAGCATGAAAATAAGAAGGGGAATAAAAGCAGACAGCAGAAGAAAAGAAAAGAAAAAGTAAGAAAGAAGTGACTGAGGAATTATTACTTCTGCTAAGTGGCATGAGTCCCCAATCTACATGCAAATTAACACACAGGTGGCAAAGGGATTAGTCATGCCATTCTACAGAATTACTTGCAGCATTTGAACCCCGCTGAACAATGAGCTGCTTAGTGGAAGCCATGAAATTACAATCATTAGAAGGAAATTAACAGAGTTGAATTAAACAAACAGGTGCTGACAAACATTTTTTTTTTTTTTACCCTTGAAAAATTTTAAGACCGCTCTCTCTCTCGCGCTTTGTCTCTCTTGCGTGCTCTTTATCTCTCTGAGATAGAGATATATCTATATCTCTATCTTTTTCTCTCTCATGCTTTTGCTTTCTCTCTCTCTCTCTCTCTCTCTCTAATATATATATTTAATGATGATCAACACTAGTAATGACAATGCTGGTTGTTAGAAATAGCCTTTTTCCTCAAATGAAAAACTAAAAAATTAAGTGAAGAAGCCTTTTTGACCGCATGCTCACCTTACAATTCTATTTCCTGTATTGGAATCACAGAATCAAAAGAGCGGAAGGGACCTGTGAGATCATCAAGTCTGCCCCCCCATCGGGCTCAAATGAGCTCAACGAGGTGCTTGTCCAGCCTCTTCTTGAACACCTCCAAGGGTGGCAACTGCACCACCTGTGCTGGGACTGTGTTCCAGAATCTAGTTACCTTTATGGAAAAGAAGTTTTTCCTTATGTCAATTTTTCCTCAATTACCTTGTGGCCGTTGGTCCTCATCCTCCCAAGGGGTGCCTTTCTGAAGAGTTTCACCACTAGATCTTGGTTTTCACCCCTGAGATACTGGTAGGCAGATACCAAGTCACCTCTGTTTTCTGTTACTCGGGCTGAACAGGCCCAGTTCCCAAGGTCTCTCCTCATGGGACCTATCCTCCAGGCCCCATATCATCTGAATGGCTATTCTCTGTACCCTTTCAAGCTTCCTTCCTGAAGTGCAGTGCCCAGAACTGGACACAGTACTCCAGCTGTGGCTTTCCCAATGCCGGATAGAAAGGGAGGAGCACCTCTCTGGATCTATTTGCAACACCTCGGCTCGTGCACACCAGAGTTCTATTTGCTCTGCTGGTGACTGCATCACACTGTTGACTCAAATTCATCTTCCAGTGGATTGTCACTGCCAGGTCCCTTTCAAATGCAGTGCCAGCCAGTGAACCCATCATACAGTTGTGGTGAAGGTTCTTCCTACCAAGATGAAGGAACTGGCACTCGTCCCTATTGAACCTCATCTGATTATGTTCAGTCCATAGGACCAGTCATACTGGAGCCTTACCTTATCCTCTGATGTGCCTGCATTTCCCCACAGCTTGGTGTCATCCACAAACTTAATCATTGTGCTTTCTACCTGTCACAGGAGCACGGAGGTGTCCTGTGCCGGGTAGTGTAACTTGGGGTGGGGGTGTGTCGCAGGAGCACCAAGGTGTCCTGTGCCATGGAAGTAAAAGGAATTGAGCTGCCAATCAACTGGGCAGCTCAGGTGCCGGGTGCCAGGGCAACCAGGTGGGTCAGGTGGCCAGAAGGGGGCAGGGCTGGGCCTTTATAAACAGCCCAGGCCGGAGCCTTACTAGCAGTTCCCTTCTGGCAGCCACAGGAGCAGGAGCTCTGTGGCTGAGCTGGGCAGCCTGAATTGATAGTGGCAGCATTGTGGTGCTGACTGGCTGTGATGATGCCGGGGATGAGAGCACCTTGATGAGAGGTATGGTTGGAGGACCTGGTGGCGGGGGCTCGGTGTTTATGTTATGAGCAGGAGGCTCTGTGTTTATGTTGAAGCCAGGTGGCTTGCGTTGTGTTACAGTTATTCCGGAGGACTGGGTGAGGCTGTAGGGGAGTGAAGAGGCCTCACGGGAGCTCCCTAGCAGCTTGGGGGTTCCCAGTGCCCATTAGGGGCACAGTGCCACAGCGGGCACAGTGTAAGGAGTGCCAGGAGGGCGCTCGCTGAGTGGGGGTTGTAGTCCTAGCCACGTGAGGCGCAGCACAGGCCCCGGAACGGGGCAGCGGGTGTGGCACAAGCCCCAGAGTGGGGCAGGCTCTGATTTGATAAAGACCCAGTAGGGTCGGGGAGGCCAGGTAAGGCTCCGGCCGCCTGATCCCAACCCAGGATTCTTGGCAAAGACCCAGTAGGGTCGGAGGGGCCAGGCACGGCTACGGCGACCTGAGCCCCAAGAGCGGGAAATGCGTAGCGCGAGAGGCGCGGTATAGGCCTCTGAGTGGGTGATGCCCAGAGGGGGCGACAGCGGAGAGACAGGCCCAGGGCACCGGTAACAGGCCGGTGGGTAGGAGCCTGGCCCAGGGGGCGCCAGGCGGGCGACGAGCCCAGGGTGCCAGGGAGAGAGCACCTGAGGGGCAGGGGATGGTACAACGTCCCACGGAACAGCTGTGAGGCTTGGGGCGTGCTAAAGAGAAGGTTTGGAGGCACGCATACCCCTTAAGGGAGGGGCGCACTGAGGCACCCCATTTGGAGTAGGGGCAAGAACACATGCCGGTCACTAGGGGAATAAAGGCAGCCTCCCATTTTTAACCATTTAAGATCAAAGTCATGGCGGGTGAGATTCTGAGGGTGCTGTGTCCACTGTGGGTGATGGTAGGGGGCGCTAGGGAGTTCACGGCCGCTCCTAGGCCCCACTCCCTCACACTACCCCCTCATCCAAGTCATTAATAAAGATGTTAAAGAGCACAGGCCCAAGTACTGATCCCTGGGGGGCACCACTCGAGACGGCCCTCCAGAATGAGGCCATCCCATCAATTACAACTCTCTGGGATTGGCCTCTGAGCCAGTTGCCAACCCACCTCACTGTAGACTAGTCTAGAATAATACCCTCCAGTATAATAGAGAGAATCTCATGGGAAACAGTATCAAAGGCCTTGCTGAAGTCTAGGAAAAAGATGTCAACTTCATGTTCCTAGTCCAGCTGCTTAGTTAGTTGGTCATAAAAGGATACCAGGTTTGTCAGGCATGACCTACCCTGGACAAAGCTGTGCTCGTTGCTTCTTAATACCACACCAGTTACAAGCTTGCAGCTGATAGCCTCCATGACAATTTTTTCAAAGATTTTTCCCAGAACCAAACTCAGTCTGGCTGGTCTATAGTTTGTAGGGTTATCCCTCTTCCCTTTCTTAAACACAGGGACCATGTTAGTCCTCTTCCAAATTCCCACTCCCAAATTCCAAGACTCTTTGAACAGCTTCACCAGAGGCCCTACTATGAGCTCAGCTAATTTTTTCAGGACTCTAAGATGCAGGTCATGTGGCCCAGCAGACTTAAAAACGTCTAAATGTTCTAAGAGTACCTTCACGTGTTTGTGACTGATTTCATGTGGACTGTTGTCTTCCCCATATTCCCTGGGCCTCTGAACAGGTGAACAGCTCCTGTATGATTTCAGAAATACCGATGTGAAGTAAGTATTTAGGAGCTCTGCCTTCTGCGGGGATCAACTTTGGGATACTCCTTCATATTCAATTGGGGTTTCATAGTGGAGCTTGATTGTTTTGTTTTGTTTTCTTCCCTTGCTCCCTATCTATCTATAGAAGGACTTTTTGTTGTCCTTTTATTTTAGGTGCCAGCTTGAACTCCATGCCTGCCTTGGCTTTCTGTGTCTCATACCTGCAGACCCTGGCCATATGAATGTACTCCTCTCTGGATACTGAACTGTTTTTCCATTTCTTGTATGCTTCTTTTTTCTTTTTCAAAATTTTCCTAAATCTCTGAGCCAGGTGGGTCTCTTGGCCCCTTTCCCGCATTCTGACTGTGTGGGGATGGCCTCTTTTTGAGCAATGAGAATTTCCCCCTCTAAGGAAGCACCACCATTCCTGAACTCCCAAATTTTCCAGTCACTGGTTGCAGAGGGCATCTCTAACTAGACTCCTGAATTTACCAAAGTCAGCCCTTCTAAAGTCAAGGACTTCTGTTCTACTGACTGAATTCCCAGCCTTTCAGTGGCTGGTGAGCCTAATCAGATCATCATTGCTGTCACCCAGAGTACCTCCGATCTTCAGGTTGCCTACCATGTCTTCCCCTTTAGTCAGGACTATGTCCAGAGTGGCTTTGCCCCTAGTTGGTCCTTCCACAGCCTGGGTCAAGAACAGGTTGTCACTAGCTTCCAAGAAGTTGGTTGACCTGCTGGAGCTGGCTGAATGGTCTTCCCAAAAGATGTCAGGGTAGTTGAAGTCACCCATGACAATCAGGCCTTTAGTGCTGGCTGGCTCAGACAGTTCCCTGGAGAATGCCTCATCGCTCTCCTCTTCTTGGTAGGGAGGTCTTTAGTAGACTCCCATCATGAGGTCTCCCTCTCCTGGGCCCCCTTGTCCCTTGAGACTCTCTGAGTCAAGATACCTCTCCCTGCAATCAAACATGACCAGCAAGAAGGGGTGCCACCCTTTCACATAAAGGGCCACACCTCCTCCCTTCTTCCCAACCCAGTCCTTCCTGTAGAGCCTATAACCCTCAATATCCACTACCCAATCATATGCATCATCCCACCAGGTCTCCATCAACCCAATGAGGTAAAATTCCTCATCATTCCTCAACTGGCACAAGGAGTGCCAGTTCATCCTGTTTATTGCCCATGCTTTTGGTGTTCCCATAAAGACGCCCGAGTTGACCCCTAGTCAATGGCTCTGTCTGTCTCTTACCCATGACTCCTCAATTTATATCTTCATAGACTGCCTTTCTTGCATGCACACTGGCCTCTGGCTTCTTTACTATTCATTCCATCCCGGAATAGCACACACCAACTGCAGATGCTTCTTCAGCCTGATGAAGGGTTTTTAAACCCGAAAGCTTGCTAAGAAATTTTTTTTAACTATTTAAGTTGGTCTAATAAAAGGTATCAGATTCACCCAGAGATCCTTGTCCATCATAGGTTATATCTTTTTGCTTGGAACATTTTAAAGGATCCATAAAATGTTTTACTTCTTTTTTGTTTCTCTTGTTCTTCTTGCTCCCTCTGCTCCTTGTTGCTTGTTACTTTCCCTAGAAGTAATAGTTTGTAAATCTTCCAAGAGGTAAGCATCCACTCACCATCTACCATTAGCCAGATTGGTAATCCTTACAAAGCAAATGAATAGACACAGATCAACATCAGTTCCAGAAACTCAGAAAAGCCTGGAGTAGAACATTTTAACCTTCCTGACATTCCATCTTAGAGTAGCTTACAGCAGCTCTTACATTCCATCTTAGATCTTAGCTGTTTTTAAACAAAAAGACTCTAAAAAGCGACTTGAATGTGAAACTTCAGAACAAAAAATCATCCACAGAATGGATTGTGATTAAACTTCATCTCAACAGGGACTATAATTCTCATTCCACTACCTGGACAAGCTGTTGATTCCAATGTCTCTCCAGCTGTTAGCTTCCTTCTTCATTTTAACTGATCTAATTCAGTGAGGGTCAACCTTTTTGGCAGGTGTACCACAAATAGAGCCCTGCACCACCCCCAACTGCCATTCTGATCCCCTGTGGGGTGGGTGGCTTTGGATTCTTGATTCAGTTTGTGACATGCTGTTTATGTCACTCCTGCTTTTCCATCTCCTGTTGTCATAAAGTTTCAAAGTACTGAGATTCTTGCTGCAGGCTCTTCCTCCATTTCAGGTGGTGCTGGGTGATTAACAACCCATGGGAGACTATCAATATTACATTTTTTTTCAAGCTGGCCTTGAGGACATCCTTGAAATACTTTCTCTGCCCACCTCTTGAGCATGCACCTTGACTGAGCTAGGAGTCTGGAGTTGGACATCCAGATGACATGGCCAGCCCAGCAAAGTTGCAAAGGATGATCGGTGACTTGATTCTCGTGGTGTTTGACTATGAGAGGACACTGAAGTTGGTGCATCTGTCTTGTCACTGGATTCTAAGGAACTTTTACAGGCAGCACTAATGATACTTCCACAGTGACTTGAGGTGTCTCCTGCACACTGTCCACATCTCAGCTCCATACAGTAAGTTGGGTATCATGACTGCTTGATAAACTATAAACTTGGTTTCAGATCTGATGTCGCAACCTTTGAACACCCATTCCCTCAGGTGTGTGAAGGCTGTACTTGCACTTTTAAGGCAATGTTAGATTTCTTCATCTATGTTGGCTTCTGAGGTACAAGAAATAATGTTCTCCAGAGTCTCACCATTATTCTTAGTTACTGGAGCTGGAGACTGCTTATTATGAGCTTGTTAGTCTTCTGAATGTCTAGCATCAGTCCCATTTTCTTGTATACTTTGGTAAAGATGTTGAAGCTGGTTGCTAGTCAGATGTGGTATTGCAGTAAGGAACATGGAGAAGAATGTTGGAGCGATACTTTCTGCTCACTATCCTCTGCTCCCTACACACATGCTGCTTTGTTTTCTGTTCCCTACACTATCTGCCCTGGGCTGCCTCTCTCCTCCCTAATCTGTCATGACACACACACAGGTTTCCCATGTTACTTGTGGCACTTGTGCTGTAGGTTGGCTACCCCTGAACCAATTCACTTTTATGATCTCTTAGCAGTGTTCCCTCCCCTTGTCCCTTGTCTATATAACACCTTTTTTTTTTTCTAGCATCTAGCACAGTAGGCTGCTGCCTATGAAAGGTCATGCCTCTGAACCAGTTAGCTTCTAAGGCTGTGTCCAGATGAGTGTGGACGTGCAGTATGTGGTGCTGCAGACCCATCTGCATGCAGATATTATTGACATACCACACACGCAGGGGTAACCTGTGCTGCTACCTTGCCTAGGGCAACGTAACCCCTTATCTTCTGCTTGACTTCAGGTTAACATAGCTAACCACTTCTTTATGTGCTCCTCCGGTTAAAAAAGAATACTAAAAACCAAGGATAATAAATAGCATAACAGCAGCTTTCAGTCATTGCTTCTAAACCATTCAGTCTAATAATTCTGCCAACAGAGACTGGCATATACAATGGTTGCATAAAGTTCTGTAATGAAGCTATAACAGCTGAATTTGGCAATGCTCAACTGTTTCTGGATTAGATTCTTGCTTTGTGTTACAAAACAGGCAAAAGATCTGCTTTGGACAATATTGGATTTTAGTCCTTTAAAAAGAGAGCAACATTTTTTTTAATGGATTTAGAAATAAAGGGCTTTACTCTGTTTCAGAACCAAATTTTTATACCAAGTGAAAACAATGAAAGGTTTTTGTTGTTGTCTTCAATGGAAGCAGTATCAAGGCCTTCAACTTTATGTCAAGGACTTCTATGGATTTACAGACAGAATTGAATTAAGTCAGGAATATTAATGTGAAGGATTTATTTCACCACAAGCTTTTAGTTGAACAGAACACAGTAAAATAATTTAGTTAATTTTCAGGCATAAATATTATTGATAAATTACTGAGAGTAACATTTTCAAAGGAGGCTGAATAAAAGCTCCATAAAATTTAAGTTCAGGACTTAATGTTCCTCCTTCAGAGAGAGACAAAACTATCCAGGTAGGCTCTGGAGCGGTGAGAGACGCGCAGGTGAAGCCCGCTGCGCCCCCACTCCCCTGAAGCCCCCTAGACACCCCCTCAGCAGCCGCCGAGCCCCCTGCTGACCCCCAGCACAGCCGGAGGTAAGCGGGCTCGTGGTGGGAAGGGGTTAACTCCTCGCTTGCTGGGAGGAGGCCACTGCCTGGTGCCGGGCCGGGTCAAGCCCCCGCCCAGGCCCCTACTTGGCCCAGCTCCCCAGGGAGCCCCGCGACCGGAGCTGTGCGAACAGGCTGCGTAAACAGGCGCTCAAATTAGCGCAGAGTTCGCGCAGGGGAGGGCGTGGGAGGGCATGAGACCCTGCCTGTGACCCCCCCAGAGTACTCAGCCCCAGCTGTAGCCAGCCTATCAGAGGCATGACACGGATGGGCACGCGCCGCACCCCGAGGGTCCCCTCGGGCTCTGCAGCCCACCCATTGGGCACCTCAGAGACGGCCACCCAGATGGAGCACATGGTTCCGGGCTCCACGCAGATGGAGCCCCTGGCTCTTGGCTGCAGGGGCTGCCTGTCTCTTTTTCAGGCTCTGGGGCCCGGGAGCATGGCCACCTCCCCTTGCGGGGTCTGCTCCCTACTGGGGTCTCTGGCGCGCCAGATGGAGGAGCTCCAAGCCACAGTCCAGAGACTGCGTGCCATCAGGGACTGTGAGCAGGAGATAGGGCCTGGCAGTAGGAGTCTTCTCCCCGGGGAGCCACAGGGGAGAGCTCCGTCTCCCTCTGTGACTAAGGAAGACTCTGGGACCTCCCGCTCTGCCCAGTCAGGGGCATGGACCAAGGTGGTCAAGGGCCTCAAGGCCCGCCGCACCAAGGCCCCTGCCCCGCCGGAGCTTAGCAACAGGTTCGCACCTCTTGCAGCCCCAGCAGAGCCCACGCAGTTGCCAGCTCCCGCAGGCAACCCAGGCTCGACTGCAGCTACTGGCCCTGCTCTCCCCAAGACAAAGGGTAAGGTGTTTGTTGTGGGAGATTCCATCCTGCGGGGCACTGAGGGGGCAATCTGCCGCCCTGACCCCTTAGCTCAGGAAGTCTGCTGCTTCCCGGGGGCCCGCATTCAAGACATTGCGGAGAGGATCCCGCAGCTCCTCCAGCCCACAGACCACTACCCCATGCTCCTTATTCATGTGGGCACCAATGACACGGCTCGGAGCACCCCCAGCCAGGTCATGAGGCACTACAGGGAGTTGGAAGTGGGGCTTAGGGGTCTGGGAGCTCAGGTGGTGTTTTCGTCGATCCTCCCAGTCTCGGGCTATGGGCTGAGGAGGGAGGAGGATCCACATGGTGAACCAAAGACTGCGGAGCTGGTGTTATCGGGAAGGCTTTGGCTTCCATGACCACAGCCCTCTCTTTGGAGAGAGAGGCAGCAAGCTGCTGGGAAGAGATGGCTTCCACCTCTCTCCCCTGGGGAGGAGACTCTTCTCAGCCAGGCTGGCTGACCTGCTTCACCGGGCTTTAAATTAAGCCCGCTGGGTGATGGAGGAACTACTGCCCCTGCTGGCCCGCTGAATGGCCCTTGCAAAGCCAGCAGACCAAGGCACTTAAGGGGGCACTTAAGGGAGCCCACCCCTGCCCCAGCCCTGGCACAATCCGTGGGCAAGCCAAGAGCCACCAAGGGCACACTTGCCTGCCTGTACACTAATGCCAGGAGCCTGGGCAACAAGCAGGATGAGCTTGTCCTCCTGCTCAGTGCAAAGAAATATGATGTCATTGGGATAACGGAGACCTGGTGGGACTCCACCCATGACTGGACCATGGATATAGAGGGCTATACCCTATACAGGAGGGATCATGTTGGCAAAAGGGGCGGGGGTGTAGCTCTCTATGTGAAGGAAAGCTACATGTCCCTGCAAGCTGATGTTGGCGACCGGCATGGACAGCTAGAGACCCTCTGGGTAAAAATTCGTGGGGAATTCGGCACAGGGGACACAACGGTGGGAGTCTACTACAGACCTCCCACTCAAAGTCCCGAGCTTGACCAGGAGTTTGTCCGGGAACTGACTGAGGCCGCTTGCTCCAGGGCCTTGGTTGTCATGGGTGACTTCAGTTACCCAGACATCTCCTGGGAAGATCACTCAGTTAAATCTGAGCGGGCGCAAAGCTTTCTCTCATGCGTGGATGACCTCTACCTGACTCAAGAAGTCTATGGGCCAACGAGAGGCAAAGCGCTGCTTGACCTGGTACTGGCTACAGGGGATGACCTAATCGGCGACCTAGTGATTGATGGGAAGTTGGGTGACAGCGACCATGAGCTGATCACCTTCACCATCCGCCATAAAGCTGGCAAGTCAGTCAGCAACACAGAAGTCCTTGACTTCAGAAAAGCTGACTTTGATAAGCTCAAGAGGCTAGTCGGTCAGGCCCTCAGGGACCATGACCCCAGGGAGATGGGAGTTCAAGAAGAGTGGTTGCTTCTCAAGGAAGCGATCCTCAGTGCACAAGCTAAATCTATTCCAACACGGAGGAAAGGCAGCAAGAAGGCACAGCAGCCCCCCTGGCTCTCCAGAGACCTAGCAGACCTACTGTGGCTAAAAAGGAAAGCCTACAAATGATGGAGGACAGGATTCACCTCCAAGGAGGATTACTCCGCGCTGGTCCGGTCCTGCAGGGAGCAAACCAGGAAAGCCAAGGCTGCAACTGAACTCCAACTAGCTTTAGGCATCAAGGACAACAAAAAGTCCTTTTTCAGATATGTGGGGAGCCGGAGGAAAAGCAAGGGCAATGTTGGACCCCTGCTAAACCAGATGGGGCAACTGACAACTGACGCCCAGGAAAAAGCCAACCTATTAAATAGGTACTTTGCGTCAGTCTTTCATCAGTCACACGGGATGCCCATGCCTGCTATGGGACAGGGAGATCTGGGTGAGGCGGATCCCCTACCCTCCATAAATGCTGACCTCGTGAAGGAACATCTTGAGAAGCTGGATACCTTCAAGTCAGCTGGCCCTGACAATTTGCACCCCAAGGTACTCAAGGAGCTGGCGAGCATCATAGCCCAGCCCCTGGCACGGATCTTTGAAAACTCCTGATGCTCTGGTGTAGTGCCCAAAGACTGGAAGAAGGCCAATGTGGTGCCGATCTTCAAGAAAGGGAGGAGAGTGGATCCGGCTAACTACAGGCCCATTAGCCTGACTTCTATCCTGGGGAAGATCTTAGAAAAGTTTTATTAAGGAGGCCATCCTTGAGGGACTGGCCCAGGCTAACATTCTAAGGGACAGCCAGCACGGGTTTGTTGCGGGTAGGTCTTGTTTGACCCATCTCATTTCCTTCTATGACCAGGTGACCTATCACCTGGACAAGGGAGAAGAGATTGATGTCATATATCTTGACTTCAAAAAAGCTTCTGATCTGGTATCCCATGATCACCTCTTGGCCAAACTGCCCAGTTGTGGCCTTGGCTCCACCACGATCCACTGGCTGGGAAATTGGCTTCGTGGTCGGACCCAGAGGGTTGTGATTGATGGCAGTCACTCATCGTTGTGACCAGTGGGGTCCCTCAAGGCTCTGTCCTGGGACCCATACTGTTCAACATCTTCATTAACGATGTGGACATTGGAGTTAGGAGTGGACTGGCCAAGTTCGCCGATGACACCAAACTTTGGGGCAAAGCATCCACGCCAGAAGATAGGCGGGTGATCCAGGCTGACCTGGACAAGCTCAGCAAATGGGCAGATGAGAACCTCATGGTGTTTAACACCAATTTAAATGCAAGGTTCTCCACCTTGGGAGGAAAAACCTGCAGCATCCTTATAGGCTTGGCAGTGCTACGTTGGTTAGCACTACAGAAGAAAGAGACTTGGGGGTCATCATTGACCACAACATGAACATGAGCCTGCAATGCGATGCTGCGGCTAGTAAAGTGACCAAAATGCTGGTGTGCATCCATAGATGCTTCTCGAGCAAATCCCGGGACGTCATTCTCCCCTTGTACTCGGCCTTGGTGAGGCCGCAGCTGGAGTACTGCGTCCAGTTTTGGGCTCCACAATTCAAAAAGGATGTGGAGAAGCTTGAGAGAGTCCAGAGAAGAGCCACACGCATGATCAGAGGTCAGGAAAACAGATCTTACGATGACAGGCTGAGAGCCATGGGACTCTTTAGCCTGGAAAAGCGCAGGCTCAGGGGTGATCTGATGGCCACCTATAAGTTTATCAGGGGTGACCACCAGGATCTGGGGGAACGTCTATTCACCAGAGCGCCCCAAGGGATGACGAGGTCGAACGGTCACAAACTCCTGCAAGACCGTTTCAGGCTGGACATAAGGAAGAATTTCTTTACTGTCCGAGCCCCCAAGGTCTGGAACAGTCTGCCAGCGGAGGTGGTTCAAGCACCTACATTGAACACCTTCAAGAGCAAATTGGATGCTTATCTTGCTGGGATCCTATGACCCCAGCTGACTTCCTGCCCTTTGGGCAGGGGGCTGGACTCGATCTCCCGAGGTCCCTTCCAGCCCTAATGTCTATGAAATCTATGAAATCCAAAGTCTTATCAAGCAATTTTTCTCCTTTAAACTCCTTCATCTCTTGACAGTATAGAAACTTAGTAATGTAGAAACTTAGTAAAGATAGTAATTTATCTTATCCATATAACCTGTCATTTAATTACCAGCCACCAGATGCCTCTCCTTCTCCCATCTACTTTATACTGTTAGAACACTGATGAAATTCAGTCGGGCATCCCTGTGTTTGATAACAATCATCTTAGAGCAGAATCATTGCTTCAGATGAGCAAAAGCATTACATAAGTCAAAGCCAGAACAATTTTTAAAAAAGATAATTATAGTAACCATTAGTAAATTAATTCCAGAAGACTGTAGAAACAGAACTTACTTTAAAACCTTCATTAAGTTGTAATAAAAATACTCAGAAGTGTGAGCATTAGTAATGTAGATTTGGCTAAATTGTGAATTCTATTTTGTAGAAGTTCTTATACTGTTATATTCATTGCCCACAGTATCTGAGTACCTTCCAGTAGTGTATTAACTAATGTGTGTGTTTCTTATCCTTTTCCCATAGGGAGAAATGAATACAATAGAATGGGGTTTTTCAGAAGGGATTTTTGGTTTTTTGTTCTTCATATCTTTTATATATGCATGTTTTTATGTATTTGAGAACAGTAAGAGTCAAAGAAATACAGCTCAGTGGCATAACTAGGGAGGAGCAACCAGCGCAGTCAGAAGTCGGGGTGGCGGGGAGGGAGATAAAACACAGCTGTCATTGCAACAGAACAATTGCACTGGCAATGAGGTAGCAACTGGAAGTTGCTGCTGCCCCTGTCAGTGGCAGGTGTCCCAAGTGGTCAGCCCCATTGTTACACCTCCCATGTGTCTTGCAAGTGCAATAGAAGAAAAGAAAGTTTGTGATGGTTTTTGTTTCTTGGAAAGTTCATTCTGAAGTTGCAACTCCTGAACAGAGAGTTTGTTCCTCCTTGGAAAGGTTCCATTGTGCAGAAAAAACATCCAGAATCTTTTTCTTTTCTTTGTCCCTCTGTCCAAAGATGTTCTCAGCCCAGGCCTGAAGGACCTGGAAGATAAGGATTAAGTTCCTGAACTTAATTTAGAATTCATGAGACGCTGATGTAGAGCGCTGAGGACAGGTTTGCTGCAGTAGCTGTCCTTGTTGAAAGATGCTGCATTGTTCTGTGCTAGTTGGAGTTGCCTAGGCACTAAAAGCTTCATGCCTGTGTATTGTGCATTGTTATAGTCCATCTAGAAGGAGATGAAAGTTTAAATAACTGATGCCTTGTTATGGTCCATTAGGATTAGTAATCTTCTGTCCAAGTGGAGATACCAGAAAGGATGAAGTGGGTATGCTGGCCAGGAGAAAGTCTGAGGCCAGGCTATCTCATTCTAAGGTTCTATCAAAGACAGAGAGAGAAAGTGCCTGGGGCAACATACCTGGGAAAAGTCCAGGCTATTTTTAATTTATGGGTCTGGGAAATGGAGCCATGTAGAGTAAAGTGTGACAGTTCCCTCCCACAGCCAACTGGAATAAGTCTGAAGAAGAAGACCAGCATCTAAACCACCTCTCCCTTCATAACAAGGAAGATGCTAGCAGGAGAAAGCTCTTTGCCATGCTTCTCCTGCCTAGCTCAGGAGAAAAGGGCTGCATACAAGTTGTGAGGGAAGATGGGAGGATTTCATTCCTGTAGAGATGTCTGAGAAGAAAGCACTTTTGAAGGTACTTAAAAAAAAATGTTTTGCTTTAAAAAACTATCTTTCTGCCAGATGAAGCTCAGCAAGGGTAATTTAAACATCCTTGCCAAAAACTAGTTTATGGCCACAGCTTTCCAGGAAGAACATTATTTCTGGATGCTGTTAACCAGGAATACTCTAACCTATGGATCACTTGTGGAAGTCTTCCTTCAAATGAAGGGCACTGTACTCTAGCTTGAAGGTCTTCAAAATGTTCTCTGCTTTAGCGGCAAGATAGAAGTGATACTTGGGTTGAGCTTCTGCTTGCTGCTTCTCATCCATAAGGTGATTTTGCCTCAGCAGTGGGCTATCTGGGTCATGATGATGTGACTGCATGCAGGTATGGCAAGAGACCTGTATCATTTGCATACTTTTCTTATTTGAGTCCATATTATCTGACCACGACAGCACGTGCAGGTTGACAAGGACTGGGAAAGAGAAGTAATCCTTGTGAGACTCTACAAAGAGATTTGTGATAGGAGTAGAATTTCTCATAGCTACTCATTGGCTAAGTCTGTCCGAGAAGGATTCAAATCTCTGCAGCTCATTATCCTAGACCTCTGCCACCTCTCTCAAATGAAACAGCAGAATATTGTCTGTCAGATGGTGCAGGGAGGCCCAGGAGGATGAGAATACAGTAGATAGTGTCTCTCTTTCCATTGATAAGGAGAGATCATCAAGGATCCTGGTTTTCTCTGATTTCAAAAAATCTTCAATTTTTGGTTAAAAAAACAGTAACCCCAAATCCACATTTTTTTCATGATTAAAATGAAAGACAACTAGAATAGAACAATATAGATATACTATACCCATATCTATGTAATAGTGGTGTTTCATTTAAATCATGGAAAGATGTGGAGTTTGGATTACTTTTTTAACCAAAAATTGGGGATTACTAAGGTAGCTTCAGTTTCATGTCCTAGCCCGAGTACAAGTTGAGATGAGTCTTACCTTTATTTAGTCAAGCTTTTACTTGAACTTTGAATAGCTTCTCTTTGAGATGCTCAGGAGTGAAGGTTTGACACTGGGGAGTCAATGACTAAAAATGATGGTTCCAGGTTATGTTTAGTCAGTATCAGGTAGGGACAAAAACCCCAATTTCAGTAACTGAAAATTGACTATGACTTAACAAGCATGAGCCTGTGTTTATTGTCAACATGCTTACTGTTGAGAGAGAATGTATGGCACTTACCATGGAGCAAATGGTGTGTGGTAAATCCATCCCGTCTTTCTAACTGTGGTCATTTTTCTTTTTGCATATGCCCTCAGTGGTAAATTGTGGTGCACATTCTTTGAAAAGAATTCTATGATGGAAAAGCGTTGAACAATTCTAAATATGAACACAATCATCTGTAACAAAAGACATTTCCACTTGTATAATTTTGTACTTTTTGCTTCTAGTTCAAGGAGTTCTTAGCATTCCCTGGGCTAAATGCTCACTTGAACTTTGTGCAATTCCATTGAAGTCAACTGCTGAAATCAAAGGCGATGGATATGTTGTGAGGGTGCAGTTTGGATCTATGTTCTCTATTAGTTATAAAAACATCATTGAAGCTGAGCTGTGCCAGGTGTAGCCTGCTGGAAAATAACCTGAACTTAAATAAAAAGCCTACTTCTATGCACTTTTGGAAAGATTGCCTCATGTATTAAAAGAAGAGACTGGTCAAAGCTTTTTAAGTGCACAGTCTTGCTTTAAAAATGCTAGGGCAGCATGCCTTGTAGTAAAGATCAACATTATTTGCTTCATATTACTGCTTACATTTCCTTTTAGCAGTAATCTCTGTGCCTTTCTAAAAGGGCATATGAATGTTGTGCTGCATATATGTTGGTGCTAAAGCAGTTAAAAGCATTTTTCAAACACTGTGAACCTTGTGATCATTCTTCATTTGGTTGCTTTAGAATTGATCCATTATAAAATTGACAAAAACAGTATTTTTTAATTTTTTTTATTTTTTTTACAGTTAATTTACTTCTGCATTGATTACTTACCTAGGAAAAATGCAAAGGTCAAAAATGCTCTGTTTTCCAAGAGTTAGCTGAATGTTTAGTGAGAAAAATCAATATATCCTTTTAAAAGTATGAGTCCCTTTGTATGCAGTGAAACCATACTTTTTGGAGTTTATCTCCTCCCCTAGGAGTAGGTCAGTAATATACATAACCCCTAACCACATTACTCAGTAACTGTTGCAGGGTATGTAGAATCATAGAATCAGTGAGTCGGAAGGGACCTAGACAGATCATCTAGTCCAACCCCAGGCCATGGGCAGGAAGGAGCACTGGGGGTGGGAGGGGTCATAAGACCCCAGCCAGGTGCCTATCCAGTCTCCTCTTGAAGATCTCCAGGGAAGGTGAGAGCGCCACCTCTTTGGGAAGCCTCTTCCAGGCTCTGGCCACCCTTACAGTGAAGTAGTTCTTCCTAACACCTAACCTAAACCTATCCTCCCTCAGCTTGTGGCCATTGTTCCTGGTGACTCCAAGGGGGGTCCTGGTGAACAGACTTTCCCTGAGTCCCTGCTGCCGGCCCCTGATAAGGTTGTAGGCAGCCACAAGATCCCCCCTCAGACTCCTCTTGCGGAGACACTGAAGAGATTCAGGTCCCTCAGCCTCTCCTCATAGGGCTGGCCACGGAGGCCCCCAACCACACGAGTGGCCGTCCTCTGGACCCTCTCCAGGTTCTCCACGTCCTTCTGGGCAGCGCCCAGAACTGGACACAGTACTCCAGCTGTGGCCGGACCAGCGCCACATAGAGGGGGAGCAAGACCTCTCTGGACCTGTTAGTGATGCCCCTGTTGATGCATGACGGAGTGCGGTTGGCTCTGCCTATTGCTTCGTCGCATTGGTGACTCGTATTCATCCTGGAGTCAATCCTGACTCCAAGATCCCTCTCTGCCTCTGTGCTGCTGAGAGGGTCATCCCCTAACCTATAACCATAATGCTGGTTCCCTCTGCCCAGGTGCAGCACCCTGCACTTGTCCTTGTTGAACCACATCCTGTTCAGATCCACCTACTTCTCTAACCTATCCAAGGTCTGCCTGGATGAGGTCCCTGCCTGCTGGTGTATTCACTTTACCCCACAGCTTGGTGTCATCAGCAAACTTGAACAGAGTGCTCTCCGCACCCTTGTCCAGGTCGCTAATGAAGATGTTGAACGGCACCGGCCCAAGGACCGAGCCCTGGGGGACTCTGCTGCCCACACCCTCCCAGGTCGACATTGACCCGTCCACCACCACCCTCTGGGTGCACCTCTGGAGCCAGTTTGTCACTCATGTGACTGCATTCATCAGTGCCGCAGTCCCTTGCCCACCAGAACTGGGTGGGGCACTGTGTCGAAGGCCTTCTTGAAGTCTAAGAAGACGACATCAATTTCCTTCTTCACATCTAAGCTTTTTGTTACCTGGTCATAGTTTCATAGTTTCTAGGATCTGCACCTGAGCAGATCATCCAGTCTGACCCCCTGCCATGGCAGGAAAGAATACTGCGGTCAAACGACCCCAGCAAGATGTTCATCTAACCTCCTCTTAAACACCCCCAGGGTAGGAGCCAGCACCACTTCTCTTGGAAGTTGGTTCCAGACCCTAGCCGCCCTGACCGTGAAGTAGCGCCTCCTGATATCTAACCTAAACCTGCCCTCTGCCAGCTTGTGACCATTATTCCTGGTCATTCCTGGAGGTGCTCGGGGGAACAGTGACTCCCCCAATGCCTGCTGATTTTTCCCCCCCCCCCCCCCCCCGACTAGTTTATAACAGGCCACAAGATCCCCCCTCAGCCTTCTCTTCTGGAGGCTGAACAGGTTCAGGTCCCGTAGCCTCTCCTCATAGGGCCTGCCCTGTTTTCCCCTGATCATACGAGTGGCCCTCCTCTAGACCCTCTCCATGCTGTCGACATCCCTCTTGAAGTGTGGCACCCAGAACTGGACGCAGTACTCCAGCTGCGGCCTGACCAGTGCCGCATAGAGGGGGCGGATCACCTCTTTGGACCTGCTCGAGATGCATCTGTGGATGCATGACAAGGTGCGGTTGGCCTTCCTAACTGCCGGCCCACGTTCATCTTGGAGTCAATGATGACCCCCAGATCCCTTTCCGCCTCCTTGCTGACAAGAGGGGAGTTCCCTAACCTGTAGGTGTGGTGCCGGTTGTTCCTCCCGAGGTGCATCACCTTGCACTTGTCTGTGTTAAAACCCATCCTATTCTCGTCCGCCCACCCTTGTAACCTGTCTAGGTCTGATTGTAGCCTGTTGTATCCTTCCAGTGTGCCCACGTCCCCCCACATCTTAGTGTCATCAGCAAATTTGAACAGGGTGCTTTTTAGCCCCTCATCCAAATCACTGATGAAGATGTTGAACAGTGTGGGCCTGAGGACCGAGCCCTGCGGAACCCCACTGCCCACGTCCTTCCAGGTTGAGAAGGACCCATCCACCACCACCCTCTGGGTGTGGCCCACCAGCCAGTTGGTGACCCATTTGACTGTGTGGGTGTCTACACCACAGCCCCCCAGTTTCTTAATGAGAACGGGGTGAGAGACAGTGTCAAAAGCCTTCCAGAAGTCCAGGAAGACTATATCCACTGCTACCCCTGCATCTAATGATCTGGTGATCTGATTGTAAAAGGCCACCAGGTTGGTCTGACAGGACCTGCCACTGATGAACCTGTGTTTGGTTGCCCCTAAGCATGCAGTCCCCTGCTGGCCCCTCCTGGATGTGTGCCAGCATAATTTTCTCGAACCTTGATCCTAGGCAAGCTGTAAGACTAACTGGCCTATAGTTTTCCGGTTCCTCCTTCCTCCCTCTTTTGAAGATGGGGACCACGTTGGCCCTCTTCCAGTCCTCCGGTACCTCACCAGAGCACCACGAGTGTCCGTAAAGTTGTGCTGGGGGACTTGCAATGACCTCGGCCAGTTCCTTTAGAACTCTAGGGTGAGATCATCCGGGCCGGCTGACTTGAATATGTCCAACACCTCCAGAAGCTCCTTAACTAAATCCTCGCTAACCCGTGGCCCAGGTGTGCCTCCCCCAGGGCCCGAGGGGGGCCCAGCAGGGAGGTGGCTGTTCTGGTCCCTACTTAGGAAGATGGAGGCAAAGAAATTGTTAAACATGTTAGCTTTGCCGTCTGGTGTGACGACCAAGTTTCCCATGGCGTCCTCCAAGGGCCCCACATTACCCGGGACCTTCTTTTTACTCCCTTTGTATTTAAAAAAGGACTTCTTATTGTCCTTAATCTGGGAAGCTAGCCCCAGTTCCATCTCTGCCTTGGCCTTCCTAACTATCCCCCTACATCCCCAAGCAACTACAGAATAGTCCTCCCTGGTTATGACCCCTTCTTTCCATTGGGTGTAAGCCTCCTTTTTAGCAAGGAGACATTCCCGGATGCTTTTGGTGAGCCACGGAGGCTTGTGTGCTCTCCTGCTCCCTTTGAACCTCATTGGGATTACCTTCCTTTGGGCTTGGAGGATCGTCTCCTTAAGGAGCGACCACTCTCCTTGGACACCTGGCTCCCCTCCGGGACCTCAGTGCTTCTCCAACTATCCTCCTTAGCTCGTTGAAGTCTGCCCTCCTAAAACCTAGGGCCACTGCCTTACTGCATGCCTTTGCCACCTTGCACTGGATGGTGAATTCCAGCAGGCGATGATCACTGTCACCCAGGTGGTCGAGCACCCGCAGCCCCCTCACCAGGTCATCACCCGTGGCCAGCACTAGGTCCAACAAGGCGTACCCCCTGGTGGGGCTGTGCACCTCCTGGGTTAGATGGAGGTCCTGCACTCTGGCCAAGAACCTATGTGAGCATTTAGACCTGGCTGACTGTTCTTCCCAGCAGATGTCCGGGAAATTCAGGTCCCCCATGACTACCACATCCTTAGCCTTCACTACCTCTGTGAGCTGGCCCAAGAATTCCTGGTCAAGCTCTTCTCCCTGGTTGGGAGGTCTGTAGTAGACTCCCACCATTAAGTCCCTTTCCCCTCGACTGCCTTGTACTCTAACCCAAAGCACTTCAGAGTGCCCCTTCCCTGGCTCCTTGCTAATTAACGAGGATGTGTATTCCTCCTTTAATTTAGAGCATCACACCCCCACCTCTCTTTCCTATCCTGTCCCTCCCTCCTGTACAGCCTATAGCCTTTGACATTCACCGCCCAATCATGCATTGCGTCCCACCATGTTTCCGTAATCCCCACTATGTCCAGGCTGGTGCCAGCCAGCAGGAGGGTGAGTTCCTCCTGCTTGTTGCCCATACTATGAGCATTTGTGTAGAGGCATTTGAGGCCTCCTGTGGGTGTGTTTACTGACCCCCTAGTCCCAGCGTTACCCTGGCCCCTATCTCTTACCTGTTTGTTCGCTTTGCTTGTTGGGCTGGGCTGGGCTGTAGTTGTGGGTGCTGTTTGGTCTGGCAGTCTGATGTTTCCTCCGCCCTCATCTTCCCCTTCCCCCGACGAGCCTAGTTTAAAGCCCGCCAGAGGAGGTCTGCCAACCTAGAAGAGAACACATGCTTACCTTTAGGGGAAAGGTGGAGCCCATCCCATCCCAGCATGTCTCTTGTCATGATGTGCTGGTCGTGGCTGAGGAAGCCAAAGCCCTCCTCGAAGAACCATTCCTGTAGCCGCCAGTTGGTCTCCGCGATGCACGTTTCATGCCGTCTGCCTCGTCCACTCACTGGCAGGATAGAAGAGAAAACCACCTGTGCGCCCATCTCCTTCAGCATGCATCCCAGAGCATGGTAGTCCTCCATTAGGCGATCAGGGCTCCTCCTGGCCGCATCGTTAGTGTCCACATGGACTAGGACCATGGGGTAATAATCGGTGGGCTGGATTACGGTTTGGAGCATCCCTTTCACGTCCTGAATCCTCGCTCCATGTAGACAGTATACCTCGTGTGCCGAGGGGTCCCGGCGACAGATGGGGCCCTCCGTACCTCTCAGGATGGAGTCACTATGGAGTCATAGAAAGAGACCATTTGTTTTATGTCTACCTAGTCAAACAAAGTTCATGTGCTTTGGAAAAAAAAAATTTCCAAACCATTCTGCTTGTCAACTTTCTTTAGGACTATTGAATTAAATGAAGGTTGGAGGTGGGGCATTGATGAGTAGAGTTCAGAATATTGTTGAGGCAGGCTGTTTAAAAATAGGGTGTTCATATGCAGCCAGTTTTGGTTTTAGTTTGAAAAGCAATTGGAATGGCAGTTGTCTTTCTCTAAGAATTGCTTAACTTCTTTAAAATATTACTATAAAATTAAGTTTCTAGCAATGACATTGAGGTCAGGATGGTACCGATATTAATGCAATTTTAGAGGGATCATGCCACAGTAGAATACTGCAGATAGTGTTGTTGTCTAATGCAGAGTTGTTTCTTTTAATGCAATTTGGTTGCTAGGAATAAAAAGAAGTCGGCATCAGATGAACAGCTGGTTCCTTGGTACTTTACCAGTTGCCTCCAGATCTTAGTTTATCTGCAAAGGATTAGCTGTTTACACGATGCTGGCTTCTCCTTGTTTTTAGCATCAAAATTGCATTAGACAGGCGAAAAATGCAATTCAGTTCTCTGAGCAGATTTGTTTTTATATGCCAGCAATCTGCTGTAGTTGCCATGGGAAGGTAATTACAGCACTGAAGGGAGCAGGGAGTCTGGAGAGTTGTGCAGACACAGGAAGGACACAGGGTCCATGAGGTGATATCTGCATCAAAATGAGCTCCATGCTCTGGAACAGCAAGAAGCTGTCAGTGCTGTAGATACCCCTCAGGACCACAAAATTAGCAGCAGTTGCTGTCAGTGGTACTGCATGCATCCTTGAGTGACGGGTGGAAGACAAGATGAGGAATCCAAATGCAAGTACCATTTGTCTTTAAATCCTCTACCTTCTTTCTCTTTGCTATGGCTCACTAAGCTGTTCTATAGTGCCTCATACCTATGTTTGCTACTTCTAAGTCTAGCTAATAGCTGATTCTTCAGCTCTATTCAGTGTCTTGCTGCGACTGTTTACAAATCCTGAACCCTAGAGCTAGATCATCATCCCAGCATAGTATAGAGCACAGCTGGCTGAAAATTGTCTGGCTCTTTATGGCCCTCATGGGACTGTGCCAAATATGAATTGCCAGAGCACTAAGTTACTTCATCCATCTCTCATCCCTTAGTACCCTTCCTATGGGTAAAGCACAGAAGATAGAAGGGAATCCACTTTGTGGATTCTTTGGAGAAATCTGTGGGCTTGGACACCTATATTCCTTAGGAAAGTTTCCCCTGCTTTTCTTCCCTATTCTCATTTAAACCAGCAGAGATGTGTCTAGTTCACCGCTGTCTTAATATATCAAGTGTGTGATACTGGTACAGACCAGCTCTTGTGACTGGTCACCTCAAGCTTGTGCAAAACTTAAATTGTACATGCTAAAAGCTGCACCAAAGCAATAAGAGTGCTCTCTCACCCTGGGGCAACTGCTTCTCTTGCACAAGAGCCAAGTCTTTGTATTTCCACTCTGAGTGGCACTCTGGCTTTGATACAAGGGAGTCTGCTCTTTCTGGCTCCTATTGTGAGTACCAGGGCCTTACAGAGATAAAGCCTGGCTTCCTATGTGAATATGGGGGATTTGTCTCTCCTGCCTTTCTGCACATGGGGCTAATAAATGCAGGGGAAGGGGGCATGACCACTTCTAGGGATGGGGCAGAAATGGCTAGCTAAGCCTGGTGCCAGAGAGAGAGGGAGAAGTATGACTAAGGAGAGCCGAGAGAGTAGTTATACTTAGATTTATAGGAATCAAGCTAGCTTTAGGGGCCGAGGGGACAAGGGGTAGCTTAGAGATGAGAGGGGTATCCATGGGGAAGCAAGGGAAGGTTAAGGACAACAGGGGAGGTGTTCTCATACTTCCTGAGAAAGTAAGGCAATTGACCTCAGGTACCTTACTAAATGGGTACTTTGCATCAGTTTTTCACCAGTCCTGAGTGAAGGAGATTCCTTGCCCTCCATTGAAGCTGTCCTCGTGAAGGAACACCTTGACAAGCTGGATACCTTCAAGTCAGCTGGCCCTGATGGGCTACATCCAAGGGTACTCAAAGAGCTGGTAAGCATCATAGCTCAGCCCTTGGCACAGATCTTTGAGAGCTCTTGGCGCTTTGGTGTAGTGCCTGAAGATTGGAAGAGGGCCAATGTCATGCCTATCTTCAAGAAAGGGAGGAAAGTAGATCTGGCAAACTACAAGCCCATCATCCTGACCTCTATCTTGGGGAAGGTTTTGGAAAAGATTATCAGAGAGGCCATCCTTAACACACTAGCTGAGGGCAATATCCTGAGGGATACCCAGCATGGGTTTGCTGTGGGTAGGTCTTGCCTGACCAATCTCATTTCCTTTTATGATCAGGTGACCTATCACCTGGACAAGGGGGAAGAGATTGACGTTGTATATCTTGACTTTAAAAAAGCCTTCAATCTGGTATCTCATGATCATCTCTTGGCTAAATTGGCTAACTGTGGCCTTGACCTCACCACGATCCGGTGGCTGGGGAATTGGCTCCGCGGTAGGACCCAGAGGGTGGAGGTTGACAGAAGCCAATCATCTTGGTGTACAGTCACCAGTGGGGTCCCTCAAGGCTCTATCCTAGGCCCTATACTACTTAACATCTTCATCAATGATGTGGACATTGGTGTCAGAAGTAGACTGGCCAAGTTTGCTGATGACACCAAACTCTGGGGTAGAGCCTCTACACCTGAGGACAGGAGGGTGATCCAGGCAGATCTTGACAGGCTTATGAAATGGGCAGATGAGAACCTGATGGTGTTCAGCACCAAAAAATGCAAGACTCTCCTCTTCGAGAGGAAAAACCTGCAGCCTCCTTATAGGCTCAGCAGTGCTACACTGGATAGCACTACAGATGAAAGGGACTTGGGGGTCATGATTGACCACAAGATGACCATGAGCTTTCAATGGGATGCTGTGGCTAGTAAAGGGAGCAAAACACTGGCTTGCATCCATAGATGCTTCTCAAGCAAATCCCAGGATGTCATTCTCCCATTTTACTCAGCCTTGGTGAAGCCACAGCTGGAGTACTGTATCCAGTTTTGGGCTCCACAATTCAAAAAAGGATGTGGACAAGCTTGAGACAGTGCAGAGGAGAGCCACACACATGATCAGAGGTCAGGAAAACAGACCTTATGATGAGAGGCTGAGAGCCATGGGGCTCTTCAGCCTGGAAAAGCGCAGGCTCAGGGGTGACCTGGTGATCTGGGGGAACGTCTATTCACCAAAGCGCCCCAAGGGATGACAAGATTGAATGGTCACAAACTCTGCCCCGACCAATTCAGGCTGGACATAAGAAAGAAATTCTTTACTGTCTGAGCCCCCAAGGTTTGGAATAAGCTGCTGCTAGAGGCGGTTCAAGCACCCACTTTGAATGCCTTCAAGACACACATTTGGATGTTTATCTTGCTGGGATCCTATGATCCCTGCTGACTTCCTGCACCTGGGGCAGGGTGCTGGACTCAATGATCCTCCAGGGTCCCTTCCAGCCCAAATGTCTATGAAAATCTACCTGTACACAAATGCATGGAGCCTGGGAAACAAGCAGAAAAAATTGCAAGTTCTTTCACAGTCATGGAACTATGACATGATTGGAATAACAGAGACTTGGTGGGCATAGCTCGCATGAGTGGAATGCTGCCATGGATGGGTACAAACTGTTCAGGAAAGAGGAAGAAGAGGAGAAGAAGTTGCATTTTATGTAAAAGAGCTGTATGATTTCTCAGAGCTCCAGTATGAAACTGGAAATAGGCCTGTTGAAAGTCTCTGGGTTAAGGTTAGAGGGGAGAGCAACAATGGTGATGTTGTAGTGGGTGTCTGCTGTAGACCACCAGACCAGGAGGAAATGGTGGATGAGGCTTTGATCAAACAGCCAGCAGAAGCTTCCCAATCATAAGCCCTTGTTCTCATGGGGACTTCAATCACCCTGACATCTGCTGGGAGGGCAATCTAGTAGTTAACAGGCAAAATAGGAAGTTTTTGGAGAGTGTTGGAGACAACTTCCTGGTGCATGTGTTGGAGATGCCAACTAGGGGCCATGCTCTTCTTGACCTGCTGCTCACTGACAGGGAAGAATTGGTGGGAAATATAGTAATGGATGGCAACTCAGGCAGCAGTGACCATGAGATGATTGAGTTCAGGATCCTGAGGAAAAGAAGGATGGAGAGCAGCAGAGTAAGGACTTTGGAAAAGCAAACTTCGACTCTCTCAGGACACTCATGGGCAGGATCCCCTGGAAGCCAGTCTGAGGGGAAGAGAAGTTCAGAAGAGCTGGCTGTATTTGAAAGAAGACTTACTGAGTGCAGGAAGAAACCATCCTAATGTGCAGGAAGACTAGCAAGTATGGCAGAAGACTAGCTTGGCTTAGCAGGGACCTCTTCAATAAACTAGTTACTAAGAGGAAGCGTATAAGAAGTGGAAACTTGGACAAATTAATAGGGAGGAGTATAAGAGCATTGCTCAGGTATGCAGGGATGAAGTCAGGATCAAAACTCAATTGGAGTTGCAGCTAGCAAAGGATGTGAAGGGTAACAAGAAAGGTTTCTACAAGTATGTTGGTAGCAAGAGGAGAACCAGGGAAAGCATGGGTCTCCCACAACATCCTTGCAGGCAAGCTAAGGAAGTATGGGCTAGATGAATGAACTGTAAGGTGCATAGAAAACTGGGTGGAGCATCAGGCTTGGAGAGTAGTTATTGATGGCTTGATGTCTAGTTGGCAGTAGGTATCAAGTGGAGTCCCCTGAGTTTGGTCCTGGGGTTGGTTTTGTTTAATGTCTTCATCAACGATCTGGAAGTTTGCAGGTGGCACCAAGCTGGGGGAAGTAGTAGGTACTCTGGAGGGTAGGGCTAGGATTCAGAGTAACCTAGACAAATTGGAGGATTGGGCCAAAAGAAATCTCATGAGGTTCAGACATGATAAGTGCAAAGTCCTGCATTTAGGTTGGAATAATCCTGTGCATCAGTACAGGCTGGGCGCTGACTGACCTGGGGCTTACAGTGGACATTAAGTTGAATATGAGCTAGCAGTGTGCCCTTGTTGCAAATAAGGCTAATGGTTCCTACATTGGTAGGAGCACTGTCAGCAGGTCGAGGGAAGTGATTATTTTCCACTGGTGAGGCCACATCTGGAGTACTGTGTTCAGTTTTGGGCACCCCTCTACAGAAAGGACGTGAACAAATTGGAGAGTCCAGTGGAGGGAAACACAAATGGTGAGGGGGTGGGGGATATGATTAATGAGAAAAGGCTGAGGGAACTGGGCTTATTTAGTTTAGAGAAGAGGCTGAGAGGGGATTTACTAGTAGCCTTCAACTATCTGAAGGGGTTGTGGTTTGAAGGAGGATGGAGCTACACTCTTCTCAGTTTTGGGACCCCTGCTACAGAAAGGATGTGGACAAATTGGAGAGAGTCAAGCAGAGGGCAGTAAAAATGGTGAGGAGGTTGGGGGACATGATTGATGAGGAAAGACTGAGGGATCTGAGTTTATTTAATCTACAGAAGAGGAGGTGGAGGGGGTAGTTAATAGCAGCTTTGAACTACCTGAAGAGGGGTTTGAAATAAGATAGAGCTAAACTGTTCTAAGTAGTGGCAGATAAGAGAGCATTGAGAAATGGTTTCAAGTTGCAGCAAAAGGAGTTTAGGTTAGATATTAGGCAAAAAGTTGTATCTAAAAGGATGGTAAAACACTGGAACAAATTACCCTGAGAGGTGGTAGAATCTCCATCCTTAGAAGTTTCTAAGACCTAGCTAGACAACGCTTTGACTGGGGCTGGTCCTGCTTGGAGCAGGGGGTTGGACTAGGTGACCTCCTGAGGTGCCTTCTAACCCTTATTTTCTATGATTCTAAGGACAGCCCAGAGAGTTGGGCAGTGAGCAGGAACAGGGTGCACTGAGTTAGGTGAGAGTGGGGCAACTGAGTTGGAAACCTGAGGGCAACGATGGGGAGAAGGGCAGCAGGCAAGAGCGAGGTAGGGAATCTTGAGGGGTGGGAATCGGGGGGAAAGACGAGGGGTGGGTGGTAAGGGATTATGCGACCTTAAAGTTGTGTCTTCCTATAGGGTATTCTGCAACTTTCCCTCAGTGGCACTGTGTATTTTTTTTTTTTTTTTTTTTTTTGACTGGACTCCATTTGGAGGAACATCTGCCTGCTCCTAAGGTGCATCTCACAGGAGGTCTCAAAAATCCCACACCCCATCATCTCCTCAAGGTGCTTCCTCATGGCCCAGTCAATAACTAGGAGCTTCTGCATCAGGATGCTGAGGTATCAGAAACTTGAGACAGTGAGGTAGGGCTGTATGGCCTGGGGAGCTCCCTGGCCTGTTGTGCCATGGCCCTGAGAGAAGACTTCCAGGTGGTTTAATGTGTGCTACAAGATCAGCAGTTTCATCTGATCAGAACTGATAATTTTCATAGATTCATAGACGCTAGGGTTGGAAGGGACCTCAGTAGGTCTTCGAGTCTGACCCCCTGCCCTGGGCAGGAAAGAGCGCTGGGGTCAGACAACCTGAGCTAGATGCTTGTCCAGTCTCCTCTTGAAGACCTCCAAGGTAGGGGAGAGCACCACCTCCCTTGGAAGCCCATTCCAGATTCTGGCAACCCTTACTGTGAAGTTTTTTCTAATGTCCAAGCTAAATCTGCTCTCCATCGATTTGTGGCCATTGCTCCTAGTTACTTAAGGGGGTTCCCTAGTAAATAGAGCATCTCCAATTCCCTGCTGCCCTCCCCTGATGAATTTATAGGCAGCCACAAGATCACCCTTCTCTTGCCTCTGAACATATGAGTGAGCTCCTCTGAACCCTCTCAAGATTCTCTGCATCCCTCTTGAAGTGCTGTGCCCAAAATTGGATGCAGTACTCCAACTGCAGCCTGACCAGTGCTACATAGAGGGGAAGCATCACCTCCCTGGACCTGTTTGTCATGCATCTGGTAATGCGTGAGAAAGTGCTGTTAGCCTTGTTGATCACTTCATCACATTGACGATTCATGTTCATTTTGGAGTCAACTATGACTCCTTTCTGCTGCTGTGCTGCTGAGAAGGTCATGCTCCAGCCTGTAATTATTTCAAATAATTACAGTTTCTCAAGCCTTTTACTATTTGTGAGCTTGGAAAGCATACTGATGCCTGCAGCTCAGTGTACTTGCCCCTGCTCCTATGAAGGGCTATGACAAAAAGCTTCATCAGGGTGTCAGAGGGCACGTCTAACATGTGCACTTAGGCACATGAATAAAATCCAGAGCTTATTGCTCTGGAGTTTATTGCTCCTCGGACAGTAGCATATTGTGCTGCGTCGGAGCAGTCCTGGAGGGTAGCAGGCCCAGGGGGTTCAGCCTACCAACCCAGGGCTGATTCCCAGTATGCTGCAGAGGGGCTGGCTGGGGCACAAAGGTAAGCACTCTTATGCCCCCGCCAGCTAGGGCATTGTCTATACGTGCACTGCTGTGGAGTAAAAATCTCCATAATTAAAGTACCATCCTGCTGCAGTGTAATAAGTTTACTCCAGCCTAACAGTGGTGCATATGTAGATGTGCCCAGAAAACAGAATGTAATGAGGGACATATGCTGGCCCAGGTAGTAGGGGTAACACCAGCCCCTGCTGACCTTCATTGCTAGAGCTCTTTCTATAGTGTGTTTTTGTTTTTTTTTTGTTTTTTTTGTTTTTTGTTTTTTTAGAAAGAGGGACCCAAGCAATAGCATAACTAGGGGTGGGCAATAAGGCCACTTGCCCCAGGCATCAAGTTAGGAGCGGTGCCAGAGTTACCTACCCCATCCCTGGTTCCTGTCTCAGTAGCATACCCAAGCTGGGAACTCCAAAACTATCCCCAGCTGCAGCTGTTGCTTTAAAAGCAATAGTCAGGGCAGGCATAGCATGTGGTAGTGGTAGCAGCAGCAGCTCAGCTAGGGACTGTTTAGGAGTCCCAGAGTAGTATCCTCACCACATCCCCTGCTCTCAGAACCCATGCATGCTCCCTCCCCCCAGTCCCATAGGATTTGCCCCAGCTGCCAGCTCTGCTTGTTGCACCAGCAGTCCCAGGTTCTGCAGAAGCTACTTGAAGTTGAGAGCTGGTTTGTGCTTGGAAGTTGCACCAACAAAATGGTGTGTGGATCCCTTGCCAAGCTTAAAACTGATCAGTTTAGCTTGCACCATAAAATTTATCAACATAGACTAAAACAATGTAAACCACATTTGAGATGATATATAAGTGTCTTTCACACAACGTTGCACAGCTGTAAAGTAAATCAGACTTAAAAAAAACAGGTGACTTTTCAGAGTGGCATTCTATTAGAGACAGGCACCCAGGATGTCTTTCCCCTTTTGCTGATGAGTCACTTTCCATTATACACCTAGGAGATGCATGCTCCAAACTGGGAAGGAAACCAATATATGCATAGACCTTGCACAGGCCCAATTTCAAAGGATGATTTTTGCCCTTTGTGACAACTCCTTTCCAAAGTGGCAGAATTTAAAATGCCATCAAAGACTGAATCAGGTCATAGATTTCCTTCCACTGGGTTTCCTGGAGACAGTTAACAAGAATTTTTTATTTTTTTTTATTGGGTTGTTTTTTTTTTTTTTTTTTTTTTTTTGGGGGGGTGGGGGATGGTTAACTGGTTGTGGTTGTTTGTCTTGAAAGCTGGTATTCTCGTCCTTGAAGAGCTTTCTTTCATGTTCAGTAGAATTGGCTTTGTCCTTTTTATTTTAAAAGTATACATCATGTTCTCTTGAGACTGAACATATATTTTCTCTGCCAGTGTTTTCAATAATACCACTATAAAAATGGTATAACATTTATTTCTAGTCTTGGGAGCTTTTTTCCCTACTAATAAGCTACTTTGCCATTTGCAGGACTGAACATTGCTTTATTTATCTTCCCTTCCCACAGTTTGCTGCTTACATCTCCTAAGTTTGTAATGGAAAGTCACTCACAGACATAAAGGGAAAAATGATGGTAAATATACCACCAATTAAATTCAATTGCTCTTCAAGGACCTGTGCCCTTGTTTTCTGTAGTACATTGGTGGGAGTATGAAACCTGCATTACAGCAAATACTTGTTTTTATAAAAGGTGATTTGCCTAGGTCAGAAGTTTTAACTGTTATTTTATTTCTCCCCTTTTGTATTCAGAACATTCAGCTGGAGCTATGCTGTTATTTCCAGGCATACGATTTTCAAGTCGCTGAACCTCTTGAAATGGCATAGAAATGTGGCACCTCTGACTGGCCTGAAATTGCTAAGGGCGAATAGATAAGGTAGCTCATCCTATTTGATCAACCTTTATAATCTGTCAGGAAGGCTATCCTCTGAGGCTGTGTGTAAAGCACACAGCCTAGCCCTATGAAGCAAGAGGAGCAGAGTAGTACAACCCCCTCAGAACAGCTGGATGAACTGTGTAAAGCTTTTTAAATAGGGTCATAGGAAAATGGGTCTGGAAGGCATCTCACAAGATCTAGCCCCCTGGTCAAGGCAAAATCATCCTTGGTTAAACATAGCATGATCTGTATGTAGAGAATAGTGGCATATCCTACTTTCTATGTTTTGGATAGAGTTGTTTATTAATGCATACTCATATTCTGTGTGCACATTAATAAAGATACATCTTGGCTTAAAATACCATTGTTAAACAATTCAGAATATTAATTGTAGTTTTAGCTGTATAATGAGACTTTCACCTCCCTTAAGAATCCTTTACTGTCTCAGATGAGCTCTGGTGACATTTTGGGAATTAAACTTTGAAAGAAAAAGTATTAGTAACTGATATAAAGATATGGTAGACAAAGAAGACTACAGAATTTTCACAGGTGAATGTGAATTTAATGGATCCTGGAAAAAGTAAAAGCAAAATAAATATTTATGTTGAATAAGATCTTTTCTGGGCTTGAGCTCATGTATAGGTTGCTGAGGGCTGAAGAATCTTGCCTCCCAACACATGGGCAACTGCAGCTGCACAGTGTGGGCACCCTGGGGCTGCTTTTCTGGTGTCCCCTCTGAATTGGTGCCTGGGGCTGGTGGCCCACTCATCATCCCTGCTAGTTATGTTCCTGCAAGTAATGGTAAATAATATTATTGATTGCTCAAGCAGCTGCCACCTTGGCACACAGGCACTGGGTGTCAAATACCTCTGACTGTAGACCTCATCGCTTTACAACATTCTATAAATACTCAATCCATGAAAGTATTATCATAAAAATGACTCCATTTTTCTGAGCAGGAAAAGGGTCACCCCCCCCCCCACTGGGACCCCCATAGGTACCAGGGGAGGTGCACCCAGGCCTAGGGTCAGTGAGGACCTAGTCAGGGAACTTCTGGAGGGACTGGATGTATTTAAATCAACAGGTCCTGATGACCTCCACCGCAGAGTGCTGAGGGGATTAGCTGCGGTCATTGCAGGACCCCTGGCACAGTTTTATGAGCACTTGTGGTGCTCTTGTGTGGTGCCAGAGGACTGGAAAAGAGCCAGTATGGTTCCTATTTTCAAAAAAGGGAGGAAGGAGGACCCAGGAAACTATAGGCCAGTCAGTCTTACTTCGGTCCTGGATAAGCTTTTTGAGAGAGTTATCCTAGTGCATGTCTGCGAGGGGCCAGCAGGGGAGATTATGCTTAGGGGCAACCAACACAGGTTCATTAGAGGAAGGTCCTGTCAGACCAACCTGGTGGCCTTCTATGACCAGGTCACAAAATCCTTAGATGCAGGGGTAGCAGTGGACATAGTCTTTCTGAACTTTAGGAAGGCCTTCAACATTGTCTCTCACCTGATTCTCATTAAAAAAACTAGGGGACTGTGACATCAACACCTACACAGTCAATTGGGTCACTAACTGGCTGGAGGGCCGCATCCAGAGAGCAGTGGTGGATGGGTCTTATTTGACCTGGAGGGAGGTGGACAGTGGGGTTCCTCAGGGCTCGGTCCTCAGGCCCGCACTGTTCAACATCTTCATCAGTGACTTGGACAAGTGGGTAAAAAGCACCCTGTTCAAATTTGCAGATGGCACTAAGATGTGGGGAGAAGTGGGCACACTAGAAGGGAAGAATAGGCTCCAATCAGACCTAGACAGGTTACAGGGGTGGGCGGATGAGAACAGGATGGGTTTCAACACTGACAAGTGCAAGGTGCTGCACCTGGGGAGGAAGAACCAGCAGCATACCATCAGTGCAGAGGTAGAAAAGGATCTTGGAGTCATTATTGATGCCAAAATGAACATGGGCTGACAGTGTGGGGAAGCGGTCAGGAAGACCAACCGTACGTTGTCATGCATCCACAGATGCATCTCAAGCAGATCCAAGGAGGTGATACTCCCTCTCTATGTGACACTGGTCAGGCTGCAGTTGGAGTACTGAGTCCAGTTCTGGGCACCGCACTTCAGGAGGGATGTGGACAACATGGAGAGGGTGCAGAGGGGGGCCACTCTCATGATTGGGGGCAGCAGGGCAGGCCCTACGAGAAGGCTACAGGACCTGAACCTGTTCAGCCTCCACAAGGGAAGGCTGAGGGGGGATCTAGTGGCCGTTTACAAACTAGTCAGAGGGGACCAGCAGGCACTGGGGGAGTCCCTGTTTCCCCCGAGCGTTACCAGCAGTGACAAGAAATAATGGTCACAAGCTGGCAGAGGGTAGATTCAAGCCAGATATCAGGAGGTGCTACTTCACTGTCAGGACAGCTAGGATCTGGAACCAGCTTCCAAGAGAAGTGGTGCTGGCTCCTACCTTGGGGGTCTTTAAGAGGAGGGTAGATGAACACCTCACGGGGGGTGTTTGAGCCCAGTACTCTTTCGGCAGGGGGTCAGACTTGATGATCTGTTCAGGTCCCTTCCATCCCTACCAACTATGAAACTATGAAGACTTCAGGCAAATGAAGTGAATTGTCCATCAAAAATAATGCTTCATCAGGAGTAGGAAGAAAGAGATAGTGGTGATTGAAGGAAAAAGCTTAATGAAGCAAGATCGCTGTAGCAAGGGTAGCAAGAGTTGATTTAAAATATGGTGTCATTCCACTACGCAAAAAATAGACTTCCTGTCAGCCGCTGGCAACCTTCCTCCACATTGCAGAGCTAACCGTGTGTTAACAGTGAATAAGGTTTCATTAGGGGCAGGTCATGTCAGACCAACCTGATTGCCTTTTATGATCAGGTCACAAAAGCATTGGATGCAGGTGTCGCCGTGGATGTAGTCTTTCTGGACTTCAGCAAGGCCTTTGACACAGTCTCCCACCCCATCCTCATTAAAAAACTAGGCGACTGTGACATTGATGCCTACACAGTCAGATGGATTGCAGATTGGCTGAAGGGTCATACTCAGAGGGTGGTGGTGGACAGGTCATATTCGACGTGGGGAGAAGTGGGCAGCTGGGTCCCAAAGGGCTCGGTCCTTGGGCCCGCGCCATTCAATCTCTTTATTAGTGATTTGGATGATGGGGTGAAAAGCAATCTGTTTAAATTTTCTGATGATACCAAAATTTGGGGTGAGGTGAGCATGCTAGTAGGGAGGGAAATACTGCATCAAGACCTGGATAGGTTGTAGGGGTGGGCTAACGAAAACAGGATGCGTTTCAATACTGACAAGTGCAGGGTGCTGCACTTGGGCAGTAGTAACCAGCAGCACACTTATAAGATGGGAAACTTCCTTCTTGAGAGCACAGAGGCAGAAAGGGATCTTGGAGTCATTACTGACTCCAGGATGACCATGGGCTGACAATGCGAGGTCACGGTTGGCAGGGCTAACTGAACCTTGTCATGCATCCACATGTGCATCTCAAGTAGGGCCAAGGAGGTGATCCTCCCCCTCTATGCAACACTGGTCAGGCCACAGCTGGAGTACTGTGTCCAGTTCTGTGCTCTCCACTTCAGGAGGGATGTGGACAACATTGAGAGGGTCCAGAGGAGGGCCACCCGCATGATCCGGGGACAACAGGGCAGACCCTCCAATGCGAGACTGTGGGACCTGAACCTGTTCAGTCTTCACAAGAGAAGGCTGAGGGGGACCTGGTGACTGTCTATAAACTCACTAGGGGGGACCAGAAGGGTTTGGGAGAGACCTTGTTTCCCCTAGCGCCCTCTGGAATAACAAGGAATAACGGCCACAGGTTGTTGGAGAGTAGGTTTAGATTAGACTTCTGCAAGAACTACTTCACAGTTAGGGCGGCTAGGATCTGGAACCAACTTCCAAGGGAAGTGGTGCTGGCTCCTACCCTGGGGGTCTTTAAGAGGAGGCTTGATGCCTACCTGGCTGGAGTCATTTGAGCCCAGTTTTCCTCCTGCCCAGGCAGGGGGTTGGACTTGAAGATCTACAAGGTCCCTTCCGACCCTACTTCTGTGATTCTAAGACAGTGTAACTATAACTGCACTCAGTAAAGGCTTGAGTGGGGCCTTCACTGCCCTCCCATAGTCCATAGGACCTTCCTTCCCCCTGCCTTTTGAAATATTGCTCCCATCTTCCACTAAGCCTTAAGCTGCTACTCAGACTCTGACCTTCTTTTTTCTACATTACTGTAATATATTTCTGTTCTAATTTGGTACCATTTTCCATGCAATAAATGACCATGCAAAGCTAGCATACACCTAACTGAAAACACTCAGCCCAAAGGCTCTGGGTCTACACAAAGTCAAGCTAAATTCTCTGGTTGCTTGAGGTTTCTGTTTGCTGAACTAGCATAGCTGGAAATGCTTTTTTCCCCTTTATAGATAGAAAGCTGAAGACAAGTCTTGTTCTGTCGGTAAGGGCTCTTTAACTCAATCCATACAGAGCTCTGAATTCCCTGTGTGAAGAATCTCTTAGGGCAATTCTCTCTACAGTTACAGGGAGCCTTTATGCTATAATAAACAAAGAACTTGCTACCACAATAGTCATAGAAGCTTAAACTTCTGCTATTTCTGTGTGAAAGTTTTGTCTTATGCACACTAAATCAATGTTACCCAATGGAATTCAAGCTTCAGAGTGGGCTGAGCTGAAGGCCTGTTGCTGTGGCAGATGCATCTGTTCAGATGAAAGATATAGACTTGACCTGACCAGGCATGAAAAGGAAGCTTACAAAAAGTGGAAACTTGGACAAATGACTAGGGAGGAGTATAGGAGTGTTGCTCAGGCATGCAGGCATGAAATCAGGAAGGTCAAAGCACAACTGGAGTTGCAGCTAGTAAGGGATGTGAAGGGTAACAAGAAGGCTTTGTACAAGTATGTCAGTAACAAGAGGAGGATCAGGGTATGTCTGGGTCCCTTACTGAATGGGGGAGTTGACTTGGTGACAAATGATGCAGAAAACGCTGAAGTACCCAGTGCCTTTTTCACCTCAGTCTTCACAGGCAAGTTCAGCTCCCAGACTACTGCATTGGGCAGCCCAGTTTGGGGAGGAGGTGAGCGGACAACAGTGGGGAAAAAACAGGTTAGGAACTATTTAGAAAAGCTGGATGTGTACAAGTCCATGGGGCCAGACAGAATGCACCCAAGTGTGCTGAGGGAGTTGACACATGTGATTGCAGAGCTGCTGTCCATTAACTTTGAAAACTCATGGTGATTGGGAGAGGTCCTGGATGATTGGAAAAGGGCAAATGCAGTGCCCCTCTTTAAGAAGGGGAAGACAGAAGATCCTGGAAACTACAGGCAGGTCAGCCTTACCTCAGACCCTGAAAAATCATGGAGCAGGTCCCCAAGGAATCCATTTCTAAGCAGTTGGAGGAGAAGGTGATCAGGAACAGGCAGCATAGATTCACAAAAGGGAAGTCATGCCTGACCAACATGATTGCCTTGTGTGATGAGATGACTGGATGTAAGGAGAGTAGTGGACATGATATACCTTGACTTTAGCAAGGCTTTTGACATGGTCTCCCACAAAATTCTTGCAAGCAAGCTAAGGAAGTGTGGGGCAGGTGAATGGATTGTAAGGTGCACAGAAAACTGGCTGGAGCATCAGACTCAGAGGGTAGTAATCAATAGCCCTATGTCTAGTCGGCAGCCAGTCTCAAGTGGAGTGCCCCAGGGGTCAGCCTTGGGGTGGTTTTGTTCCATATCTTCATTAACAACCTGGAAGATGGGATGAAGTGTACCTTCACCAAGTTTGCAGATGAAACCAAGCCAGACGGTGAAGTAGCTATGCTGGAGGGTAGATCTAGGATTCAGAAATCTAGACAAATTGGAGGATTGGACCAAAAGAAATCTTATGAGCTTCAATAAGGACAAGTGCAAAGAGCTTCACTGAAGACAACAATCTCATGCACCAGCACAGGCTGGGGACTTGCTGACTAAGCAACAGTCCTGCAGAAAAGGACCTGGGGGTTACAGTGGAAAAGAAAACTGAATATGAGCCAACACTGTGCCCTTGTTACAAAGAAGGCTAATGGCATACTGGGCTGTGTTAGTAAGAGCATTGTTAGCAGACTGAGGGAAGTGATTATTCCCACCTAGTTGGCAATGTTGAAGCCACATCTGGAGTACTGTGTGCAGTTTTGGGCCCCTCACTACAGAAAGGATGTAGACAAATTGGAGAGTCCAGTGGGAGGAGACAAAAATGGTTAGGGGTCTGGGACACGTGGCTTCTGAGGAGAGGCTGAGGGATCTGGGCTTATTTAGTTTGGAAAAGAGAAGACTGAGAGGGAATTTAATAGCAACTTTCAAATATCTGAAGGGTGAGTGGTTCCAAAGAGGAAGGAGCTAGACTGTTCTCAGTGGTGACAAATGACAGATCAAGGAGCAATGGTCTCAAGTTGCAGCAAGGGATGTTTAGGTTAGATATAAGGAATAACTTTCTCACTAGGAGGGTAGTAAAGCACGGACAGGTTACTCAGAGAGGCTGTGGAATCTCCACCCTTGGACACTTTTAAGACCGAGGCAGACAAAAAGCATTGGCAGGGATGATCTAGTTGGAGCTCATCCTGCTTTGAGCAGGAGGATGGATTATATGACCTTTTGAGGTCCTTTCCAATTTCTTCCTAATTTTCTATGATTCTATGTCTTTTATGGATGTTGTCCCCAACACTCTCCAAAAACATCCTGGATTGCCTTGCACTGCTGTATTGCCCTCCCAGCAGATGTCAGGGTAATTGAAGTCCCCCATAAGAATGAGGGCCTGTGATCCAGAAACTTCTGTTAACTGTTTGACAAAAGCCTCATCCACCACTTCCTCCTGGTCTGGTGGTCTATAGCAGACACCCACCACAACATCACCCTTGTTACTCTCCCCTCTAACCCTAACTCAGAGACTTTCAACAGGCTTACCTCTAGTTTTGTACTGGAGCTCTGAGCAATCATACAGTTCTTTTACATAATGTACAACTCCTCCTCTTCTCCTCTGCCTGTCCTTCCTGAACAGTTTATATCCATCCATGACAGTGCTCCAGTCATGCAAGCTATGCCACCAAGTTTCTATTATTCTATTCACATCAGAGTTCTGTGACTGTGCTAGGATTTCCAGTTCTTCCTGCTCATTTCTCAGGCTCCAGTGAATTCATGTACATATATCTGAGATCTATCTGATTGCCCTACTTTCTCAGGAAGTCTGTACCTGGGATCTCTTGAGCATATGTTGGCAACATTTTACAGAAGCAGGACACTGGATGCTGTGGTTTCCCTGCTTTGCCTGTGGCCAGTTATGGTGTTAGATTTATACTGTGTCAGGGTTGACAGTCTTATGATGATGGTTTGGGTAGGGATGATCCTGAGTTGGGCAGGAGTTTTGACATCTGGAGGTCCCTTCCAGTCCTACTTCTCTATGATTTTATGACTTGCTGGCCCTGTTACATCAGTCAGATCTACCACTATACACTGCATCCATACCAGGAGTGTTTTGCTTGTATGTATGCAGTGTATAGTGCTGTAAGTGCAGACTTGGCCTCTGTGTGGCTTCTAAATTGGTTTGGATATGAGACAACATGGATTGCATGCTAACTGAAAGATGCGACAAACAATGGGTGATGTTTAAGAGTAATGGGTAATATTTAAGAGTAATGAGTAATGTTGGGTGAAGACAAAAAAATAGTAAGGCCTTGTGTTAAGCCCTGGTCTTACCATCTTAAAGACAGGAAAGAAATGCATTCACAAATGATGCTCAACTGAACACCACAGAGGGTAAAATATACACAGTATCTGCAGCTGAGAGTAAGCAGTGGTTGTACCTCATGGCTCCAGTCAAAGCTCAGTCTCCATTGTGACACAACTACAATCTCTTCCCCCAAAAAGCAAGGTAGGAAATATGGTCTTTGGGCTACAGATACGTGTTGCAGAGCTAGGAGTTGGGAACCCTTCTCTATGCTGTACCTAGAATACTCTGTCTCATTTGTTGGCACCACAGTTACAAAAAAGGTATCAACAAATTGGGAACAGCTCAGGAGTGGACTGTGTAAATATTTAAAGGAATTGTTTGTACAGGACTAAGGGCAGTATATGGTCCTATGGCTCTGACATAAAAAATGGTTTCTTATTACGTGTTGGAGCCAAACAGGCTCTGGAATAGATATGGAGCCAAGATTATTGGTTTTATTCCAATAATTTGGTAGCCACAGGGAGTTTGACTCAGGCAGAGGGGTATCCTTTTGCATCTTTTCAACAGTTAGGTGAATGACAGGCATTTGAAAAACAGTGTGCCGTCTATTTGCAAACGTAGGATCCCATTTTAGTGCACAGCTTAGTTACATAGTACCTGGGAAATTTAGAAATTAAAGGGAAATCATGAAAAACCTCTTTTTCTTGTCTTTCACTCATGCCTTGCCTTTTGACTTTCACTGTCTGGCTCTGCCAGGTTTGCTTTGCCTTATTCATTGCTGTAAAATCCCCAGGGAGGAAGTCAAGTTACTGTCAAAAACTAAAATCATTAAAAAGTTAATTCATAACAAGTACTTGAGGAACGATAGCTTGTGAGATAAGAGTATTAGCAAGAGATTTTGCTCACCTAATGTAACCTGTGTATCTCTATCTTACTCTGGGTAGTACGTTTTCCTTGAGTTTTGAAGGAGAGTTTAATTGTTCCACTAAGACAAGCAAGAGAAAAGTTAGGACAGAAGGCCAGCCTGAATGCTTGTTCCTTCTGGGACTAGAACTAGCATCTCTTCTTCTGAGATCAGACCTCTATATTTTGCTTGAGTCAAGTACAGGGGGCTTGTCGCTGCTAAGATGTCCACGGCGTGAGAAATAAATAGTAGAGCTGTGTGAAGCTTCAGTCCCTGATTCAATTCGGCTCGATTCAGAAAGATTCAGTGATTTGGACATACACAGTTTTAAATGTTTTTTCTACATACCTCAAAGTAGCAGGTGGCTTGTGAATGCTGTGATGGTGGGGTGGATGGAGCATCCCATAGGAGCAGGTCCCCAGTGCACTTGGCAACAGACCCAGAAGTGGACCAGAAGCATTTCTGGTCCACTTCTGGGTCTGCTGGGAAGCATGCAGGGGAGCCCATCTCCACCCCTCCAGCTCAGTGATTGGTGCCTCCTGGGTCTGGTGGGGGGGCACATGGGGTCTCCCTGTGGCCAATTGCTGAGCCAGGGGGGCACAGGTGTCACCTAGTGCACTTGACAGCAGACCCAGGAGTGGTCCGGAAGTACTTCTGGTCTACTTCCGGGTTTGCTGCCACACATGCGGGGGGCCCCCTTGCATTCCTGTGGGATGCTCCATCTGCCCTACCATTGCACCATTCACAAACTGCACCTGGTACCTCGAGGTATGTAGAAAAAACATTTAAATCTGTGGCCGAATCACTGATTCTCCGAATCAGCATTGAATCTTCTGATTCAGCTGAATCAAATTGGGGACAGTGATCCAAATCAATGAGTCAAATCACTGTTCCCTGTTTGGGCCGAATCCGAATCCAAATCGAATACAACCCATTTTGCACACCCCTAATAAATAAAGAATCCAGTGGGATTCCATAGCTGATAGGAAAAGGGCAGAGATAAATCAATAGGTGAACAGTTCTGCTTTTTATTCTATCTGTGTCATCTTCTTGATTACACTGGCAGTGTACTGGTATAAACTGAGGAGAAAATTTGACCTGAATCCATGGCAGCTCAATTTAAGAAATGATTTATAAAATGTCACAACCAACATGATTCACAAATCAGTTATCTGCTGCCAGCAGCAAGGAATGTATCTGTTAAGCTTTGACAATATACTCCTGTGAAATTTCAGTATAGCTGTCTCAATTCATGCCAAATACATTTCACATGAGTCATGCAGAGCAGCCTGTCATGGAACCTACTCTTTGTGGACATGCACTATCTTCATAAAAAGGAAATACTTGGCATTAATGACATGGAAGCCTCTGGCAGAGGATAATTTAAGATGGTATCTAAGGAAATGGTATTTTGTCCCTTTTCCCAACAACTGTACAGTCTGCCATACATTCACAGCCTGGCTTGGCAGGACATGAATTTGTTGGAACTGGGGATAAAATTCCTCAGATCCTATTGTGTAACTGCTAGGATCTGGTGAACTACCTAGTATAACTGCTAAGACCTTGGTGACTGCAGCTGGGTGAGTGCAGCTGGGCAGGAAGGAGCTCCCAGGCTCTAAGCTACCTGCAATGCAGGCCCAGCATTAGGTTGCATGGGATGGCTTCAAATGTCTCTGCAGGGGGAGCCCATTAATTCCCAATACAGGGACACTTAAAGCTATGCCATGTAGCCACATGTTCAAATTAAAAAGTGGTACAAACAAGTCGCATATATGTACTGCATTAAATGGAATATTAAATGTGGAACATCTTTGTGACTGTTTTTCCATTTTATCGTGCCATAAGTTGGCTGAATGTGTGGCATGTTACAATTTATTGCATGCTTAACACAATAATCATGTGATAAATGTCACATTTGCCAGGGCCTGGTAATAACTCCAGAGAATATACACTGGACAGTTCCAGCAGATTAAGGTAGCTTGGAAGTAACCAAGCACAGAAGGCTCATTTTTAGAACATGTAAAACTATCAAAAATTTTCCCAGTTAAGTACATCTGCAAGGCCCCAGAGCTTCTGCAAGGAACCCAATCTTCCCTTGTTCTAGGAAAACGCTGCACCCATTTATTCACCTAAAAACATGAATTCACTTTAGCTGCCTTTTTCCTTTCTGCAAATGTTCTCAAAGAAACTTGGAGCTTTGGGGTATAAGTTGGGCTGGCCTAGTGAAATTAAATTTCCCAGTGGTACACATTACCCCTAAGCCTTTGAGTATGGTCAGTTGTTTACAAGTGTGTTGAACTTCAAATCCAAATTTTCCATTTGAATTGGTTTGAGGGCTGATGCAAGAATCAAAAGGAATGTGGAGAATCAAAAACAATAAAGAAGGGGAGGGGAAAGGAAAGTAATAAGTATTTTTGTTGGTTTAATATGAAATTTACCTAAAAATACAGTGTTGGATATTTATTCCTCAAGGATGTTTAATAGAAAAATAAAAATGAAGTGTATAATTCAGTTGTTCAAGGAATTCCCTATTTTCTTATAGTTTAAATGATGATTATAAATACTAATTTTTCACTTGAGTTGTAATTTAAACCTGCAATGTCCTAGTTTGAAACATTGACAAGGTTGGAAACTCCTGTGATCTTGCAGTGTGAATCTTTGCAAAAGAAATTGGAATATTGGATAAGTCTTGACAACTGTGAAGTCCTAGTATGGGCTTCTGGTATAATTCTAAAAATAGCAGTTGTAGTGATCATGGGGTTCAATAAATACATGTATACAGTGAATCAGAACTGACACTAAAATTTATTTGTGAAACAGTAAGCAACCTCTTCAGACCCTTTGTCTGGCTCTAACTAGCTTGACTAAGGGACCATGTCCCAATTGCCAACCATTGTAGTCTAAGTAAGGAAGCATCTCCAAACTACTTTTTTTAGTTGTCCTCTGTACCTTCTGGAGTAACTGATACTTCCAATGAGTGGTCCTTGTCTAGACTGCAAGTCTTATTTGGTGGGCAAACTGCTGGATCCTGGATTTCCACACTCAGCATTTCAAGAGCTCCTAATTCTATGTTCTCAGGTCCATCGGTGTCACATTCCCAGCTTAGGCAGAGGCCCAAAGGAGGACCTGTGATATGAAGAACAGATGGTGGGAAGACAAGGCAAAAGAGATTCAACATCTTGCTGATGTCCACGATATGTACGGTTCTTTTAGTACACCCAAAGCCACAAATGGTCCGCTTTCAAGAAAGAGAGGAAAGTAGATCCAAGGAACTACAGGCCTATCAGCCTGACCTCTATTCCAGGGAAGATCTTGGAACAAATTAACAAAGAGACCATTCTAGACAAACTGGCTGATGGGAACATCCTGAGGGATAGCCAGAATGGGTTTGTTGCATGTAGGTCTTGCCTGAACAATTTCATTTCCTTCTATGTACAGGTGACATATCACCTAGATAAGGGAGAAGAGATTGATGTCATATATCTTGACTTTAAAAAAGCTTTTGATCTGGTGTACCATGATCTCCTCATGGAAAAATTGGTCAGCTGTGGCCTTGGCCACATCACAGGCTGATAGTTGGGGAATTGGCTCTGAGGTCGGACCCAGGGAGTGGTAATTGATGAAAGTAAATTATCATGGTGTGCTGTGACCAGTGGGGTCCTCCAAGGCTCTGTCCTTGGGCCCATACTCTGTAATATCTTTATTAACAATTTAGATATTGGTGTCGGAAGCGGACTAGCCAAGTTCGCAGGTAACACCAAACTTTGGGCTAAAGCGTTCGCACCTGAGGAGAGGCTGGTGATCCAAGATGACCTTGACAGGCTCATAAAATAGGTGGACAAAAACCTGACGGCGTTCAACACTGAAAAATACAAAGTACTCCACCTTGGGGAAAAACCCCCACAGCATGCTTATAGGCTCAGCAATGCTATACTTGCTAGCACCACAGCTGAAAGGGACATAGGGGTTATGATTGACCACAAGATGAATATGAGCCACAGTGTGATGTTGCAGCTGGTAAAGTGAGCAAAACTCTGGCTTGCATCCATAGATGCTTCTCAAGCAAATCCCAGGATGTCATCCTTCTGCTGTACTTGGCTTTGGTAAGGCTGCAACTGGAATACTGCATCCGATTCTGGACTCCACAATTTAAAAAGGATGTGGAAAAACTTGAGAGAGTCCAGAGGAGAGCATGTGTATGATCAGAGGGCAGGAGAACAGGCCCTATGATGAGAGGCTGAGAGCCATGGGACTCTTCAACTTGGGAAAGTGCAGGCTCAGGGGGGACCTGGTGGATACCTATAACTATATAAGGAGTGTACATCAGGATCTGGGGGAAATGTATCCCAGAGCACCCCAAAGGATGACAAGGTCAAATGGTCACAAACTCCACACTCAGCGACCAAAGCGACCAAAATGCTGGCGTGCATCCATAGATGCTTCTCGAGCAAATCCCGGGACGTCATTCTCCCCTTGTACTCGGCCTTGGTGAGGCCGCAGCTGGAGTACTGCGTCCAGTTTTGGGCTCCACAATTCAAAAAGGATGTGGAGAAGCTTGAGAGAGTCCAGAGAAGAGCCACGTGCATGATCAGAGGTCAGGAAAACAGATCTTACGATGACAGGCTGAGAGCCATGGGACTCTTTAGCCTGGAAAAGCGCAGGCTCAGGGGTGATCTGATGGCCACCTATAAGTTTATCAGGGGTGACCACCAGGATCTGGGGGAACGTCTGTTCACCAGAGCGCCCCAAGGGATGACGAGGTCGAACGGTCACAAACTCCTGCAAGACCGTTTCAGGCTGGACATAAGGAAGAATTTCTTTACTGTCCGAGCCCCCAAGGTCTGGAACAGTCTGCCAGCGGAGGTGGTTCAAGCACCTACATTGAACACCTTCAAGAGCAAATTGGATGCTTATCTTGCTGGGATCCTATGACCCCAGCTGACTTCCTGCCCTTTGGGCAGGGGGCTGGACTCGATGATCTCCCGAGGTCCCTTCCAGCCCTAATGTCTATGAAATCTATGAAATCCTCCAGGACTGTTTCAGGCTGAACATAAGGAAAAACTTCTTTACCATCTGAGCCCCCAAGGCCTGGAATAGACTCCCTCCAGAGGTGGTGCAAGCACCTACTCTGGACTCTCTTAGGAAACATTTGGACATCTATCTTGCTGGAATCCTTTGACCCTAGCTGACTTCCTGCCTCTGGGGCAGGGGACTGGACTTGATGATCCTCTGAGGTCCCTTCCAGCCCTAATGTCTTGGTCCTGCCTCATCTAGGCATGGGGCAGCCCAGGCATGTGTCTGGTCCTGCCACCTCCAGGTGAACAGTGAGGTGGTGTAGCAGCCAGACTCACTTCCTGGCAGCCCCTGCAACAGCAGCTCCTTCCAGCTGCTGCTACCAGTCTCTGCTGGCCCTGCACCCACTGCTGGGGTCAGTGGATGGAGCAGGCAGGCAGGGTCTCCACAGAGACCAGTCCAGGACCCTCATGGGCGGAATGTATGGCTGGGCACATGGGATGACGCCACGGGTGGGCAGGCAAGGAGCAGTGTCTAGTGGTACTTTATAGAGACCCCAGGATCACTGGTCAGTGACAACACAGGGCCAGAGCCCAAGGCAAACCTGTGATCCACTCCACCAATGCCCCTACCCGTGGAACTGGCACCCATTGCAAGGATGTGTGGGAAGCGGATCATGGCTATGCCCCAGACCCTGGCCCTGTGGTGTCACTGCCCCATGATCCCAGCCCTAGCCTCAGCCTCACCTGCCCATCCCACTCCTGGATGCTGCTCCCCACCAGTCCACAGCCTCATTCTTTCCACCTAGCCACTAATGGAATTTTGGTGAGCTGCTGTGGGTGGGGGAAGGGGAGATGGAGAAGAAGAGGTGCTGACCTGGCACAACAAAGCAGGATACTGATCCAGCCCATGACAGCTCACCAAACTCTCTAAGTGGCCTCCGGGCCCAAATAATTGCCCACCCCTGCCCTATACCCACAATGAAGTTCCAGGAGCAGCTCTTCAGCAAGTGAAAGGAAGACCCTCACAATTATCTTTCCTGTGAGCAAGGTAATCACTCTGTAATTTCCAGTCATACTTAAAGGAATTTCTTGGAGATTCTCATGATCAGAGCCCCTGAGGTTGCCTGAGACTTCCTCAGCAGCAGGGATCCTGGTTTTCTCTGATTTAAAAAAAAATCCCCAATTTTCGGTTAAAAAAATGTAACCCCAAATCCACATTTTTCCGTGATTTACATGAAACACCACTAATATATAGATATAAATATAGTTGTCTTTCATTTTAATCATGAAGCAATGTGGATTTGGGGCTAAATTTTTAACCAAAAATTGGGGATTTTTTTTAAAGTACTCCATGGGCTGGACAAAATCCTTTGATGGGCTGGATTCAGCCCTTGGTATAGGGCATCAAAAGGTTCAACTAACATGATCTTTGCTACTCTCCAGATTCAGGAAAAATGCTGGAAACCACTCTACATGGCCTTCTCTGACTTTACCAAAGTGTTTGACTCTGTCAGCTGAGAAGTGCTGTTGAGGATCTTTCTGAAATATGAATGCCCACCAGAATTTGCCACCATTCTTTGCCTGCTCCATAATGGTATGCAAGTATTTGTTCACAATAATGGATCTCTTTGAGGGTAAGATGGGAGTTAAGCAAGGATGTGTCATCACTCCAATACTCTTCTCAATATTTCTTACTGCAATGCTACATCTGATCACCAATAAACTTCCAGTTCGAATGAAGCTAAACTACCAAATGGATGGTAAACTGTTCAATCTCAGCTGACTCTGAGCCAAAAACCAAGAGCACCCCAACCTTAATCATTGAGCTTTAGTATGCTGATGATGCTGTAGTGTGTGTTCACTTGGAAGCAGACCTTTAGGCAATTGTCAACATCTTCACCAAGGCATACAAGAGAATGGGACTGACACAAGCTCCTAATGAATGGTTCCCAGCTCTGGTAATCCAGATCCATGATGAGACTCTGGAGAACATTATTTCCCATACCTCAGAAGCCATCTTTCGCAGAAGACTGATATCAATGAAGAAATCCAGCATCATCTCAAATGTGCAAATGCAGCCTTCGGACACATGAGGAAATGAGTGTTTGAAGATAACAACATCAGATTTGAAACCAAGCTCATGGTTTATTAAGCAGTTGTGATCCCACCTTACTGTATGGAGCTGAGACATGGACAATGTACAGGAGACATATAAAGCTGCTGGAGAAGTACTATCAACACTGCCTACAGAAGATCCTTTGAATCCAGTGGGAAGACACGTGCCCCAACATTAGTGTCCTTTTGCAAGCAAACACCATAAGCATTGAGGTAATGATCATCAATTTTGCTGGGCTGGCCATGTCATCCAGATGTCCAACTCCAGACACCTGAAGTAAATGTTATTCTCCAGCTCAGTGAAGATATACACACAAGAAGAGGGCAGAGAAAGTATTTCAAGGACATCCTCAAGGTCAAGTTGAAAAAATGCAGCATTGCCATCAATTCTTGGGAGACTATGGCCCAGGACCACCTCAAATGGAGCAAGAGTCTGCTGCAAGGATCTTAGTACTTTTAAATCTTATGATGACAACAGGAGATGAAAAAGTGGGTGTCTCAAAAACAGCATGTTGGAGACCAAATCAAGAACCTGGACCTACCTACCCTGCACAGAAACATGTGCCTGAGCTGCAACAGAGTCTGTCAATCCTAGATTACCCTTGTCAGCCATCTTTAGACCCACAGATAAAACAATCATGGAAGACGATCATCTTGGACTATGAGGGATTGGCAATGATGAGAAGTAGGGGTCTGCCCAAATTGCTGGGGAACTTACCAACTTTAGCAGGTTGATTGCAGCCTGAAGTTCTCATTCTGAAGTCATATTGTGGTGGTCCCAAACCTTAATGTTGATTGGCAGAGAGGCCTTGTCCCTTGGTGCTGATTACAGAGAGGCCCCAGGGAGGAGGAGGGACGAGGGGGCAGCAATCAAATTGTCTGCTGCCCTTCATGCCACCCTACCAGCCAGCACCTTTCCCTCCCAGCAGTGACTACTACTGGCTTCCAATGGGGAATCAGCATTTTATTTTTATTAAGTTTCTTTTTGTTGATTTTACAGTCCCCAATATTCCTGTTTCTGTGAAAACTGCAAAACCACAATTTAAGTAGGTCCCTAATAACGAGTCTAAATAAGGCAGTGCCTCTAAACTATAATCTCTATTACCATAGGATTTATACCTGTAAAGCAGTGGTGGGCAAAATACAGCCCGTGGGTTGGATCTGGCCCACCAAGGCATTTTATCAGGCCCACAGTGGGTCCCTCAGCCCCACCTGGCTGAGATGTGGGGGGCATCCTGGGCTGTGGTACATACAGCTGGTCCCACCATCCCTGGGTGGTGGGCAGAGCAGAGACAGCACAGCAGTTGGATTCTAGTTCCCAGCAGCCACAGTCGCGGCTCCTTCCAGCTGCTATCCTTGGTGTGTCCACCACCATCAGACCCAGATCTGCTGCCTGGACACCCCCACTCATCCATCCTATGCCCACTACCAGGGAGGAGTGGGCAGTTGGGGTCTCCATGGAGATTGGCAGGGAACCCCATGGGCAGGGTGAAGTGCTTGGCCAGACAGATGGGAGGTAGCAGCATCTGGGAGCAGAACGGGTGGGTGGAAGAGGGGACTGAAGCTGGGATTGCAGGGCAGTGACAATGGAGGACTGGGGCCCAGGGTAGAGCCCAATCTGCTCCCCACATGGCTGGATGTATAGGGAGCTAATAGTGGCTCTGCCCTGGGCCCCAGCCCTCCACTGTTACTACCCCACAATCCCAGCCCTGGGTGCTACCTGACCATCTCATTCCTGGACACTGCTTCCCATTCATAGCCCCATCCCATCTGCCCAGCTGAGCATGCCCTGCCCATGGGATCCTGGCTGGTATTCATGGAGACTCCACCTGCCCACTCCATCTGGCACCCCTGGTGGTGCTTCAGTAGAAATAGAATGAAGACCCTTATTACTTTTCCTTTTATTGTCCTTTCAGCATACCTCATTTGTACCACTCGCTTTACAAGTGTAAGAGATGAAGAAAATTATACCAATGTAGCATCTAGTATTTTTTTCATGGCGGTGGCTCTTAACAGAGTATATGTTCTCCCCCAGTGGATGTGGCCAAATATGTCGTGTACACTCCTACATGTGGTATATAAGATCTTTATCACATCTTATACTTAACTGAAAAATTTCTCAGTTAAGAATAGATGTATTGAGACAGATTGTCATCCAGGGCAGAGAAAAATTTGGTATAGCTGAAGAAGGGGAAGGTTTATGTGTTGCTCAATCCTTGAGGAATTCCATTCTTCAGTGCAGATTAAAGTAGTCTTCAGCTACCAGTGATTCATCGAGGCTAGTAAAACAGCCATGTCACAGATGCCCATATAAGTCCTTCACTGAGGACAAAGGGAAATAGGGGTAATGACAGATGATGCCCGTACACAAGGGAAGTCTTTCAGGGCTGGGTCTTGGTGGGTTTCAGCCAACAGTGTCTCAAAATACTTTTGAGGGTGTGGACAGATATGACCATTGTGGTTTAAGCTTACAGCAGTTTAGCTCTACTTTTATTAGTGTGCCGATGTCACCATTACATTGAAATAGCTTATGCTGGTACAGTTTAAAACCAGTTATGTTTAAATGTGCACTTTAATGGTCAATAGTTTATTTTACTGTGCATTAAAGAGTCACGTCAAAAACTTTGCTAATATATTAATGCTCAGTAAAAATAGGCTACTGTGCATTAAGCGTCACTAAAACAGCACTTTCACTACTGTGCAGTAGGGCAGCCTAATGTGCATTTATTTCGTACTTTGAGTTAGATGTATTAAATTGAATACGCATTAGCAAAAGTTCATTAATGAATGCAGACACACAATGAAACAGGTTTAAAGTTACAGCAGTTTACTTCTACTTATACTGGCATAGGAACAAACTGCTGTACTCGTTATATTGGAATAGATGGGAAGTGTTCCCAAGTGGCAAATCCCCTTTCTTGAAAACAGTGTGAAATTACACCTATCCATACCTCATGTGTGGCCCAGGATCAGTACCATTCCCTATAAAAATCACTTAAAAGCAAAAATACTGTGCTTCTGAAAAAGCAGCATGGCACATTCCATTAGTCAATTTACTTTGCTGACTAGAAAATTTATTTTTGTTGGGGTGAATTAGCCCAAGGTATGATTAAGTGTCAAGAGTAATTTTAAGTGATGATGAAAAAAACAGCCTTGTGATATAACCTTTTGCATGAAACGTTGGAGTTTAATTTTATGTCCTGGAGGGAGTTGAGTAATATATCATAATAAATGTGTCATTTGTCAGTGAGACATTTTAAAAGTTACTTTGAAACAGTATGAAAAAGCACTTTCTGAATCCAACCTCATAAATGCTCAACTAATGTTTTGTGGAATCAATAATCATGCAGTGGCTGGATAATGAAAAGTTAATCATAAAGGCATGCAAATAGCTTGTTGCAACTTCACTGGATGCGCTGAAGAATAATTTGGCAAACTGGTGATAAAATACAGTCTGTGAAAGTTGAATACTAACATCAATTAAAAAGGAACAGGAATAATTATTATAAAAACCCCTTTGAATCAAAATCATAGAGTGCTAGGGAGGGAAGGGACCTCTAGAGGTCATCTAGTTCACCCCCCTGCTTAAGGCTGGATCATTCCTGTCTTAACTATTTCAGACAATGGTTTATCTAACCTGCTGTTAAAAACTGTTTTAAACTAATTTTTTCCTATTGAATTATTATTTTTTAGCTGTTGAAGTCTGTCACTTCAGTGACTGACGGAGTATTTTTTCCTGTTATCTTGTCTTCCACTCGCCATAAATATTCAAAAGAATCTGCCATTGATTTACTACTACAGTGAATAATAAGTAAGGGCTGGTTTCTGTTCCACCTATTAAGTTTATAAGTGTACTTAGGCATCTAAGTGGTATCCTATTTGAGCCCCTGAAAAGCTATTAATACAAAAGGTAGGTAGATCCTCATCCTTACTCCTTTTTTGTGACTCGATCTTGAGTGTAAGAGGGCAGTGGGCTACAAAAATAGATGCACTTACTGGATTTTCAGGGACTTAAATCATACGAAGCATGCTTAGATGCCTAATAAGTGGAATAGGAACTGGTCTACAGTGTTCTTCATGAATGTAGTGTTCAGCTAAATGCACTTCGCCACCTATGTATGATCCTATTCTACCGTGCTGCAGTCTCTAAAAAACTGCTAATGCAAAAAGGTTGGTGGGCCTTTCACCCTGTTGATGCATTTTTGTATTGTAGTTGTAAGAGCAAGATGGAAGCAAATTACGAACAGACAAGTTAATGGCTTTTCTTGGATTTGAGAAGAGTGCAGCTTAGTTGCATTTCGTTAAATGAATAATAGGAAGAATACACCTCCTCTATTCCCCATGCTGGTGTTCCAAATGGGAGTCTGATAATCACTTTGGTAATGGTATAGTTAGGAGGAAATTGCGTCTGTGTGACACACAATAACATCTATTTGGTGTGACACTTGTCACTTAAACTTGTGCAAAGTATTACCACCCTTATGTGGTAATAGTTTACAACCGCCTTTCATTCCTGTTGAATGTCTGTGAAAAAGTAAGGTTCAAAGCAGCAAAAAGTCAGGTTATAGATTTTCTAAGTGTGTATCCAAGAAGTTAAGTACATATCTTTCTAAAACATGCTGCCTTTCCAATGACTGATTTCCCCCTACCCTCTCCCCACCACCAGATAAGATAGGGAGGAGCAGAAAAGGATCCAGGATTTTATAAACAGGGGAAGTGAGTATACAGGAGCAGTGACTAGAGTTGCAGAGGTGGTTGCACCCCTAGCTTCCACATCTTCTGTCCCCTCCTTCCCACTGGGATGGACAGACTTTGCCCCAGGAGCAGCAGCCAGGGCCGTTAAGTTCTGAAGAAGGTGATCATTCCCCGCAACATCCCTGTGTGATCAGAGGTACATCCCTTCCCCCTCCCTTGCCTGCTATTGCCTGTGCCCCTGCTGTGCCTGGGGGTTCGGTGAGCTCCTGTCCTGATCCAGCCAAGCTGTGTGGAGGCTGGATTTAACCTGGGACAGCGGAGCCTGTGGCAGCAGGTGGGTGGATTCCCTTTCCCCATGTTTACTCCTGGGCTGGCAGAGAACACCCGGGGTAGCGGGTTAATTCATCATCTGTAAAAGCATAATAATTTCCAAATATACATGCATACTAAGTCAAAATGGATAATTAGTCAGCTTAAAAAACAAACAAACAAACAAAGAAAAAAAAGCTCATCCATCGCCATCCATAGCATTTATCAAACCAGCTCGGCCAGACATGGGGCAAATTACTTCATTTTGAAGAAACACCTTCTGTTTAGGTGATGAGCACATGTACGAATACAAAGCCCAGGGATAATTCGATTCCTTCTAAATAGTATTAATTCTTATATACTGATATACTAGTAAGAAATTGGATATCAGGTAATTTTTATAGTGAGTCAGGCTGCAAACTGTTTGAACCCAGATTTTTTAACACATTTTTTCTTCATTATAAATGTCAACAATAATTCTTCACTGCATTGTGAAGTGGCAGACAAATGCATCTCACCAAAAGCTGAAAATGGCCAGCTACTGATTATTAGTGCTTTTGGGAAATTAGTCATCCTAACTGGTTTCCCTGGAGTAATGAATAACCAGATTTTGTGTTTATAAGGGGAGGAGGGAGTGGGGGGAGGCAGGGGAAGAGGGTAACTTGACAAAATAAATTCAGGGAATCAATGCAGATTCCCGGCAGAAGGAAACTGAATGAATTATGCAAATGTTTAAATTCATAAGTGGTCTGAAATAAATTTATATTATGAAAACAATAGAGAAAGGTATCTCCTGTGTGGAGGAAAAAAACTTCACCCTTAACATGAGAAACGTTTTTAAGACTTCCTTTTCCCCATATAACTGGCTCTCAAGAGCTTCCTGTATGTCACAAAAAATAACAGCCAGCCAAGAAAAGATGTTTTTTTTTTTTTAGAGAGATCCTATGGATATACAAACTAAATTTGATTATACATGTATTCACTCTGATCAGCTTGGAGACAGTCAATTATGTACACTTTCAATTGCTATTTCCAGCCATAATGCAAAGTCACACCTGTGAGCCAGAAGAAAAAGTACTCCTATTAAAAATGTCAGCTTTTCCATTTATTCCTTGTGCCATTTACCTTTATCCTTTGTGGAAAACTTTTATTATTCATTAGTATTGCTATTTTTTTTTCTTGGCACTGTGTTGTTAAATACTTTTGTTTATACTCAGTGGTAACATTTGGAATCCAGTAAGGGAAGAAGACATTTGTTCTTGCATAAATTGCAGTGCTTATTTTCCTGTAAGTGTGTGTGTGCGTGCGCGTGTGTGTGTGGGTGGTGGTGGGGGGGTCGTCCTGTATAATCATACTGCAAATATCTGAGATTAAAAAAAATAGCCAAACAAGAAGAGAGAAGAGCAGGAAACTCAAGGAAGTCCATGAGAAATTTTGGCACCCAGATATAATTTACCTGGGATATTGATGCAACAGGAGCTAAAGAAAACTCCTAGGTAGGCTTCCTTTGTTTAAAAATAACATCTATAGTCTATGAACATTTATATTGTTTTGCTTTACTCATGGGGTTTAAAATAGTCTATTTATCTCCCTTCTGTTAATATTGTGATTTAGAAATGAATGAAACAAAGCTAAAAAGAATTTCTTTCCACTGGTTATAAAAGCCTTGCTTTGATTTGTTTCTTACTCCTCATATATTTCATTTTTAGTTTCTGTTAACAGAGCAATGTGATTTATTCTTCTGCAGTGCTACTTAGTAATCAGGAACTAGATCATGACCTAGAACACAGGTCAGCTGCTGCTTGGGAGTTAATAGGAAGTAAGGTGCCAAGGGAAGGGGTGATTTTGAAGACTATGAAGTAGTGAAGGAGACATTTAAAAGCTATGCATTAGTAGCAGTCTCTGCCTCCAAATCACAAAACGGGCAACTTAGAAAGGCCAAATTTATTTAGCAGCAGAGGAAAGCCACAGGCAGTCTGAAGTCACTCAGCTTTTCTGTCCGGTATCTCAGGAACAGTTTAGGGCAGTGATTCTCAACCAGGGTGTCACATAACCTTGGAGTGCCCTGAGAGTCTTTTAAGGGTGCCCCAGGGTGTTAGGTATGCAAATAACTATATAATTCACTAGAAAATTCATAGATTTTTATAGGAACCCATAATGTCAAAATCATTGTAACCTGCTGTGGATTTCTGAGCTTTTTTGCAGTAGGGAAATTGCTCAATTACTTTTCTGTAGTGAAGAAAAAAAGTTGACAGCCAAGAGCTGGCATTTTCCAAGACATGTCTTAAGTTTCAACAAGGGGTGACTAAATGTTGAGAACCACTGACTCGTCAAGGGACTGCTGTAGTTGAGGTGAAAGTTTGCTCAAAATAGCCAAATATCTATAGGAACTAAGGGAAGAAATGTTGAGCGTTTATTCAGGGATATGCCACTCCAAGTGGGGGGTGTGGGAGTAGTGATCAGCCCTGCAGTAGTAACTTTTGTTCCTGCTTCCAGCTCCCTGTTCCCTTCCCTCACAAGAATGGGGAGACCACACTGCAGGAATAGTAGCTGGAGACTTAAAGTCCCCAAGTCAGGTAAGAATCTCTTTCCCTGTTTTGCTTTGTGCTTAGTACACATCCCCTCCCCTCTTCTCCAAATCCCCTTTCCCCAGCCATCACAGCTGCTGCCTCTGCCTGCCCTAGGGGTGGGAGGAGATCCAGAGCTGCTTCTGTCCTGCTCTAGCTGGCCTGAACCTGCCTACTGCCACCACTACTGTCTCTGGGTTCAGCTGGAAACAGTAGTGGTGGCAGTAGGCAGGTTCCCTTGCTCTGAGCTGTCCCAGGGGAAATTTTGGGGGATGGGGCAGGGAGGAGAAACTTGCCTGCTGCTGCCTTTGCCACTGTACCTGGCTTAACTTTGCCCATGCAGCCTGGCTGGAGTGGTGCAAGAGTGGCTCTGGAGCTCCCCCCCACACTTGGGTCAGCTGGGAACAATCTTACTTGATTCAAAGACTTAAACAAAATCTCCCTGACTGATGCTTCTAAACCATGGTCTGAAATTGGGGGTGTGACTGCACCACTGCATCCCCTTTAGATCTACCCTGAATCTAGAGGGGTCCTCACAGCATGTCCCCTGACATGCCTCACAGGGAAACTTCTGTGAAAATGGGTGATCTAGGCTATCGCACTTGCAATTTATTTAACAATTTTTTAAAAAGAAATATATAAGAATAGATTCCCTGCCCAGCAGCCATCACAGAAAGCTCATATTGTAGCACCACTTGTGTCAATGAGTCTGATGACAAGACTAAGCATGCCAAGCTCAAGGCAAAAGTAGAAATGCCATGTTGTTTATCAGATCTGATGGTTGCAGGTCTGTTGCAACCTTTTTTTGCTGATTAGCAAATAACTACAAATGTACATGTCTTTCCAGCTCTTTGGTTTATATCAAGTTGCCATGCTGGGTCATAGGCAGCCAAGTCCAGGGGGTTACCTCATGATCGGTGTCATGGCACGGGGCCCTAGGAGGGGATGTGAACTCTCCTGGCGCCCCCTACTGTGCCAAGTTAGCATCCAAGCATCCTCGTTCTCGTCCGCCACATCTTCGCTGGTAATATTGTTAAAGGGAGGCTGCCTTTTTGTCCCCTTGGACACAGTGTTCTTATTTATCCTGTTCCCTAATGAGCTGTATAGCTTGATCTTTGTTGCACCCAGCCTTATGGGCTATGCGTGGCTCCTACCACCCCTTATACCACGCCCCAAGCCTCTCCGGTGTACTGGACGTTGTTAGCTCTAACTATTATTGTTACTCTAGCCATTCCGAGCCCTCACCCTCTCGGGGGCTTCTCTCAATGCGCTTGTGCCCACCCCCCACACTGGGGCCTTGCTTGCATTCACGCCCATGCCTGCACTGGTGTCTTGCTTGTGCTCACGCAATCGGGGTTCAGGCAGCCTCGGCCTTACCTGGCCCCAGACCCACTTCTGTGGATCTTGCGCTCCACTGGGGCCTTTCACCTGCACCCACACTGGGCTCCTCCCGATATTGCCCACACTGGGGCCAGGGTCAGGACACCCCAAAAACGCAGCGCCACTCCCTGGCGCCAAACTGCTGTGCCTTCTGTGGCACCAGGAACCTCCACGCTACTGGGGAGTTCCTATGAGGCCTCCTCCAACCCCTACAGCCTCACCCAGTCCTCTGGTTTAATATTAAAGCAAAACCATAAGCCAATTGGCTGTAACACAAAAACCAAGCCTCCTGGCTGAAACACAAGCTCTAGCCCTCCTCTGGCTAAATCTCCCTCAAACCCCTCCCAGGGGTTTCTCCTCACCCGGGAGCTGTTTCAGGCCCTTGGGGATCTATAGACTGTAATGCTTCCGCAGAGCTCCCACTCCATCAGCTGCCAGAGGACAACTGTCTCCTTGGCCTCAGCCTAGGCTGTTTATATAGGCCAGACCCTGCCCCCTTCCGGTCAGCTGACCAACTGCAGTTACCCTGGCAACCAACACCTTTATCTTTTCCTAAGAGCAGGGCACCAAAGTGCCCCTGTGACAATCGGGAGAAGCAGCCAATGCCTGAGTGGAGCATGCCAAGTAAGATGCAGGGAAGTGAGAATATTCATCCAGGGAGCCAAGTCAGAGATCCAGAGGGTCAGGCAGAGCACAGAGTGAGGAGGCAGCTGGGTCAGGTATCCAGGAACTCAAACCATGGATTGGGTCACGCCAGACTTAAGGTCTGTGAGCAAGCCTGGGTACAGATTTGAACCTTATTGTCCAGACACTTTCTCTTTTGGATCAGGAGTTTGTATTGGAAGGGCTGAGATGAGGGGTCAGCTGATCCTGGCTAGCCACTCCAGTGGCAGGGAGTGGGCATGTGGGTAGGCCCAATTGGAAGGTTCTGGCCATTCCTCTGCTGATGAGGTGGCAGACCAGCATAAGAGCTTGTGGTAGGCAGGCTGAGGCAAAAACAAAACCACAGCCTGACACAAGTTCAGTGATTTTTCACTTCCAATATTTCGTTCATTAAGGGCTAGCTCCATTATATTGTAGTGGCACACAATAGGCAAATTCCAGCATCCAGCCACTGTAACCATCCAGCCACTGTAGGCCCAGGCGGTGATACTGTAACTCACACTGAGTAATGCTTATGCTATAAGTGCTCTTCTGAAGTCAGTGAAATTACTTGTCCAGTAAGGTTCTTACAGCTGTGAGTAACATGGGGCAGCTCAAAGAGGGTGCTAGATGCAGCTGCACCACCTTTGATTCCTGCTGTACCAAGAGTTTAAAACTAACTGCCTGGCACTGGCAGCAGTATTTCTGTTCAGGCAGCGGTGAAAGCATCAGTTTAATCCATGGCTCATTAAAATCTACTTGATTCCCTCTAAACTCTTCAGTCCATAGATGTTAATTACCTTCTCTCCTTCTTAATGGCCTTGATGTTCTACTAATCAAGCTAGCCTTTCTTCTGCCTTTCTGTTGTCTGTTAGCTGCTCCTGGTAATGCAACTCCTATTTCCTAGACCTGCAGACTGTTTTTAACTCATTCCAATATTTGCTTTTGCTTTGGTGTTAAACCTAGTAATATACCTTTAGGCCCCTAGTATATTAGTGAAGCTTCTAGTTTTTTTACATGTAGAAAAATAGGTACTGTGGATATGGGATTGTGCACCACACAATCTGTACCTGTCTTTTCAAAATCTTAGATCAGCCCATGAAGTAGTGATATTGTTTTCTGTACCATAAAGTCAAACTAAGCTTGTTTACAAGAGCTGGGCATATAGTCTGGTGTCTTTGAATAACGTGAAGCTAAATAATCATTTTTAAAAAGGAATACTTAGAGTGGGAAGACAGAGGAAAAATTAAAAAGGATGAACCCTATTTTCCACTTTCATAGTTTTGTGCCACTGAAATTCCAGATTCAGGCTCTGTATTTCTTTTATAAAGACAGAAAGGTTTGCTGTAGGGCCCAAGTCTTCTCTCACTTACACTAGTCTAAATCAGGATGTATTCCACTGAGGTTAACAGAGCTACCCTGATGGAACACCCATGTATGTGCAAAGGAACTGGATCTGCAGCATGGATGTAAAACCCAAAATGCAAACCAAGCAGTATCCTGTCCATGTTTTTTAAAATGACACTGGGCATGTCTACATTTGTGCTTTAATGTGTATTAGCCTGTGGTGGGCCAGTAGGAGGTGCTCCTGTGCTGAGCCACCCATCTCACTGTGCCCTACCACCTTCCAGGCTCTGAGTGCCTCTCTGGGGTGCTTCACGTCTGGCTGACCCCCTTCCTGGAGCACACCCACTAGCCTGGGGGTAACGCCGCCGCCACCCAGGGTCTGGAGTGATCCTGGCTCTGTGCCCTCTGGGAAACGGAGGCCTAGTACCTCTTGAGTGTACTTGGCCCACTTCAAGAACTTGGGGTGCTCCCTTCAACCAATTTGAAATACATAAGTGGTTGCTGGGTAGACTGGCAGGGTCTCTAGCCCCCTCCCAGTCAGGTTGGCATTGCTTAGAACAATAGGGAGTTTAAGCACCCCACCCAGGTATGTGATGCCAGTCATGTAGTCAGAGGGAACAGGTTTTCCCCCCTCCCTCAGGAATGTATTCAACTTGGGTTACCTAATGAGATGGGATGTTTGCCTCTGCAGGGACCATGTTAACCAAATTGTCACATAGCCGAGTTTTTGGGGAGAGACAGAGGTGGCATTCTGCCACATAGCCTATTTTAATACACATTAAAGTGTCCCTTAAAAAAACTGTATTTTTTAGTTAATGTACAGTAAAATAGGATAATGCACATTTAGTGTCACTTAAAACTGTGGGGTGCCTATACACAGGCATAGAGGAATTCCAGTGCATTGGAGCAGATTCAGTTAGCCAACTCTGCTGGAGCATGGCAGTTGCCACACTCCAGCATCCTCCTCTGTCTTGTGTATCAGCATACTTCAGGAAAGCCAACTTTGACAAGCTTAGGAGGCTTGTCAGTGAGGCCCTAAGGGACCACAACCCCCCTCCAGGGGGAGGGGAGTTCTGGAAGAGTGGTTGCTCCTCAAGGGAGTGATCCTCAATGCTCATGCTAATTCTATTCCATCTCAGAGGAAAGGCAGCAAGGGGGCACAGCAGCCCCCCGGCTCTCCAAGGACCTAGCAGACCTCCTGAGGCTAAAAAGAAAGGCCTACAAAGGATGGAGGATGGGATTCACCTCCAAGGAGGAATATTTTGCACTGGTCCGGTCCTGCAGGGAGCAAACCAGGAAAGCCAAGGCTGCAGCTGAACTCCAACTAGCTTCGAGCATCAAGGACAATAAAAAGTCCTTTTTCAGATACGTGGGGAGCCGAAGGAAAAGCATGGGCAACATTGGACCCCTGCTAAACCAGATGGGGCAACTGACAACTGATGCCCAGGAAAAAGCCAACCTATTAAATAGGTACTTTGCATCAGTCTTTCATCAGTCCCATGGGACACCCATGCCTGCTATGGGACAGGGAGGTCCGGGTGAGGGAGATTCCCTGCCCTTCATCAATGCTGACCTCATGAAGGAACACCTTGAGAGGCTGGATATCTTCCAGTCAGCCAGCCCTGACAAACTACACCCTAGGGTACTCAAGGAGCTGGTGAGCATCATAGCCCAGCCCCTGGCATGGATCTTTCAAAACTCCTGGCGCTTTGGTGTAGTGCCTGAAGACTGGAAGAAGGCCAATGTGGTGCCAATCTTCAAGAAAGGGAGGAGAGTGGATCCAGCTAACTATAGGCCCATCAGCCTGACTTCTATCCGGGGGAAGATCTTAGAAAAGTTTATTAAAGAGGCCATCCTTAATGGACTGGCCGATGCCAGCATCCTGAAGGATAGCCAGCATGGGTTTGTTGTGGGTAGGCCTTGCTTGAATCTCATTTCCTTCTACGACCAGGTGACCTCTCTCTTGGACAAGGGAGAAGAGATTGATGATGACATCAACATATCTTGACTTCAAAAAAGCCTTCCATCTGGTATCCCATGATTACCTCTTGGCAGAACTGGCCAATTGTGGCCTTGGGTCCACTGGCTGGGAAACTGGCTCCATGGTTGGACCCAGAGAGTGGTAATTGACAGAAGTCAATCATCACGGTGCCTTGTGACCAGCGGTGTCCCCCAAGGCTCTGTTCTTGGACCCATATTGTTCAACATCTTCATTAATTTTGTGGACATTGGAGTCAGAAGCGGACTGGCCAAGTTCACCGATGACACCAAACTTTGGGGCAAAGCATCCACGCCAGAAGACAGGCAAGTGATCCAGGCTGACCTGGACAGGCTCAGCAAATGGGCGGACAAGAACCTGATGGTGTATAAACACTGAAAAATGCAAGGTTCTCCACCTTGGGAGGAAACACCTGCAGCATCCTTATAGGCTCGGCAGTGCTACAGTGGCTTTCACTATGGAAGAAAGAGACTTGGGGGTCATCATTGACCACAAGATGAACATGAGCCTGCAATGCGATGCTGCAGCTACTAAAGCGACCAAAACGCTGGCTTGCATCCATAGATGCTTCTCAAGCTAATCCCGGGACGTCGTTCTCCCCTTGTACTTGGCCTTGGTGAAGCTGCAGGTGGAGTACTGTGTCCAGTTTTGGGCTTCACAATTCAAAAAGGATGTGGAGAAGCTTGAGAGAGTCCAGAGAAGAGCCACACACATTATCAGAGGTGAGGAAAACAGACCTTACGATGACAGGCTGAGAGCCATGGGGATCTTTAGCCTCTAAAAGTACAGGCTCAGGTGTGATCTAATGGCCACCTATAAGTTTATCAGGGGTGACCACCAGTTTCTGGGGGAATGTTTGTTCACCAGAGTGCCCCAAGGGATGACAAGTTCGAATGGTTATAAATTACTGTAAGACCGTTTCAGGCTGGACATAAGGAAGAATTTCTTTACTGTCCGAGCCCCCAAGGTCTGGAACAGCCTGCCATCGGAGGTGGTTCAAGCACCTACATTGCACACCTTCAAGAGTAAATTGGATGCTCATCTTGCTGGGATCCTATGACCCCAGCTGACTTCCTGCCCTTCAGGCGGGGGGCTGGACTCGGTGATCTTCTGAAGTGCCTTCCAGCTATAATGTCTATGAAATACCCACACTTAAAAATGGTGGTGGAGGCACTTGAACTAAGGCTTGTTGAATGAGCTTTAGTTCAAGTGCCCCCACCACCATTTTGAAGCATGGGATGCTAATACATGAAACACAGTTTGCTTTAATTAATTACAGCAGCTCTGAGAGCCATTCTAAAGTGCCATGCCCCTCACCCCCAAAGCATGTGTAAAAGTGCTTGTGCTGTTTAATTTAATGTGTATTAAGCCGGGTTAATCACTTTACAAGCCGGCATGCTCAATTCACCGGCATGCCGGCTTGTAAGGTAGAAGTGAAACCAGAAGTGCCCACCGTGGCACTTCCAGTTTCATGAAGCCCCCACAGCCCAGGGCAAAGCAGCCTGTGCTGCCGACCCCCAGAGCCTGGGGCATAGTAGTCCGCACGGGCCCGCCTCCCTGTCCCTTGGGGCCTGCGGGAGGGGCAGCGATGTGGCATGAGGGGTGGTGACACACCGGACACAGCGGCAGAGGCAGTGACCTGAACAGGCAAAGATGCCTGTTCAGGCCTCTCAGGTAACCAGCATATTTTGTTATCCGGGTGCTGGATAACAAAGCTTTTGCTGTACCTCACAATGGAGGTACTAGATGTAATACACATTAACTAAAGTGTGTTAATGCACACATAGATGTGCACTAAACTAGAAGTTTTCCAAGGAAAACACATGGATTTCAACATGTACACACAGATTATACCAAGTGTCAGGACATGCTGATCTCATTACAAGATTAATTTCTAAGTAGGATCAACACTAGGTAGGTAAATCTCCTTAATGTGTTTGGAGAATTTCACTAATATGGCATTATTTTTTTTCTTGGTACCATGTTTATAAATTGAACACAGTATTTTCCTGTTTTGGAATAATCACTCATTTGGACTCCAAGAAACATCCCTGTGCTAATAATCCTTTTAATGGAATTATCTTATTTGGGTTTTTGGAAAATGGAATGGGGAAATATACACATTGGCTTTCTTCAACCTTACTTTCAACGCATTTTCTTGAAAACCAATATAGATTTCATTAGGTGAAGTACATATACATTACTGTATCCCTCTTGATTTATGACCAAAGGTTTTGTATGAAATATTTAAAGTATAATGTAGCTGATCCATCATTCAGAACTAAGTCTTAGCATCTAAAACCAGAAATTAAACTTCTGGGCAGCAATCGTATGAGATTCCACAACACCACAAGGTGGGTAATTTAGACTATGTAAATTCTTACTAAACAAAGTTGAGATTAATGATACTTTCTAGAGTAATTTACTTTAGGGATGAAGGTTTCATATTTGGTGGGGATCGGTTTATAAGAACATGGGAGATTTGGTGCAGAAAAAATGTTTTCTTGACATGGGCACCACATTCACATGAGTGTGAACTGACATTAGGTTTATGTGATACTAAAATTTGTCTCAGTGCAGAGATCTGACTTAATGTCCTGGGATCACTTTAGCTCCAAATAGGGACTGTGCTTGTGGTTTGTGGGTTGAACGGCTATGCAAGGATGCTGGTGCATGTCCTACTTACAACAACAGGGTCTCTCAATGGTGCCAAATAGACCAATGTGGATAGCCATCTTTGGGATTGGCTGGATCAAAGGAGAGACTATAGATGCATGTTTATATGGATCCAGTGGCCCCAGTGGTCCACACAGCAAGAGCTGAAGCAGCATGGTTGGTATTTAAGTACACAGCTGCTCTTGGGGAGCAATGGGTTCGGGGATTTTGCTTCTTGAACTGTTCTGCATCCAGCCTACACAGGGACTTCATGAAGTTAAGAGAAATTTTGCCCACACACTGAGACCTCCTGTATATAACAAATTTTTGGTATAAAAGGATCATCACATAAGAGTGAATTTGCACATACAGAACCCGCCTAAAGCGAGGGAAACCTGTATAAGATGCTTATTTTCAATCTGAAAGACCTTCGTATCCTACCTTTCATCTCCTGTCTTTTGTCAAGTCCACTCCTGCCTCTGGTTGGCTCTGATAACTACCATCTCCCAGGAGTTTTGTTTTCTTCCATGCCTCCCCTCCTGTATGGGACAGACTCTCCATAAACATTTGCAAAGGTACCTCATTATCCTCTTTCAAATCTTTCCTTATTACTTGTCTCTGCTTACAAAAATCTTGACAATGGTTAGGCTTCCACTATAGTATGACTACTGGTTTTTGTTTTCTTTCTGGTTCCCTGCCTGTCTGTCAGGCTCTTGAGTCTTGTCTTAGATCAGGGGCTGGCAACATTTCAGGAGCAGTGGGCTGAAATAACTCAGCCTGGTTTGAGGCAGACCACAATAACTCAGCTGCTGGCACAACCACTTATCTCTGCCTCCCACGTGCTTGGAGATCAGCTGTGGGGGGACTCCAGGTGCCCCTCCAGACCCAAGAGGCACCAATTGCTGAGCCGGGGAGACGCTGACGGGCACTCCCCGGTGGACCCAGAAGTGGACCAGAAGTGCTTCTGGTCCGCTTCCAGGTCTGCTGCCGAGTGTGCTGGGAAGCCTCCCATGCTTCTGTAGGACACTCCATGTGCCCCAGCATCATAGCATTCACAAGCCGCCTGCTACCTAGTGATGCGTTAAAAAAAAAAAAAAAAAATTTAAAGCTGTGTCCATGTCTGAATTGCTGAATCTTTCCAAATCTCTCTGAATCAATTCGGAGGGTTCCGATTCGATTTGGAGAGATTAAAGGGTCCTCTGATTTGATTCAGATTTGGAGATTTGGCCACTGAATTGGGCCAAATCTCTACCAAATCAAAACTGAAGCTTCTCACAGCCCTACTGATCACCACATGATTGCTGCCCTACCCACCACCAAAACAAAACAAAATGTCAAGTTTTGCAGGCTGGATAGAATCACCTTGTGGCCCAGATTTGGCCTTCAGGTTGCTGACGCCTTAGATTGTAAACTATTTCTTTGTCAAGGGTTTGCAGATCAGCTAGCTCCTTCAGATCTTGATTCACAGCCAGTGCTCCCTGACTTTACTATAGTATTATGACTACAATGACTACAGAACAGCCTCAACAATGCAACACTGGTCTTCCAGTTTTATTAAAGAACTTTTTATTCCCCCACAACCCTGCATTACTTATCACTATTAAAACATTTTATACCTCTGGGAATGGCTCTAGTTTCTTTGCATCTTTCTTGATCTCAGAACATTGGAAGGAAAACCCTAATCCTGAAAGGATGGAAAGAGGAGGGAGACAAAGAAAATGTGAGAGTGAGCAGGCAACTAGAAACTCCTGCGTTCTATTCCCAGGTGATTTCCTGTGTGGCATTGAATGAAGTTACTTGATCTCTCCATACTTCAGAGATAAGGTGCAACCATAATAATACCTACCTCACTGTATTGTGAGAATCTGATTAATGCAAGTTTTACCATGTAAAGCACTACTAGAATATGATTAAAATGTAATACTAATCATACATGAGAGTATGAGGGGAAGTGAAATATGTTGTCAGTGGAGATTAATTGGCAGAGTAAGAGGAGAGAGTGAATATGTAGATTTGCACAGTTTCAGCATAAAACCAGGGGAAAATCAGATGCTTTGACTCATGAAGGCACTTTTAGAATTTGGGTTCATTTAGTCCTGAAACTTTCAACAATGCTTAGATAATACAATTCTAGTGAAATAAAAACACCCAGCTGAACACAGTGCTGGTGTCAATTATATAGAATATATGTATCTATTTTGCCATCTGTTTCTGAAAACTCTTGAAAGATCACATGGGCCCCCATAACGCTGCCTTTTGCTGGAATTCTATATCTCATTGTGTATGATTCCTTACCGCACCATCCCACTGAATTTAACTCAACTCTTATCGTGCTTTTACATGTAATGGCTTTCATTAAATTTAATCAGTGGTACTTGTAGATATATCAGCTGAAGGAACATTTTTTAATTAACTTTTTTTTCATCTTGTAAGGAAAAGCTTCTTACTGTTGTAAATGAAATCCAGAGTTAAAGCATAGTTTTTAAAAGAGCTTATATAAAACCCAAAACACCTTTCCAGGTTTATTTTCAAAGCTGATTACTGTGGAGCAATAATTAGGTAGTCTACGATCATTTTTGCTTCTTACTGAAGTTGTGAAGAACACTCATGTATGTTTAAAACCTTAATTTAAATTATGAATCCCTTTTGGTATTCTTATTAAAGATAAAGCTTGAAGGAAAAAGTAAAACTCACCATTTGGGAAAACTCATAAATAACTATTTCTTTGAATTTCTAAAAGATCTTAAATAATTTAAAATGATTATTTCTCATTACACCTATGTGATATGAGTAAATTTGTTTGTATTATCACAGTGGCTATATTATCAGAGAACAAAAAGACAGTGTGTGTGTCCCAAGGAGCTTACAATCTAAACAGAATAAAAAGAGAAAAGAGATGGCTATGGACAGATGGAATATTATTCAAACTTTATGGATAGATTTGTTGTGATAGAGAAAGGGTAAGTGAAGTATTCACTATCATATGGGAAGTTAGTAGAAGAGCTGAAGTTTTCATGTCAGACTACTGCTCTCACCCCTAGGTCACATTCCTTCCTTTAAATAATCCTACTTCAGACAACTACAATGTCACTATCTCTCTTTTTAGCTGCTCTGTATCTACTTCTGATAATTTTCCTTTGCTCTGCACAGTTACTTCCTTCTTCCCCTAGTTTTCTTTAAGTGGCCATTTTCCTTAGTAGAATTAAACAAAAGTAATTGTTCCACCTGATATTTAACTTGGGATGTGTCTGTTTTTGGCCAGACCTGAGAAAAAGCCATTTAGGCTCAAAAGTTTGTATAATGTCTCTTTCATCTGCAGAGTTGGTTCAATAAAAGATATTGCTACACAGATCTTGCAAGCAATGCATTTTAGAAGGTGTTTGACTAACTACACTATTAACTAAGATAAGGAACAACATTTTCTTGTCTGTCTTTCCTAGGATGGAGTTTCACAACACTATTTGTCTTCAGGTATGTTTAGTTTATGCAGTACGCTAGGGTCAACACTTAGCCTTTTCTCAGACTCAGTCTAGAACTGAATGGAGCAGAAGGAAAGACTCCTGATAACTCCAGTAAGTTTTGGATCAGGCCTCTGAAACAGAGTCCTAATATCTTGAGCGTGTTCTTTGTCTTTTAGAATGCTTATAAAAATATTGCATGCAAAAGAGAGCCTTGTGTACAAGGAATGTGGGGTCTGAATGGTTCTTCTTGTATCAAGTACAATCCTAGAAAAAAGAATTTGAGTCCTGGAAAGTGCCTGCAGGATGGGCTGATAGTGTAGGTGCAAGGATTTTAGACATCTAGAAAATTAGAATAATGTCAATGGCAAGAAAGAAACTAGTTGGAACTGATAGTCATCTACTTATAAAGGAGGAGTTCACTTGAGAAGTTTTGAGTTTATGAATCATTCTCACAGGGCACTAAGGAATACCTACTCCTTTGAGGGCAGAAGCAGCCTAGACAGAGAGCCCTACAAACCAGGCAGAGCTCCACAGCTTCAGCTTGCCTGGGCAGCAGGCAATTGAGGGAACTAGCTGGCACCTGCACAGGATCAGCTGACCGGAAGCAGGTAAGGCCCTGGGCACATATAGGCCCCAGGGCTGGGGCTGGTAGGGGTTGGTTCTCTGGGAGTCACTAGGGAAAGGAGCTCCTGTATGGAAGAGCTATCCAGAGATGTTTGGTTATGTGATCTGCTGCTCGCAAGACTAATAGGGCTCCAGGAGCTCATAAGGTACCCAGAGCTAGGAGGCACACAATACTAGGGGAGAAGTTTGCCTTCTAAAAGGGGCAAAGTGTGGCCTCCATTGTTTTTGTTCTGTTATAGTTCAGGGGCTTATGTTCATGTTGTCATTTTCCCTGGTGGTTTTGCGATGAGGCTATAAGGGGAGGTGGAGGCCTCATTAGTGCCCAGAGGGTGCACATGATTATTTAGAGCCCTGGTGCCAAAGGGGTGCAGCTACAGGGGCCAGAGAGCCCAGTGATGAGAGGAGACTTATTAAAGCTAGTGCCTCAAAGCTGGGTCTAACACAGTGGGTCTAGGCTAGAAGGCCATAGCTACATAACAGGGGTGGAGGCCAAGTAGGCTGAGGGCTTGGGCTTCCAAGGGAGGTGGTGCTCTCCCTTACCTTTGGGGTCTTTAAGAGGAGACTGGACAAGCACCTGGCTGGGGTCATCTGACCCCAGCGCTCTTTCCTGCCTAGGGCAGGGGGTCAGACTTGATGATCTGTTGAGGTCCCTTCCTCCCCGAATATCTATGAGACCACACAATAGGGCAACAATATTCATATACTACCCTTGAGGCATGGGACAAGGTAAAGGGAAGGTTTTGGAGCCTTACATGTAGCTTATAAGGCTTAAGGTGTCCTGTGAAGCACCAACTTGGAGCAGGACCTGGCAAGGGGTCCAAGCACCTGTAGGGTTTAGTGGGTTCAACAGGACCGTGGCTGCACAGACATTTGTGGGAAGCCTCCCTACTTGTGATTTTTAACAACAAGACATGGCAGGTGAGATTAGAAGGTGCAGGGCAGACCTGGCATTATCATAGAGCCCTAGGGGCATCGCGACCATGCCTGGGATCCCTGAACCATGACAATCATGATGCATCTTTTTTTGCAGACTTGGTCTTTGGGCTTTACTAATCCTTTAATTGCAGGTTTTCTTATGAAAAGCCAGCCCAGTGATGGAGAAGGCTGTATCCTCAACTGATATAAATGGGTATTGATCCATCAGAATCAATGAAATTGTGCTGACCTACACAGTTAAGAATATCAGATCTGAAGAGGATTTTGCCCTGAAAGACAAGGATCAAATTTTAAAAATCCCAAAGAACTCAGGAATAGAGTAACTGAATGAGTTATAAGAGAGAGAAAACCAAAGGATATGAAATACTAGAGCGGGATGAAAGACTAACAAGTAAATTATAGAAAATAAAAAAATCTGTGAGTTTCCAAATATACTCATGCAGTAATTTGGTTGCTCAAGTCCTATTGACTTTCAATTGGATTTAGGTTCCTAAGTGCATGAATCACTGCTGAAACCAGGATTTGAGGTATTAAGCCACTTCTGGCACTTTAGAAAATGTTTTTCCAAGTCCATATTTATCTTTCCTTGAATGCTTTGAACAGCTTTCAAATTAATCCATGCAAGTTTCTTTCTCCTCATCTCTGAAAAGAAAGATCTATATTCTATGGAGTTTTTTTAGCTTCAATACACTTTCCACTTTCTGTGATTAATTTTGTTATATGCTTTTATATATGTTACCTTTTGTACTTGAAGCTCCTCAGGGTAGGTAGCTATTATTTGTTACACTTCATTTACTGTACAGCTTTGTACACAGCAGTAGTACTACATAAATAACAAAGAACAGCAATAATAATCAATAATAGCAAAGTCAACAGAATATAAAAGAACCTACCAAACACTGAGAATGAGTGCAAAAATTACCAGCCCAGGAGCATACACAGTGCACTAGAAGAGTGGTGTAAAGCTTCCTGGTCCTGTGATGACTTCATGTTTGATCTCTGGACCTTGGTAAGGAAGGAAGGATTTTATACAAATGAGTATTTCTTATGGAGCACTCTGAGCTTTGAGCTCTGAATATTTTCTTTTAAATTAAAACTGTAGATATCCTGTCTGAGGATACTATCCCATGCCTCCCATAATACAAACTCTCATTGGAGATCCCTGTTGTGGAAGATCTTGTATGATGTAGGTAGCTGAGGCATCCATTAAAATCAACTTAGATATGTAAGGGATGGAAGATTTTAATAGGGCTAAGATCTTTGAGTAGGGGATCTGTCTTACCATGTTTTTGTGTGGGACCTAGCATAACAGGATGTTAACCTTGAACTGGGGCTTTTGGATACTGCCAATATAAATATAAAATAGTCATACTATTTAATAATAATAACATGATGCCATCGTAACAAGGTACAGGAAAAGTGATGTTTTGCTCAGGTTTAAACAACAGTAAATGGTCAGGTATACAAACAAATACACAAAATATTATCCAAGCCATGTCTCCTAGGGCCTTGTTCACAGGACACTTACCACATGTTTTATTCATGTTGCAGTAAGGATTACTGGGTATGTCTACACAAGACATTTACTGTGGAGTTGCCTAATTAGCTCTTCAGTAAGCATCTTGATGTCTACACATGTGGCCCTATTAGGTTTCAGGAAACAAACAGTTAGTTTTATTAGGACTTGTTGTTGCAGTGCACTGAAGTGCCTGATCCTAGAGAAGGACAGGTGTTGGTTGCTGGGGCAACCACAAGGATCAGCTAACCAGGAGGGGGCAAAGCCTGGCCTATATAAACAGCCCAGGCTGAGGCCATAGGCAGTTCTCCTCTGGCTGCCGATGGAGTACGAACTCTGTTGAAGCATTGCAGCCTATAGAAGCTAAGGGCCTGAATCAGCTCCCATGTGAGGATACTGAGTAGAGGAAACCTTGGTAGGGATTTGAGAGGATAAGCTACCGGATGGTTTAGGGTTGCCTTTCAGCCAGGAGGCTTCGTTTGAGTTATAGCTAGTGGGCTTGTGTTAGTCTGCTTGTTTGCTTGTTTGTTGTTACACTGGAGGACCAGGTGAGGCTATAAGGGGTTGGAGGAGGCCTCAGAGGAGCACCCCAGTAGTGTGGGGGTTCCTGGTGCCAGAGAGGGCACAACAGTCTGGATTAAGGGCCAGGTAAGGCTGAGGCCACCTGAGCCAGAAAGGGAATATAAACCCAAGAAGGGGGTCTGGGGGCCAGGTACGGCTAAGGCCACCTGAGCCCCAGTTGTGAGGAGCACCAGTGTGGGCACTGACAAGCCCAGAGGGTGCATGCGAGAAGCCCCCGAGAGGGTGAGCGCACAGGGAGGAGCCCCCGAGAGGGTGAGCGCACAGGGAGGAGCCCCAGGGAGGGTGAGCGCACAGGGAGGAGCCCCAGGGAGGGTGAGCGCACAGGGAGGAGCATGGAGGACGTCCGCAAGGGTGCAGGCAATAGTAGTTTGGCTCAACAACGTCTGGAACATCTGAGAGGTTTGGGGTGCGGTATAAGGAGTGGTAGGAGCCATAAGGCTGGGGGGGGCACCAAATCAATCTATGCGGAATGGGGGCCAGGATATATAAGAGCACCGTGTCCAAGGGTCAAAAGGCAGCCTCCCTTATAATACTTCTGTCATCAAAGACGTGGTGGGGGAGAATGAGGGTGCTTGATAGACAACTTGGCATGGTAGGGGGCGCCAGGAGAGATCATGGCTGCTCCTGGGTCCCCACCTTGTGACAAGTGGTGCATTGGCCGGGAACTGGCCGTGCACGGGCAAGGACCCCGTGTTCCTGAAAAGGGGAAAACGAACCTAGGGGCTAGAATAAAAGACGGACGGTCATAAAAAGACAGTATTACCACAGTTCATTAGGTGGAGCTGAGGGAGGATACCCATTACTGGGAATTTTGTGAGTAAGACTGAGGCCCTGAACCAGGAAAACAGGGTCAGAGTAATCATGGCTCAGGAAGGGGTTACGGAAGCCCAGGGGCAGGAAAACTTTGCCTGGCAACTGAGAATAGAAGAGATGGAAGAAAAGGTGGCCAGATTAGAGCGGGAGTTAGAACTAGCAAAGGCCCAGAAAGAGAGAGCTGAGGCTAAGTCAGTAGCCTTAGAGCGACAGTTATCACCGAGTAAGAAGGAGGGAACTGCGAAAGAAATCAGGCATCTAGTGGCAGCAGAGGCAGAGAAAACTAGAAGGTTGGAACAACCGATTTCCCAAAAGGCCCCAGAACAGTCAGGAGATGGAAACGAGGCTGCAGGAAATGCAGAGGGAGATGATGGCCTGGATGGCTCAGTCTCCTGAGACCTGCACAGTTCAGATAGGGGAACAACAGGAGGTGCAGCAAAGGCTGGATGTGGCCAAAAGCCTAATAGGGGTCCTACAGGAAGAAGTCTGCAGCCAGGTGGACCAAATAGAGGGTCTACATGAGGACCTAGAGAAGTGGCAGGAGAGATGTTAGGAGGCTGAACAGAGGGTCAATCAGTTGCAAGAAGATCTGAGTGAAAGCCATACCCAAGCTGAAGAAAATAGCAAGGTTACTGCGTGAGACATGGAAACGGTAAAGGCGCGTATAAGGGACTATGAGATGCTGTGCGATCAATACAGGTCCCTTGAAGGGGAGCTAGAGAACCAGAAAAAAGAGAATGAGGGGTTAAGGGTTCAGATACAGGACTGGGAGGCAGGAAAAGACCACTTTAGAAAACAGACACAGTCACTTAAAACCCTCTTAAAAGATAGCCAGGCTAAAGAGGCAGGCTTAACTGCAGAAAAGGGACAGCTGCAGTTGGAGATGCAAACTCTGAGGGAAGAGATACAGAGGCTGAGAGCTGATAAGGAGAGGCTACAAGAGATAAATAGCCAGGTGACCCTAGAAATCCGAGAGTTCAAGGAAATCAAGAGGCCAAAAGAGAAGGCAGTAGCTGAGCAGGAATGGCAGACCCTAAAGAGCCTGGATACTCTAAGGGAAAAGCTTGAGGCTCTTGAGATGCTACTTGTGGGGTACATGAGAGCCACTAAGCTGGAATTCCAGGAGAGGGAGGCACTTGTGCCTCGACTTGTTTTAGGGATTCTACAAGTCAAGAATGCCTGGCCTAGAACTATGCAATGCCAGGAGTTGGAGGTACTTCCTAGGGTCAAGAGTCCCGCGAGTATTGAAGAGGAAGCTGAACACGGACAGTTGGGGAGGAACATCAGGGAGGAGAGTCCCACGGACCAGAAATTGGAAGCTGTACAAAGAAAGGCCCAGTCTGCCATCCTAAAATACTGGGACTTGAGATGGGACCAGTGGCAGAAGCATCACTTATGAGAAATAAACCAACTAGAATGCTGGTTGAGGGAATTATCCCTGGTACAAGGCGAGGGAGGAAGGCTAAGTGCCTAGTCAAGGGCAGCCAGAGGAGGCTGACTTAGCGGAGAAGGACAGCCAGAATGGATGAAAAGACTCCCTTGAGGAGTGAGACCGCCTATCCAAGGGACAAGGGCTGTGCACAGACAGTCCCATGTCCAAGGTGAGATGAGTCAAAGATAGGCCTCATGAATAGGGGAGCCATGCAGCCCAGAAGGAAAGATAGGGCCCAGGCCTGCGAGATGAAGAAGAGGGAACAATCAGCTAGAAGAAGACCAGAGCCTGAGAAAAGACCACAACTATGTATGAGTGGCATCCCTAAACAGATCACGTGGAAGACCCTAAGAAAGATCACTGAAGAAAAGATTGGGGAAGTGGCCTACATAAAAATCTATAAGGGGCCTGGAGGGAGATCCACTGGACAGGAAAAAGTGGAATTTTGGACAGAAGGAGATGCCCAGAGAGCTTTGAACTGCCAGTGGGAAATCTGGGGGGGCTTCAAGACCTTCAGAGAGATGGGGAAGGACCAGGAGCCCTGCAACTGACCTGGAAGAAAGGATCCAGTCGTGTGGAAAGGGAAAACAAGTCGCAGAGAGTAGGCAGAAGCTTAGCCGGCAAAAGGCGTGATTTACCAAGGTTGGCTAATGTGGGGGGACTACCTGTGGCAGGTACATCCTGATTAAATCCCACGTGGTGCGCCTTGGGGAAAAGGTGAGTAGGAGGTGCCTGAAAACCTCCACCTCCAGTAATTGAGCTGCCAGATGCCTTGAGAAAACCCAAGGGAAGAACCTTAATGGATGTCGCACCTCTCAAAATGAAGAACGCCCTGGTGAGTTGTGAACTTGGGGGTGGGGGAGGTGTGTTGCAGGACACTCCCATGCCCTGTTCCTAGGGGGTTATAAACTTAAGGGGGGGAGGTGTGTCACAGTACACTGAAGTGCCTGCTCCTAGAGAAGGACAGGTGTTGGGGCAACCACAAGGGTCAGTTGACCAGGAGGGGGCAGGGCCTGGCCTATATAAACAGCCCAGGCTGAGGCCATAGGCAGTTCTCCTCTGGCTGCCAATGGAGTAGGAGCTCTGTCGAAGCATTGCAGCCTATAGAAGCCGAGGACCTGAATCAGCTCCCGTGTGAGGATACCGTGTGGAGGAAACCCTGGTAGGGATTTGAGAGGATAAGCTACCGGATGGTTTAGGGTTGCCTTTCAGCCACGAGGCTTCGTTTGAGTTATAGCTGGTGGGCTTGTGTTAGTCTGTTTGTTTGCTTGTTTGTTATTACACCGGAGGACCGGGTGAGGCTATAAGGGGTTGGAGGAGGCCTCAGAGGAGCGCCCCAGTAGTGTGGGGGTTCCTGGTGCCAGAGAGGGCACAACAGTCTGGATTAAGGGCCAGGTAAGGCCGAGGCCACCTGAGCCAGAAAGGGAATATAAACCCAAGTAGGGGGTCTTGGGGCCAGGTATGGCTAAGGCCACCTGAGCCCCAATTGTGAGGAAGCACCAGTGTGGTCACCGACATGAAGCCCAGAGGGTGCATGCGAGAAGCCCCCGAGAGGGTGAGCGCACAGGGAGGAGCCCCAGAGAGGGTGAGCGCACAGGGAGGACATCTGCAAGGGTGCAGGCAATAGTAATTTGACTCAACAATGTCCGGAACATCTGAGAGGTTTGGGGAGTGGTATAAGGGGTGGTAGGAGCCATGCACAGCCCATAAGGCTGGGGAGGGCACCAAATCAATCTACGTGGAATGGGGGCCAGGATAAATAAGAGCACCGTGTCCAAGGGTCAAAAGGCAGCCTACCTTATAATACTTTTGTCATCAAAGACATGGCGGGGGAGAACGAGGGTGCTTGATAGACAACTTGGCACGGTAGGGGGTGCCAAGAGAGATCACAGCCGCTCCTGGGTCCCTGCCTTATGACACTTGTAAATACAAATACTACCCTCCTGTGGGTTTTTTTTTGTGCGCAGCTGCACACGTGCTGGGGCACAATTGTGCTTCAGTGCAAAGGCTGCCTGCTGGCTAGCCGCACACTGGAGCATCCTTGTGCCCCAGCCAGACCCTGTGCAGCATGTTGAGCCAGGTTAGAGCAGCCCTAGGCTGACAGGCTGACCTCCCGGACTCCCTGCCAGCTGTAGCTGGTCTGACCTGGCTCAAAATGCTCAATATGCTATTGCTCCTGGGCACATGTTCAAATGGTGCACCTGAGAACAATAAACCCTAGCACAATAAGCATCAGAGTTTATTGCTTCAAATTAATTGCATGTGTAGATATGCCCACTGCGCCATATTAAAAGTTAGAACATGGTAATATGTACTATGATCTCTAACACAATCACTTATGCACAGCTTGCTGATTGTCAGTCCCAGCACTACACTGGGACTCGTTCCAGGCTCCCGCATGGTCTTGAGTCAGCTGGCAATCAGCTGATTGTTGGTCCCAGTGCCAGCACAGTATCAATCAATCAGGAGCAAGTTCAAGATTGTACCAGGGCTGGTCCAAGGCTCTGGTGAGGTGCAGGGACTTGGACTGATGATCAGTGAACTGTGCTCATAGTATCTCCATGGAGAGATCTGGCAATAGTTGAACACATATTACTCAATGCAATCTGGAGATCCTTCTTGTGCAAAAAATCCTAACTTTGCTACAATACATCACAGTTTGCATGTGTTTTAGTACTTGAGCGCCTGGATACTTATGCTTTAAGTGCAGTTAGCACGTCCTAAGTGTAAAGTGTGACATGGCCCTTAAATACAAAGGCACTGATCCTATTACTTTGTGGGTTGTTCTTCAGCACTCAGTAACTTCATTGACCTTCATGGAGGATACCCATGTGATTAAGTGGGGGATTTCACCCTTAGTCTTCGATAACATAAAAATAATCTTTAATTTTATGGTAGAAAACAGGCAAAGTAGATGTAAGATGCTAAAGTAAAAGGGACTTAAATTATTTGAAAATTATAGAGCCTTCTGAAAGAAAACATATAAACCAAAATAGAACCAGATCTGGGCACTCATGGTGAGAAGGCACCTGTTCTAACCTACAATTTATTCCATTACTTCAGGACAGAATTTAGTTTTGATTAAATAACTTAATAGTTTAAAATTGGTAAGATACAACCTAAAAATATAAGTTGAATAATGATAGAGATAAAAAGGTTTAGAAATAGCAGTCAAAACATTTACTTAGTAGGACACCTACTGAAGGAAGGAAATCCAGTGGAAAATTTAAGGAGAATACTGAGAAAGAAATGGTAATGTCATAATAGCAGCTTACATTTACATAGTGACTTTCATCTCAGAGGAGTTCACAGCATTTTACAAAATGATAGACAAACTAAATAGAGGAGAGATCACTTTACCTACTAGTGGAATGCAGCTGTGTCTAGAGTAAATAGCTATTTAACGTTGTTTAATAGCAACACTACAACACCATTTAAGCTTGGAAGAATGAAAGAATATCATGTGCTTGAAACACCAGGCAGACAAGGTGCAATTAGTTGACTTGGAATTTGGCCAGTCAACTGGTGTTAAGTGTCGCATCCAAGGACTGGTGTACCCTTGACCTGCTAGCCTGGGTCGGCACGACCAGCTGGACGCGGGTACGATATGGTGGTTGTACAGGTGGAAAAGTGAGAGGAGTCAGGTGGTTTAAATGCATTTTTGTTAAAGATTTATTATTACTTACACTACAGAAGATTTGCAGCGTAGGAACGAAGTCGTGGTTACACAGTGAGAGAAGAAGTTCAGTTCAGCTTGCAGATACTTTTCTGTTGCACAAATTATAAACTGCTTGGTGCAGATTTTCAGCAAAGCATACACGTAACTTCAGTTCAAAGACGTTTGTGAGCTCTTGGTGAGAATGGACGAGTCGACAAAATTGGATACACCTGAAAACTTTTACCGCAGGTGGGGAGGGGTCAGCGACTGGCCAGATCACTGACTGTCTCCTGGGCGTGCGTGGAGGTCTCTCTCCACCGAAGGCGGAAATCTTTCCAAAATTATAGGTTTTCAGGTAGCCAATCACAACACACCAGGCTTGAATAATTACAAGCCTGCCAATTATGACTGTGAACAGACTTTGCGTGTTCTTAGGTTTCATGCGAGATTGACTGCGCATGTGTTTTACATTTAGGCTGGGGTGGGGGTTTGGATACGGAACTATGATGACAAAATATGTTATGTTAACCTTTTGACCTTTTTGCCATCGGCATCTGAAAGCAAAGATTTTTTCTTTGACATTAAGTATCTACTTTTTAAAAAACAGATGTGTGTGTATTATAAACCATTTACTTTCTGCTTGAATGGCTTTTAATTTGGATTAATAGGGTGTGAGAGACAGAAGGAGCCAGCAGGCTCCAAGGCTCCTGGGCTTAAGCAGGGGGTCAGCGGCCCCAGGCCCGCAGCCCCAAGGAGCCCAGCAGAAATTCCCCTTACCCAGGTGTGTGACTGAGCCTGGCGGAAGAAGGGTACTGTAATAACCCTAATAGAGGGGCACTATTGACTTTGGGTACTGTAGTCCCTGTAATAGGGGCACAGTTCAGTAGTGAACTTAAGTTGTTAAAAAGGAATCTTGTCAAGCCCTACAAGGGGGCTCTCCGAGAGCCAACAAAGGGGTGCTTGACCCCTCGAAGGTCAAGCTTGAGTTGGAAGGCTGCAGACAGACGGAGCAGCTACACAGATCAGGGGAACCTTCTTTGTTGTCGTGTTTTGATTGACCTTTCTTTTGTGGATTATCTGGGAGGAACTGAGGATACGCGGCTGGACCAACCGGTTGGCCACCACCCGGTGGAATGGGCGAGGGTGTAGGGGTGGCGCAGCCCTCAAACTCAGGACCTCGCGAGACGCCGGGGAGATTCATAATTGGACTACACGCTGAGACATCTGAACCAACTCCATTAATATCAAGTCATGGCAGGCAAAACATACGCGTTTGAGACCCCAATAATAGCTGATGACACCCTAGGCAAGTGGCAGGCAGCGTCTGTTAGGTCCACTGGGGATGGCGAACCCCAACATAGGGGAAAAAACAGAAGAAAGTGTCCATAAAACAGTATATAGTATAGGTTTCTCCTTATACAGGCTGCATCTAAACTAAACCCCATAATTTTCTCTCCCCCTTCTCCTCCCCTCCTCCTCATCATCATACTTGCCTGAACCCTGTCTCTCTTCCACTTTCTCATGTTTATAAATGTTTAGATTTTATGGACAGAAGGGACAGTTGTGAACCTCTGAAGCTAGATACAAACTAAGCTGGTGACTTAGAACTGGGTGTTATGCCTGGCTCCTACAGTGGTTCAGATGCCTGAGTGTGAGACCCAAGGCCTCCGTGCAGTGCACTGTGAGAGAGATTTCCTCTGTACGGGTGGCTGAGGGGGGCACTAGCCCTGAGTGCCAATGTAGATACCATGTAGAATGGGAAGCTCACATCACAGCAAAAGGAGTTGCCTGTGCCGCTGCAGCCATTGCAACAACAGCCTGTACGTAGGGTGGTAAGACTCTCTAGGGCTTAAACCCAGGCTGCCAAAATTCTTCACTATACCCCTGCCTCAGACGGAGATTGTAACAGGGAGCCGGGGCTCCTGTTACTTCAGTGGCAGAAACTGCAGCAGCTGGGGCCCACATGCAGAATCAGGAATGTTCTCAGGTGGGTGAAGGCAACTGAATCGGGGCTGGCTGCAGAGAAGTAGGCAGCCAGGGACCCACAGGACATTTTTACATGTGCGGGACACTTTAATTAAAGTGGTTCTGAGAACTGCTTTAATGAAAGCGCGCGCAGTGTCTCATGTATCAGTGTCTCTGTACTTCAAAATGGCAGTGGGGTTGCTTTAACTACAGGTTGTTGAACAAGCTTTAGTTAAAGCACCCCCTCCTGCTGCCATTTTGAATCATGGGGACGCTGATACACAAGATACGGTGGCTGCTGGAGCATGCCAGTTAGCACGCTCCAGCAGACTCAGTTCATTTGAGTCTGCCCTGATGTGCTGTAATTACAGCACATTGGAGCAGCCTCCCTGCATGTCTACAGGTATGAGTGACTGGTGCCTCCTGAATCTGGGGGGCACCCGCAGAAACCGCTGACAGTGGCGGCCCTGTCAGAGGGGGAACCAGCCCTACTGACAGCATCAGTGTCGACCGTCGGGGGGCACCGGCCCCATCGGGGGGGCATATGCACCCCTGTGTACCCCCTACCAGTCGCCTATGTTTACAGGTATCCATAAGCTGTAAGCACCTATTGCATGGCTGGCTGCCTAGCAATAAGACAATAGAGAAAAGCTCTGGGTAGGCAGGAAGGGAACTACTGCAGGTCAGTCAGAGAAGCAGCAGTAGGCTTCCCTGGAGGTTGAGAAGGCACACTTGTGGCTGGTCAGGAGAACACCTGCCTGGAAGGAGAGGCACCTAGGCAGATATAAGCCTGTGGTCAAAAAACAGAGGCCAGTGCAGCCCTGAACTCTGTGGGGAAAGGAGCTCCTGCCAGTTCAGGCAGGGAGTAGAAGCTGCAAGCCAGCCCAGGTACTCCCAGGGGCTATGAGAGCTATTGAGTGGAGAGGTGGTTTTGGCAGTAGTATGATGGCTCAGAGAGCACTTTGGGATTCTTGTAAGGAACAGTTTGCTTGAAATTTGTGTTTGTAGTTTTAACTGGAGGACAATTAGTTGCTGTAGGGATGGTTAGGAGGCCACAAAGTGGGGCCTGGATAGCACTACAGGTTCTGGCTCTTACGAAGAACAGGCTGTTATGAAGAACAGAGCCTGTGCCCCAAGGGTGAGATGGGGTTGTGGGTTCCCTGAATGAGGGAGGCAACTTAGTTACAGATAAGGAAAATGCTGAAGTACTCAATGCCTATTTTAGCTTGGTCTTCACAGGCAAGTTCAGCTCCTAGACTACTGTACTTGGCAGCACAGTTTGGGGAGAAGATAAGCAGCCAACAGTAGTGAAAGAACAGGTTCAGGTCGACTTAAAAAATCTGGATGCATGGGGCTGGATGGTATGCATCTGAGGGTGCTGGGGGAGTTGTCTGATGTGATTGAAGAGCAGTGGACAATATTTTTGAAAACTCATGGCAACTGGGAGAGGTCCCAGATGACTGGAAAAGAGAAAATATAGTGCCCATCTTTTAAGAAAGGGAAGGAGGAGGATCCAGGGAACTACAGGTCAGTCAGCCTCACCTCAATCCCTTAAAGATCAAGGAGCAGATCCTCAGGGAATCTATTTTTAAGCACTTGGAGGAGACGGAATTGATTAGGAACACCATGGATTTACCAAGGGCAAGTCAAGCCTGACCAACCTGGTTGCCTTCTATGATGAGAGGATTGGCTCCGTGGATGCAGGGAGAGCAATGGTTGTGACATACCCTAACATCATCACTGGTAATAGAGGCAAGAGATGATAAAAATTGCTACCTCCATTAACTGAAGACCCAAACAGATGGAGGCTTTAGAGACTTTAGGAGTTGCAAACTATACATGAAGCCCACAGGCTCCTGGAAGAGATTGGGGATGTTGGACCAAACACACAGGCAGCAATGAAGTGGGCCAACTGCTGGGAAAGGTCAGAACTAGTCCTAGAGTATTTTATGCCAACACCAAATAAGTCCCCCATTGGGCACGACCTTGACATAGAAGCATGGGTCAGGCTGAACAGATTGACATCTGGGTATGAATGCTTCAAAAAAATACTTCATAAGATGAACATCTTGGAAAACTTCCTGTATGAATGTGGTACCCAACAAACAGCACAGCACCTAATCAAAAATTGCAGTCTTTACAAATGCTCAGGCAGAGTAGATGGAATCTGCACATTCAACAACAATACCAGATAGTGGCTCATAGATCTGGAAGTTCATACCTGACACCATACGAAAGAGAGGGCAAGGCTTTTGCTGTGGTCTCGCACAACATTCTTGCAAGCAAGCTAGGGAAGTATGGGTTAGATGAATGGACTGTAAGATGGACTGTAAGACTGGCTGGATCATTGGGCTCAAAGGGTAGTAGTAATCAGTGGCACTATCTAGTTTGCAGCCCCAAGTAGCATTCCCCAGAGGTTGGTCTTGGGTGGTTTGTTCAATGTCTTTACCAATGATCTGCAAGATAGGATGGTATGCACTCTCATCAAGCTGGGGAATAATGCCAAGTTGCAGAGAGTAGATACACTGGAGGGTAGCATTAGGATTCAGAAAGGCCTAGACAAATTGGAGGGTTGAACCAAAAAAATTGCATGAGGTTCAGTAAGGAGAAGTGCAAAGTCCTGCACTTAGGACAGAAGAATCCCATGTACTAGTACTGGCTGGGGACTGCCTGGCTAAGCAGCAGCTCTGCAGAAAAGGGTCTGGGGGTTATAGTGGACAATAAGCTGAATATTGAGACAACATTTTCCTCTTGTTGCCATGAAGGCTAACAGCATACTGGGCTTCATTAGTAGGAATGTTGCCAGAAGACTGAATGAAGCAATTCTTTCCCTCTGTTCAGCACTGGTGAGGCCACATCTGGAGTACTGTGTCCAGTTTTATACCCACGCTACAGAAAGCATGTAAACCAACTGGAGAGGGTCTAGTGGATGACAATGAAAATCATTAGGGGTCTGTGGCACATGACTTATGAGGAGACGCTGAGGACCCTAGGGTTATTTAGTCTGGAGAAAAGAAGACTGGGGGCATGTCTACACGTGTGCATTTAATCCACATTAGCTCAATTTAAGGCACGTTAAGGATGAACATCTACAGGTGCGTACCCTTAAAGTACCATAAAATGACAAATTTAGGCTATTTGAGCCGAAAATTGATACCTGCATAAAACAGATATAAAATTTCTGTGTGAATAGTTAAGTCGCTTTAGCAAATGTGTAGATATGCTAATGTGAATTAATTTGGCTTGTGTCCATTGGCTTAGGACCAACTTTAGTCCCAAGTCAGTCTGCAGACCTGCACTAATGCACCTTAATTAATGCACATGTAGATGTGTGCCTAAATTGCCTTAATATGCATTTGACTAATGGGCATTAAGCTTAGTCTACCCGTGTTCTCACGTGCAACATGTCCACTGAGAGGGAATTTAAAAGCAGCCTTCAACTACCTGAAGGGGGAAGGAACTAGACTGTTTTCAGTGGTGGCAGCTGATAGAACAAGGAGCAATGGTCTTAAGTTGCAGCAAGGGAAGTTTAGGTTAGATTTTAGGAAGACTTTTTTTCATTAGGAGAGTAGTTAAACACTGGAACAGTTTACCCAGAGACGCTGTGGAATCTCAATCTTTTGAGGTTTTTAATATTGGGGTAGACAGTGCCTTGGCTGAGATGATATAGTTGGGACTGGCTCTGCTTTGAGCAGGGAGTTGGACTAGATGACCTCCTGAGGTCCCTGCCAAACCCTGATTTTTCTGTTATTCTAATTCAAAATTGTTGGAATTATTTTGTGAATCATGTTTGCACACCTAGCAGTTCTGACACTGTGTGGCATTCTGTGGCACTCTTGAAAGGATCTCAAGGCACCCCAGTGTACTGTGGCATCGTAATTGAGAAGCACTAATCTAAAGTTTGAAAAACAAAGAAACCTACAGCCTAATACCAGGAATGAAGTGGATCTTGCCAGTGCCTTTTAAATACAACCCTACCCTTTGAGTACTAGGAAGAAGGGCCTGCTTTCTTTTCTGGAGTGGGAGGGGGTCATTGCTTTCTGCTTGGGTTGTTTATGTATATGTATTGTATATTGTATGTATATGTGTATTTCATCTGATGATAAAAACTTGTTTCCAAATTTCCAGTGTTTTCGAAACTAGTTATAATTAAATTGCTATATTTTCATGCTTAATGTGGCAAATTCATCATTCAAAGCAATACAGCACTAGTATAAATTATAATGTTTCCTGAGGCCTCATGCTTTATAGTAATGAGAATACCATTATTTATGGAAAGATAAAAGGTATTAATTTTGTTTTCAGGAGTGCTGAATTTGATTTATTTATACAAGCTAGGAATGGAAAAAAATGCCTAAAATTGAAATAAATACAACAAAATGTAAATTATAATATTGTAAAATTATATAATGTACTATTAATAGGCAACAAGACTTGTTCCAAAATGCAACTGAAGGCCTGAACTAAGCTCATTCAATTGAGAGTGGGCTCCCCCAGGGTTCAGTACTTGGACCAGTGCTTTTCAACATCTTCATCAATGATCTGGAAGTGGGGTGAAAAGCACACTGGCAAAGTTCATCCATTACACTAAGCTGTGGGAATGTGCAGCCACACATCAGAAAATCCACAACAAACTTACAGACTCGGTGGTGCTATGCTAGCTAGCGCTGTGTCTGAAAGGGATCTGGGGGTCATAATTGATCATAAAATGAATATGAGACACCCGTGTGATGCTACGGTTAGCAGAGCAAAACAATATGCTGGCATGCATCAACCAGTGCATCTCAAGCTAAACTAAGGAGGTTATTCTCTTGATCTACTTGGCATTGGTGAGGCTACAGCTGGAGTACTGCATCCAGTTCTGGGTGCCACACTTCAAGAAGCATGTGGAGAAGCTTGAGAGGTCCAGAGAAGAGCCACTCATATGATTAGAGGCCTGAAGAGCAAGCCATACAAGGAAAAACTGACAGATATGGGACTGTTCAGCCTAGAAAAGAGAAGATTTTGTGGGGATTTGGTGGCAGCTTACAAATATATCATGGGAGTGCATCAGGGGCAAGGCAAACAACTATTCACCAAAGCTCCCCAGAGGAAAACCAGGAGCAATGGTTATAAACTCCTAGAAGGTTTCAGATTGGATAGAAGGAAAAATTTCTTCATGGTTTGTGTGACCAAACACTGGAATAAACTCCCAGCAGGGGTGATGCAGGCACCTACCCTGAAGATCTTCAAAAGGAGACTGGATGCACATCTTGCTGGGCTTATTTGACCCCAGCAGTCTTTCCTGCTTAGAGCAGGGGGGCTGGACCCAATGATCTTATAAGGTCCCTTCCACCCCTAAACTTCTGTGAATCTGTGAGAGGAAAAATTCCTCAGGCAGTGAACAATTGAAGTTCAGTGTGAGATTTAACTCTGAGTTACCCAACTAAAGTGTAGGAGCCATTCTGTTACCCCTTCTGGGCATCTGTAAATGCCTTATTATAGGAAGATAGAGACATCTGTACACGTCCTGAAGACGATCCTATTTTTGTAATGGTAGCACTTAGGTACACAGAGGAGTAATAGAATTGTTTCTACCAGGAACACCCCCAGGTGAGGGGGTGAATTGGGGCAAATGCCCCAGGCCCTGTGCTTTGAGGGTTCCCCCTGGAACCGAGTGGCTGTGGCGAGTCTGCGCTGCCACTGGCTTCATGTCCAGCTGCTTGGCATTGTCCCTGCCGCCTAATCCGGTGCCCCTGGCCACTTGCCACTCCCCACATTGCCAAATCCACTGTCACCTTCCTTGCATCTGGGGGTGGGGCCCCACACAGGCTGATTTGCCCCCGGGTCCCACACCCTGCTTAGGTCACCTGGTTCCTACCCTATGTTCAGGTAAGTTAGAGTTAGTTTCAAGCTGCAGTTTCCTCATTCACTAGCTGAAGTAGAGATTTGTTGCTAGTGGCTTCAATGGATTTTGACTCAGTCCTTCTGTGTGTGGGTAGGAAGTATGATTGAAAATATTTTTAATTTAGTGCTCAGGATATCTGAGTCACCAAAAGAGTCTTTCTTTTACCACTAGAAATAACGATCCAAAACTTACTCAGATCTATTAATCTCATACTCCCACTCTCCCCCCACATCCCATACTTATTCAGTCTACCCTATGCCCCAGTCTAGCAACACACTTTTAATAAGTGCTTTCTTTAATGGAAATGTGCACTTCCTCTTTGAAGTGTGATTCCTCATTTGCTTGAAGTTAGGGAAGTTCAAGAGGAGGAAAGCCAGCATGGATTTATGAAAAACAAATCACGTCAAACAAACCTAATCTCCTTCTTTGACAAAATAACTATGTGGGAGGATGAAGAGAATGATGTGAATATAGTTCATCTCGACTTCAGGAAGCTTTTGACAAGGTTCCACACAACCTTCCCATAAACAAATTGGAGAAATGTGGACTGGATAAGACTACTACAAGGTGGATAGATAACTGGCTCAACCTCAAGCAAAGAGTAATTATTAATGGGGCCATGTCAGAATGCAGGAGGTTTCGAGTGGAGTCCTACGGGGTCTGTCCTGGGCCTGGTGCTGTTCAGTGTATTTATTAATGATTTAGATGCTGGCTTCAAAAGCTTCTTGAGCAGATTTGCCAATGACACAACTGGGAAGGATTGCGCGCATGTTGGAAGATGGAAATACAATTCAGAAGGATCTCAGGAAAAATGCAAGGTGCTACAGATAATAATCAAAAACAAAAATATAAAATGGGGGACACCTGGATGAATGGCAGCTTTATGAAAAAGGACTTGAGAGTCTTGATAGACCACAGACTTGATATGAGTTTGCAGTGTGATACAGCCACACAAGAAGCAAAGGCAGTTTTGGGCTGCATCAATAGAAGCATTAGGTGCAAGACATGGGAAGTCTCTCTACTCAGCACTGGTTAGGCCTCATCGGAAGCACTGCATGCAGTTCTGGGCTCCACACTTTTTGAAAGGATACAGAGTAGTTCAAGAAAGTCCAGAGATGGGCAACAAAGATGATAAAGGGCTTGGAAAGCAAGTCATATGGGGAGAGGCTGAAGGAGAGATGCATGTTCAGCTTGCAGAAAAGGTGCTTAAGAGGGGACATGATGGCAATCTTCAAATAGTTGAAGAGCTGTCCTAAAAAAGAGGGAAAGCGCCAATTCTCTTTGACTGCAGAAGAGGATGTAGACTAATGGCTTGAAATTGCAGCATCCTAAGTTTAGATTGGATATCCATGCATCCTAAGTTTAGATTGGATATCCATACAAACTTTTTACTGTGGGAATAGTAAGGCAGTGGGATAGACTGCTTAGGGAAGTTGTGGACTCTCCATCACTGGAGGTGTTCAAGAAGAGGTTGGACAGCCACTAGCTGAGGATGATCCAGGCATAGCTATGCCTATTTTCTACCATAAGTTTTTTATCATGCTTCTGGGGTTTGCTTATTCTTTTCCCTCTCGCCCTGATGTTTTCTGCTACATATGTCAGTGTTTTGGGGTGTTTACAGAAGTGCTCCAGGGGTGGGCTGGGGCTTTAATTAGAATGGCTCCAAGAGGATCATGTGTACCAGCATCCGTGCACTGAAAAACTAACTAAAGCTTGTTTAATGAGCTTTAGATAAAGAGCCCTGCCATAGCTGTTTTCCGGTGTGGGGATGCTGATACATGTGATGCTGGAATGTGATAATTACCATGCTCCAGCAGACTTGATTGAGTTTGCTCTGATGCACTGTAATTACAGTGCATCGGAACAGCCTCGCTGCACATCTCTAGGTGCCTTTTACACCTTACTAGAGCTGTTGGGTGTTGGCTACAGCCAAGGCTGGGGGGCTGGTCTTGCCTCTTTGCTCAGGGTCAGACCAATCACCGTATTTAAGGTCAGAAAGAAATTTCACCCCATGGTCAGATTGGTATTTGGCTTTGCCTTCCCCTATAGTGGCTCTCTACCTTAGATCTCTTGAGCATATGTTGACAGCATTTCATAGAAGCAGGACATTGCCTGCTTTAGCTGTGGCAGGTTAGGGTGTTAGGTCTGTATTGGGTCAGGATTGATGGTAGTTTTATCTAGAGTTAAGATTATGGTTGTATGGAATGGTTTGGATAGGGATGATCCTGCCTCAGGTAGGGGAGCTGGACTAAATGACTTCTGGAAGTCACTTCCAGACCTACTTCTCTGACTTTAAACCTTTGTGTACAATGTTGGAGAATTTTACTGTCAGCATCATGGCATTTACTGCTAGTCTTGCAGGCTCCCTGCTATGCTACATGGTCAAGAGCATCTCTTAATAGTACAGATTGCTTGGCATAAGAAAGAAGGACCTCTAATGAGGTCAGGTGATCTCTGCCTAATATAAAAAGTAGAGAGAGTTTTAAGGAACATGCTCTGACTTCTCATTGTTCTAGCTGGATGGGGCATTATTTATCAGATTCAGCTCCCACTGACATCAACTGAAGCTTTGCCATTGGCTTCTGTGGGAGATGGGCCCGTCCCTGAGAGCATACTTGAAACGATGGGAAACTTGTCTGGTTTCAGATTTTGTTACACAATTAAAGATCAACTCAGACTCATCAGTCAATTTCACATGATTTCATAGTTTGTAGGGTCGGAAGGGACCTGAGCAGATCATCAAGTCCGACCCCCTGCCGTGGGCAGGAAAGAGTACTGGGGTCAAATGCCCCTGGCAAGGTGTCTATCTAGCTTCCTTTTAAAGACCCCCAGGGTAGGAGCGAGCACCACTTCCCCTGGAAGTTGGTTCCAGCTCCTAGCCAGCCTGACTGTGCAGTAGTGCCTCCTGATATCTAGTCTGAATCTACTCCCCATCAGGTTATGGCCATGTAGCAGGGCACTAAGGTGCCTGCTACCTGAAAGGCAGCAGTAGGGGTTCAGGTGTTGGGTACTAGGGGCAACCAGGAGGGGCTAAGGGCCCACACCTGGTGAGTCAGCTGACTGGAAGGGGCAGGGCTGAATGCTATAAGACCCAGACTGGAGGCTGTGAGTGCTCTCTCACTCTCTCTGCTGGCAACCAGGAAGAAGGTGTACTGCCTGAATGTGGGAAAGAGAATAAGGTCTGAATGTACCAGCAGCTAGTTACACGGGTGAGAGATGTGGTGTGGTTTGGAGGATGTTTAGCCATGAGGTTTAGATTTGTTATAGCCCAGGGCCTTGTGTTATTGTTTTTGTTGTTGTTACACCGAAGGACTGGGTGAGGCTATTAGGGGTTGGAGAAGGCCTGACAGGGGCTCCACAGTAGCGTGGGGATCCTGGCGCTGGAGAGGGCGCAGCATTTGGGATGCATTGACCCCAGCCCCAGAGCAAAGGGGGCAGTGAGGAGCCCGGAGAGAGGGCTGCGAGGAGCCCCAGAGCAAGGGGGCAGTGCGAAGCCCCAGAGCAAGTGGGGGGAGCGAGAAGCCCCAAGAAGGTAAAGGAGAAGGCCAAGTCACAACAGGGCCCAGGTTAAAACCACGTCAGTACCATCTGTGAGGCTTGGGCTGCGGTGTAGGGGAGGGGAGGAAAAGGAGCCACATATGGCGCCCCCTGGCACCAGGACGTATAAAGTGAGCAGCCTCCCACTAATTACATCAATCAATCAATCAATTAAGATCAAGGCATGGCAGGTGAGTAAGCAGGCGGTTGGCCCATAACAGGAGGGCGGAGTCACCACTAGAAAGGCTCCGGTAGCGATACGCCTGTCACAGGCCGTTATTCCTTGTTACTCCCAGTAGTGCTTGGGGGGAACAGGGACTCTCCCATTGTCTGCTGGTCTTCTTTGGCCAGTTTATAGATGGCCACCAGATCCCCTCTCAGCCTTCTCTTGTGGAGGCTGAACAGGTTGGGATCCTATGACCCGAGCTGACTTCCTATCCTTTGGGCAGGGGGCTGGACTCGATGATCTTCCGAGGTCCCTTCTAGCCCTAATGTCTAAGAAATCTATGAAATGTATTTAAAAAAGGATTTCTTGTTATCCTTGATCCAGGTTACTAGTCCCAGTTTCATCTCCACCTTGGCCTTCCTAACAGCCCCTCTACAATTCCGAGCAATGGAGGTATAGTCCTCCCTGGTGATGGCCCCTCCCTTTCACTGCTCTGAGACATTCCTGAATGCTTTTGGTGAGCCATGGGAACTTTTGACCACTCTTTTGACATGCCTCCTTTGATCCATGTTGGGATTGCCACCCTTTGGGGCTGAAGAATTGTCTCCTTCAGGAACAATCACTCTTCTTGGACTCCCAACTACCCAGCCCTCTGGGACTCCAGTGCCTCCCCGACTAGTCTCCTTAGCTCAATGAAATGCGCCCTCCTGAAGTACAGGACTGCTGTTTTGCTGCAGGCCTTTGTCACCCTGCACTGGATGGTGAATTCCAATAGGTGATGATTGCTATTGCCCAGGTGATTGAGCAACCGCAGTCTCCTCACCAGGTCATCGCTTGTGGCCAGGACCAGTTCTACCAAGGCATTTCCCCTGGTGGGACTGTGCACCTCCTGGGTTAGATGGAGGTCCTGTAACATGGCTAGGAACCTACGTGAGCTGTCAGACCTGGTTGACTGCTCTTCCCAGCAAATGTCTGGATAGTTTAGGTCACCCATGATGACCAGATCCTTTGACTTAATTGCCTCTGCGAGCTGACCCGAGAATTCCCCGTCTACCTCTTCTCCCTGGTTGGGTAGTCTGTAGTAGACCCCTGCTGTTAAGTCCCTTTCCCCCCCGACCCCCTTGTATTCTGACCCAGAGCACTTCAGTTTGCCCCTCCTCTGACCCAGTGCTGCTCGTTGAGGAAGTCAATTGTTCTTTGACATAGAGCACAACACCCCTACTTTCCCGTGTTTTATCCGTCCTGTACAGCCTATAGCCCTTGATGTTCACTGCCCAGTTGTGCATTGGATCCCACCATGTTTCAGTGAGCCCCACTATGTCTGGGTTTGTGTTAGCTAGCAGGAGGGCCAACCTGAGGAGATAAGCCAACCTGAAAGAGAACACACACTTACCTCTGGGAGAGAGGTGAAGCCCATGCCACCTGAGCATCTCTCTTGTCTTGAAGTATGGGTCATGGTCCAAGAAGTCGAATCCTGCCTCGAGACACCATTCCCAAAGACGCAAGTTGACCTCTCTGATGCAGGTCTCATAGCATCGTCCACGTCTGCTCACTGGAAGGACAGATAAGAAGACCACCTGTGCCCCTGTCTCCTCAGCTTGCCCCCCAGAGCATGGTAGTCCTTCATCAGATGACCTGGTCTTCTCCTGGCCACATCATTAGTGCCCGCATGAATTAGTACCATGGGGTAGTAATCAGTGGGCCGGATAATGGCTGGGATCATCTTCATCACATCGTGAATCCTCACTCTGGGCAGACAGGAGACCTTGCATGTGAAGGGATCCTGGCAACCGATGGGACCCTCCATACCTCTCAGGATGGAGTCGCCTATGATGACCGCTCAGCATCTCTTCTTCTGGGTCAACTTGCCGCCTCCTGTCTGTTCAGTGTGTGGAGTGGTCTCCTCTCCAGAGGTTTCTTCCTTTCCTTTCTTCTCCTCTTCCTCCAGTGTTGCCTGGGCCTCATACCTGTTCTCCAGCTGGACTGGGGGAATTGGTAGTGCACTGCCGCGAGCAGCCCTGGCTCTGGAGGGAACCTTCTGCCATTCTGCTGTGGAGGGCATCTCCCGGGGTGCTCCTTTTGGTGCTTGGCCCTGCAGGGAAAGGAAATACCCATCAATTTCATTCTCTCTTCTCTGATCCCCCTCAATCTGCTAACCTCCTCCTGGAGCTCCCTCACCCACGCCTCCAATACCCTAAGACGGGCATCTGAAGGACAGGTGTGGGGACCCCCATTCCCTGCTCCCTCAGCTCCACTGGGCATCCCCCACAGGCCAGGGGGCAGGGTGACCCCAGCTCCCCCACGGGCTCCATCTGGGTGGAGGCGGTGCCCCCAGGGCAGGCGTCCTAACAGCACTCCATGTTGACACCATTTGTGTGTGTGTGTGTGTGGTGCCTTCTCCTTAGATTTCCTCCTGGCTCTTCCTGCTTACCTGCCTGTGCAAACACCAGTGCACTGTGCAGGCTCCCTCTGCCCCATTTACCTTATCCTATGACCCTGAAAATCAGATCCTGTGTACTCCTGCCCACGAACTGCCTGGAAACTGCTCCTGTTGGCAGTCCCTGTTTGCTGGCTCCCTGGTCACAGGCTCCCATTTCCATGGGAAGCTATAGGAAAGCCTAGAAGTCTCATCTGAGTTTTGCTTTGAATTCTGGGAAAACCAAAATCATGATAATAAGTGTTAAAACCTGTGTAATCACCATTGGAAGAAAAGTTTGAACTCGTGCTAAGTGTTTTTGTTTTGTTTTGTTTTGTTTTACCTGTCTAGTGATAAGGTTTAATGAAGAGTCAATTAAGCAACTTCTGTACAATGATCTATCAAGTTTTCAGGTTTGTAGAAGTTGATGTGTGTCCAGATTTAATGCTTTGGCATAGAAATCTAATGGATTCTTGCTAACTTTGCTCCATTGTCTGTTCATGCATTTTTGTGCCTGTCATACCAATGTAAAATTGGTGTCAACAGTTGTAGAGGAACTGCAATTTACAAGTAATGTGGTGGAACTTATGACCAGCATGCTTCCTCAGTGTGTCCCAGAGAAATAGATAAAGCAACTTACTTGAGGTCACATGGAATATGTACAGCAAAGAACAGGTCTAAATCTCTTAAGTTCTGGACTAGCACCTTTTTACCTTCCTCTCCCCAGTATTTATAGGAAGGTTACTTTTAGTGCAGGGGCAGGCAATAATTTCAGGTGGGGGGGTCACTTGATGAGTTTTGGTGTATTGTCAAGGGCTGCAATGCCTCTCCTCCCTGACAGCTGCCCCACACCCTTGTCACCATCTTGGGAGTGGAAGTCCCACCCCCTAACTCCTGAACTTTGCCACCGGAAGTCCCTTCCCTTACCCCCTGAAAATACTCCTTTTGAGAGGGGATGGGGGTTGCCATCTTGGAACCAGAAAAAAAACAAATCATACACTAAAAGTCAAACACCAAGTATAAATATTTTTTGTAATAAAATTTTAATGTTTCAGAATGATGGCTAGAGATGGACATTACACACAAACTAGTTTAAGTGATCAGAAACTAGTTTAAACCTGTAACAGAGCAGATGTTCAGTGCACATAAACCAGTTTGAGAATAGCCCAAATCAGTTTCAGCCAAACCCGGTTGAATGTAGCAATAGACTTAACTGATTTGACTCAAACCTGTTTATGCAATGTCTGTCTTAGATCCCTTGCTGGTTTAAGATAAATCGGACTCCCCCAGCATCCTGGCATGCTCTTGGGGCTGGGTGGGACTTTCTGCTCCACAGCAGGGTTGGCCTCTCCCCTCTGCTCCCTGGCTATAGCTATGGCAAGACTGCGGGCTGCCTGTCCCCCACCCCACCACTCTCTGCTAAGCAGGAATTCCCCCCTTCCCCGCTGCCTTGCGGAGAGGTGCCCGTATATTAGCCAGAACACCACATGCTGGCTATGGTCCATGATGAATCAACAGGCAGAATAAACAGGAAGCTGGTAATGTCCCTCTGTTTTCTTAATGGAGTGATAAACACTGAGTTGGGGGTTTTGAACACTGTTATCAATTCCCTGCTGGGCTAATCAGAGAATCTTTCTAGGGCCTGACCATGCCCCGCCTCAGCTCAGTACTGTGGCAGGAAGGGATGGCTGCTTTAGCACACCGCCCGGCTTCTAGCCTGAACCACTGCAAGCTGTGCCTGCATTTCTGGGATGTCTATCCAATTACAAAACTGATTTAGCTTAGTCAGGTTAGACTAACCAGCAAAGATTGAATCAATTCGGGCTCAGGCTTTTTGAATGTCTATCCCCAGCTGATTTGTGTTTGCATAATGTATATATAGAGGTGATTGCATAATAACTCAAAAATAAATTTTTAGTTTTGTATATTGTGTTGGGGTGCATGCATATGGTGGGTGTGTATAGTGTGGGTGTGGGAGCAGTTTGTGAGGGGGTGTAGCTGTATGTGTGGGGACATAGGGTATATGCCTGTACGCTGGCGGGGTTGTGTATTGTCGGGAATAAAGGCCCCAAGGTCACGGTGGGCCGAGGGTTCATATACGGAACAGGCGGGATTAGCGGTGAGGAGTCTGAGCGGTACATGGAATCGCACGGTTTCAAAAATAGTTTAATTTTATTTACTTACACTTCTGTAGTGTAGGTAGGAAGTTTGCTTCAGTTACAGTGCTACCAAAACAAACAACAGAGGGGTCTGTTGGCCCATGGGGTTCCTGAGTGAGCCCTTGCTTTCTGCCCCGAAGGATAGGTGCGGCTGCCCACTCGCTAGTCCCAGGGCTGGTCAACAGCTCATTAAAGGGATACGAACAACAAAACACGTTGTGACGCCAGTCCAAAGTGAAATCAATGCCAGAGTTGATGGAGAACGATGCCGAGGTCAGTGCCGGGTACGATGAGGTAAAGCCGTGATCTCAGTAAGTCGGGTTGATTGAAATCGTGGTCAGGGTCGGTGCCAGAATCAGTCTGGTAGCCAAATGATCAAGACAGGAAATGAAGAGGATTCGAATAGCCAAAATCACAGCGAGGAAGAGACCAGTGGGCTAGAAGCCCTCCTTGGGAGTAGCCCCTGTAGCCGCAGCCCCTGCTCTAAGGATCATTCTCTCCCTGTGAAACAGTCCCTAGCCTCTGCTCACAGGTCGAGCACAGTCTCTCCTCCAAAACACACACACACACCACCTCACCTCCCCCGGGGAGGGGCGGGGGGCAGTTCACAAGCCTTTTATATGAATTTAGTGGCCAATCAGGCTGCTCGCTTCATAGAAATTTCTAGTCCATTTACATCATGCAGTCAGTGAACTGAGCATGTGCATTAGATCAGATTACCTCATGCTCTGAGTAAACTGAGCATGTGGTTATGGCAGTCTTGATTGACAAGACTTGGGGTCGAGCAGGGGGCACATGCTGGGCATGCAGTGGAATTTTCCGCTTGCTAGGTTTGTCTGTGCATGTTCAGGTCTAACTCTCTGTGTTATCACAATATATACAAAATTTTGCTCTGACATGTATATGTGGGGGTGGGGATGTGTGAGGGAGGGTGGGGGAGTGTGGGGACCACACACACTTCCCCCATGGCGCAGCAGCAGGTGGAGCACTCAGGGCTCTGCAGCCCAGTGGGGCGTGGCTCCAGCCAGCACTGCACATCCCAATAAGAGGCACAACCTTCCTCAGGTCGCCTGTATTGCTGGTGTTCCCTGCCACATATGTGCAGCCCCTGTGCTCACACAGCATGGGAGGGAAGCCCCATGTGCTGGAGCCAGCTGCCTTCCCTGTCAGGGTTACGCAGCACGGAAGAGAACCCTCAACTGCTTCCCTGCCTGGGCTGTGTTGCAGGGGAGGGAAGCCCCAGGTGCCTTCCCCTGGGGGGCGGGGAAGGCAGCTGGCTCCAGCAGCTGAGGCTTCTCTTCGGTGCTGTGTGCCCTGGCAAGGAAGGCAGCCTGCTCCAGTATGTGGGGCTTCCTGTTAGAAATATTATTAGAAACGCATAATGAATAGAGTATTGTTAGAACTGCACAGTTTGCATCTCGTACCTGATAAGAAGAAACACCACCAAGGACATTCCCCCCCGCTTGGCCAATTTACTATCTCTTTCTTATACTAAACCACACTCCCCCAGCCTCCCTCTAGCCTTTTCTCATGCAGATTACAGAAGCTGGAATTCAACTGACTGTGTCCTTGAAAGGGGGCGGATTTCAACTCTTGGTGACCTAGAGAGCTTTCTGAGCGTGCGTAATTAGCTGATGCATATATGCCTATCCGCCTCGCATACTTAAGTAGTTAATTATAATGCACATGCGACGGATGACGTGACGTAATCACATGTATGTTTGTATGAACCGGAAATGAGTTGTAAGAGTTCCTGTTTCTGCACACGTGCCCAGGAGGAAAGAGATAAAAACCAGCTAAGAGTTTTCCTCGGTAGCAGAGTAACCTGAGATTTTCTGTCTCTGCTCTGACCCTATTTGCAAATACACCTTTTGTGCTGCTAATAGTGTGTGCCTGAGAATTATTATTTGTGAGTCTCCAAAAGAAACAAACCGCAATTTTTGCATCATTCCCACCCATGCCTAGCAATTGTGGGGGCTGCACGTGAGTGGCAGGGAGTGCTCGTGAAAGAGGCGGCCCCACAGAAGTTACACCCCTCGCTGTGATGTGCAGCACGGCTGGAGCCCCACCCCCCTGGGTGCCCCATCTGCTGCTGCTGTCACTGCCTGTTGGGGCTGCACACTCCACACCCTCCTTCACATCCACACAGTGCCCAGCCAAGCTCCACACTGCCGCCACCCTCTTGGGCATGGACTCTGTGCTGCTACCCACCCCCACTGCTTCTCTACCTGCTACCCAAAACCAGCAGGAGACTGAGGAAGCAAAGTAGGTCCCCAGGGGCTGCAGCAGTGGCAGCGGCAGTCTGCACAGAAGCTGCCTGCTGGCCAGCCAGACACTTCCACCCACGAGGGTGGGAGCAAGGCAATAGGGTATGTTTGGGGCGTTGTATATGTGGGCGTCTCACTCACACCCTTGGGGGTGGAAGGGCTGGGCAGGGCACAATTTGTTGGTGGGCACTGTGGGCTGGATGAAAGTGCTTTTGCCTGCCCCTGCTTTAGCAGGAGACTTTATTGTAGGCAGGGTTCCTACCACTCCCTATTTGCTTAACACTTCCCTTTATAATATTTGGTTTTCAGTTACTTATTAGGGCTGTGTGAAATTGTGCCAGCTGTTTCATTTTGCCACTGTTTCGACTCATTGTGACCTTGAAACGGTGAAATCAAAATGAAACAAAGGGTTTTGAAACAGCTTCAAAATGAAATGAGGGCAGTCAAAACATTTCAAGTTCCAAAGCTGAAGTTGGGCTTGCCTGCAGGGAAACAGAAAGTAAGGAGAGGGAGGGGGAAGAGTGGGGAAGGGCTGCTCTGATACTGACTCTGAAAGTTTGGCTGCAGAGATGTTGCTGGTGCTACTGTGGTGCTTACTAAGTTATTACCTGTTGTCATTTAAATTGGTGGACTGGCATGAGGCTGTAGGGGAGGACGAGACCTCATTGGGGCACACTACTGTGTCATGTAGAGGCCCCAGTCCCAGTGCCTTAACACACACACAGTCACACACATCACGAGAAACCCCTGCAACTGTCTCCTTGAAACTTGGCAGGCTTCACACCCTCAGAAGGGGCTACCATTCAAGCAGTTTTCATCCAAATCTGCCAAAAATGACAAAGCTGTAGGCAGATTTTTGCTTCCCCATTATAGCCTATGGGCGAGATGTCCAAATGTCAAAACAGTTTTGACATAATAAAATGGAACAGTGCTTTCAAAACAAAATGAAACAATGTCCCATCAAAACGGCAAAATGGAAGTCAAACCAAAATGGTGCTGTATCACACATCCCTGTTACTTATAACTTTGCTAAACTTTGTCTTTGCAGTGACAGTTACATGTACCATGTATCTATCCCATGTTGAATTTGTTTGACCAATATCAGTTACATGATTCAGCCATTTCCAGGAACAGGGGGTCTGGGAGCCAGTGGCTGAGTTGGATGAAAGCTGGATCCATGGTAGAGTTTACTTTCTGGAGCCCCATGCAAAGTTCATTTTTGAGCCCCTCCTCTTTACTGAACAACTACAAAAAAATAACTTGTAAAGCAACAAAGGCACCTAAGCTCTGACTAAAATCTCAGTCCTAAAATCCTCTGCTCAGCACCTACCTAACCCTAGAAATGTTACAGATCACTAAACACCCCTCCCCACCTTGCCCCATCACTTAACTTAAAAGTTCCTGTTGTGCCCACAAGAACAGTTCTAGGTATGACCAAAGCAGCAGTGTTCTGCTGTATATGTGGGGGTAGGGATGAATAGCTGAAGCAAACTTCTGAGAGAGAGAGATTTTTAGATTGTAATTTTGGCCTTAGGTGTATAAAGGCTGCCTAAGTCCTGCTTTAGGCATCTTAATCTCTTCCTTGGGTCTGAGCCATCAGTAATTTTTGCACTCAAAATCAGAGCTGAAACAGGGCAGCTTCAGCTGCTGCACTGACTGGCACAGCTAGTGTTCACCCGCAGCAGCAGCTATTTTGTGTTATCCGCCCCTCTCAGAGATGGCACTCAGAGCTTCTTCCTTAGTCACTCCCCCTCAATTATGCTACTGCTTAAAGAAATAGAAAGACTGCTTCTTCCTAGCAACTCCTCACTGCATGCACACTTCCCTTCATAACAGCTTAAGGTCTAAATGCTCTAACTTATACCCTCAATTGAAAAGGCTTCTCTACATTCTAATGAGGTACTTGGGCAATATTATTCCACTTTAGTCGTGATAAAGAGAGGTTAAGAGATTTACCCAAAGTCACAGAACAAGGCGTAGGCAGAGCAGGGAATATGCCCAAGGAGTACTTACTTTCCATCTCTTTCTCTAACTTCAGCTGACTTCTACCAACAGTGTGCTGATTTGTATTCCCATTGGGCAGGGCTATATTTCTTTCTGCTTTAATCTTAAAGCAGAGTGTTTGCAAGGATAAGTGGCTTCTCAGAGTTAATGGGTCAGTGTTCTCATTCAGTCTCTCTATGTCTATCCATTACATTCTTATTAGCAGACTCCCTCCTGAGATAAGCAATGAAATGAGAAATCTCCTGTAATCACCACCACATTGAGTTCTGGTTGCAGCAACCAGTGGGGTCCAGCAGATGCCTGCAGGACTCTTCACTATCACTACTCTTGCCAGTTGCTTTTGGTATGTAGGCTTGAAAAACAGATTCCATCAGACTCCTTAGAGTAGGTTGGAATAAGTCGGTCACTGGCTGGCTGATACGTGCTTTTGCAAAGTAATTTTAACAAGTTATCCATCTGCATTGAAGATTTGGGTTCCTCCTGGCATTTTTGTTCATTTGAAAGGGCTGAGTTATGTGGCTACTTCTGATAGGATGATTCGCTGTAATTGTGGGCACATCTACACAAGACGCTACCGCGCTGTGCTTACTGTGCATTTATTTAGTACTTGTATAATCAAATACTAAATCAATGTGCAGTAACCAGAATTACTGTGCAGTAGCACTGGCAAACACTTTTTCAGTGATGCTATTCTATGGTAGCCTAATAATACCGCACAGTAGCATATTAGCACTATTTGTGCTGTGATGCACTACTGAGCAGTATTATTTGGCTACTATGCAGTTAGTGTTTCATGTAGATGCACCTTGTTTCATTTGTACATTATAGAGGACAGAAACAGACTGAGCCCACTCCACTACACTCACAGGCACCTAGGTAATAAATGCTTCATCCTAACTAATCCACAAGAACAACCCCTATACCACAGACCCAAAGTCCTTTTCCCCTCCTTCCACCTCCTCCTCCTCTCCCCCACCCCCCAGGTCCCATGACCAACTTAGGATCCAGGTACAAAAGGAATCTAAGCCTCAATAAATACAACATGCCACAGGGAGAGAGCAGGTCTGATGCAGTATGTCATGTATTATGTGGACACTTGTAGTCAATTAAAGTCTTTTGCTGTTAAAAAAGCAAAAAGAAATGAAATATGAGATCGTGTCACAATAGCTGTAGATTCTTAGTTAAAGCCACCTTTTTCTTTCTTTTCTCATTCTATTCCATTAAGCCTTCATAATGTAGTTTCTACCACTTGCTTCTCTGAGATACCTAAACAATATGAAGGAGGTAGGCAAACATGGAGGCACATATTCCTCATTCCTATGCTTTTATTATTTTCATTCACATTGGATTGTCTATTTGCTTAACAAACTGATTATGTTCAAGACCAGAATTCTATCATCAGTATATGTCTACTTCTTTAGCCCAAAGTTTTTGGCCATGTCAGATGTTCTCCTTATAAAGAACACTTCAGCTTGAGAGCTGCTATTGGCAGTCCTCAGCTGATGGGCAGTTGCTGAACAAAGAAGCTGCTTTTAAGTCAAAGGTGCATTGGGATAATTTGCTCTTGCTGTTTACTGATATTTAGCCCTTCTGCGACTGCAGTGTTACCTTTATTACAGTGTTCTTATTCTGTGGGACTACATTCCCTCCTTGCATTTGAAAACATCTTATTTCCCATTAGTATTTTATGACTACATTTATCCTTGATTTATAAAGGATTTTGAATACTATGTATCTGAAAATATATGTACAGATGTGTGTGTCTGTGTGTGTGTGTCCCCTAGATAGACACACATACAAATATGTATGTACGTAATATGTGTGTGTATTACACTATGTATATATTAGGCCTGTGCGAAGCTTCACCGACTGTTTTGTTTTGACACTGTTTCAACTCGTTTTGAGCTTGAAACAGCAAAATTGAAATGAAACTAAGGGTTTCAAAACAGCCTCAAAATGAAACGAGGCCAGTTGACACATTTCAAATTACAAAGCACCCAGCCAGGTGGTGGGAGACGGGGCTGCACTCCCAGCATCTGCAGCCCCATGTGGCTCAGCCCAGTGGGGAGTGGAGTCCTGGCTCTCCCCACCTCCTGCAGCCAGGCTGGGCTCTGTGGGGCTGGTGGAGCTGATCGGAGCACAGTGCCAGCTCTGCCCACCTCCCGCTGCTGGGCTGCGCTCTGATTGGCTCCGCCAGCCCCATGGAGCTGAGACTGGTGGTGGAAGGTGGGCAGAGCTGGCGCCTTCTGCCACCAGGCTGAGTTCCATGGGGCTGTGAGCTGCTGGGAACTTAGCCCAGCTGGGGGAAATGCCTCCTGCCGCTGGGCTCAGTCCCCAGTGGCTCGCAGCACTGGGGAACTCAGCTCCACTGAGGTGTCAGAACCAGAATTGAAAAGGATGCTGACAATACAGAGTTAAAAAAGAAACCAGTGCGAGCGTGTGAGTGGAAAAACCCCAGAAAGCCAGTACGCGTGTCCAAGCATGCCCCCCACATGGTATGAGGTAATTTGAATTGGCAAAGTGCGCATGTCCGGTCACATACTAGGCATTATGTAATCTAACTAGAACTTTCCATAAAGAGAACTGTGTGATTGGCTACCTGGAGAATATTTAAACTAGCGAGTTTCTGTCCACGGCGGAGACCGGACCAGATCTGACAGGAGACTAGCTCAGGACCAGACAGGAGACTAGCTCAGGAAAGTTAGAGAGCAGGAGACCAGCTCTGACAGAATCTTGGGAGGCCGGATCTGACAGGAGAACAGCTCTCACAGAGCTCTGGTTCACATGAGCCCAGAGCTACCTCACAGGCCGGCCACTTGTAATTGTCTGCCCGCCACTGTCATGTCCCAGCATACCCCATCCTCACACACGCTTGTCTGCGTTCGTCCGTCCGCTGCCGTCGTGTCCCAACGTACTCCACCCTTACATACGGTTGTCTTCATTTACCACTATCATTGTAACTAAGCCTGACCTGCGCTACACTACCATCCTCTGGTGTCGTAAGTAAAGAAAAAATAAAAAGTTTTTTTCAACCATACGGGTATCGACCGCCTGACTCCTTGCCGCTAGCCCCCACCTGTCCGATCGTGCCAGCCTAGACCGTGACAAAGCGACTCGGTCGCCACATGAGGAAGCGTTTCCTCTAGCCGGGCTGAGTTTCCAGCCCCTTGCAGAACTGGAGACCTCAGCCAGGCTGGGGAAAATGCTTCCTCCAGCCGGGCTCAGTTCTCCAACGCTGGGTCCCAGGCATCAGGAGTCAGTGACTTGTGATCCATCAGGGATATTGGGGGCCCCTTCACACCTCCAGGAGGGCTTCAGGAGCTCTGCTGGACTCCTACCAGGGGTGTGGGCCCCAATCTGCCTGCTGGATCACAGCATGGGCTCCTGCTTGTCAGCAGCCTGAGTTGCAATTTCCGAGAAGCCCCTGCATCAATCTCCTTGAAACTTGGCAGGCTTCATACCCTTAGAAGGGGCTACCATTCCTGCAAATTTAATCAGAATCAGGAAAGAAATTACAATGTTATAGGTTGTTTTGTGCTTCCCCTTTATAGCCTATGGGTGAAATGTCAAAACAATGTTGAAATGGCAAAACTGTTTCGATGAAACGGAAAGGAACAGTGCTTGTGAAATAAAACCCCACTTGAAATGAAACACTATTCCATTGAAATGGAAGTCGAAGCGGAATGCTGCTGTTTCGCACAGTCCTAATATATATTACTATATATAGTGTGTATTTTATGTTTATATGCATGTGTATTCATATATATGAGAGTGTCTTGGAAAATGTATACATTTCACACATGCACATATATACAAATACATGTACACACATGTGCATGTAGTTGTGTGTATGTATGTACACATAGTTAATATATATACTAGCAAACTGCCTGTCAAGAATGATGGGGGCGGGCAGGGACGGAGCCCCATGTCTGGCCCCACCCCCTCCTGCCGCTCTGGGAGTGGGCCTATTCCACCCCCACTCTGGCTCCAGCCACCCTCCTCGACGCCCCCCCCCCGCCGCTCCAGGTTTGGCCCCATTCCATCCCCCGCTGCACCACTCCGGGTCAAACCCCGCTCTACATTCCGCCACCTCCTTCCTGATCTGGGTCCGGCCCTGCTCTACACCCTGGCCTGCTGCTCTGCATCCGCCTCTCCCTCCCTGCTGGCTGTTCTGCAGGGCATCGGGGCCAGATGGTAGGGAGATGCTGCCACTGTGATCCCCACCTGCTTTGCCTTCAGGCAGGGAAGCATGGGAAAGCCCCAAGGCTCGGTGGGCTGCAGTGTGTTCACCACTGCCACAAACTTCCATGGCAACGGCTCAAACTTGGGCCCGTGCAGCCAATTGCTGCCCGCCCTCTCAGTAGCACATGTGCAGTTGACCAAAAGTTTTACAGACAGACAAACACACAGACGGACTAAGCCTTTTATTTTATATTAGATATTCCACACATGCACATGTATGTATATCTGTGTAAAACTGTGTTTGTGTGTATTTATATATATGCAGACCTATAGATATATACACACATGCTGACATACATGCATACACATATATACACACGTATATATGAGTGTGTATATACATACATGCACATATGTGCATACTTATATATATACATGCACACACACGCATATACTTGGCTGTGGATGCTTTCCTGGGAAAGTAGATTCTATCCCTACCACTTCCTCGTTGTTTTTGTGTGGTGCTTGGTGACTCACTCACACCAAATTTCTTGGTAGCCAACTGTGTGTTCCTCACCTTTTTAGGTTCTTAATTTTTGAGGTTGGATTTGCAGTGGTAAGGCCTAACCAGAGCTTCAAGTAAAGCCAGGATGTGCTCTAAACCTCTATAGTGCCATACTGAAACATTCTATGAAAAATCAGGACCTAGCTGTCTCAAACTGTGGATTGAAAACTAGTGGATACCTTTGACTTAAATTTCTCTGGACATAGATTTTTTTCTGTGAATGGAGATTAATACCCCTTCATTTCACAGAGTCCTTATGAAAATGCATGCCATAGGCTGTCAGGAATTATTCAAATCCTATTCTGAAAAGAGGAATAATAATGTTTAGTGCACAAGGTATGAGACCATAAAGAATGAGTAAAAAAAAAAGTCTGGATAGCTGCTCAGTAAGTGAATGCTGTCCATCCTATGCCTTGAGGGGCTGAGTGAGGGGATAGTAATCAACCATGTAAGTTTATTGTGATGCATACACACAAGGGTACTGAGGTAAGATTGTATTATCTTCTGTCCATCCCAGAGCATGCATGCAGTATACTATGGCATTACTATGGTTTTAGAAAGGTAGTTAGGCATGTTAGTCTGAAGTCAGGAGAGCACATGTGCACCTTTATAGACTGACTAAATAAGACTAAATTTAGAGACTGTGGCATTGCCATTCATTCCTGTCCAAGCCTACTTCTTTTTTTATGCTTAGTTTGGTCACACATTTATATCTGATGTCCAGACAGTTTGTTGGTGCTTGGCTTTTGGGTCTGACTGACTGTGGTTAGGTCAGCATGACTTTCATTCAACTTTTTGTAGTGCCCCTCCATCTTAATAACATTTTTTTTGTTGTAGCTAATGCTCTCCTTGATTTTTACATCCTGCTTAACTAACTTCTCCTGTCCAAAATAATTTAATAAGTATAGGCAGCTTTAATTCTGACATCCACTAACATCTTTGAATTGGCTTGCCTTGGCAGTATTAATCTTTTGACACCTTGATGTGGTTAACTTATTCAGTGCTATATAAAAATACACAGGATGGGGGAAGGGCCCATTTAGGAGATCTAAAGAAAATCCAAAAGAGAGAAAGCATTATGGGTAATGCTGTTTCCCGATCCAACCGCATTGCATACCATGCCATTTAAACCAAATTGCACGTGTGGATTTTATGTATGAATGAATACATAACACCTATCATCATTTGACTAACTTGTGAATCTAAAAGCAGGATCTTTGTCTGAGAGGAAAGAGAAAAGCTATAATGAATTCTAAAAGTGCATGTGCCTCCAAGAAGAGCTATTTACAGATGCTATTGGTACAATTGTGATTTATACACTATTCTTATACCAGAGAAGCCAGTAGATTTATCTGTCCTAGAGGGGAATCAGACCTGTGCTAGCATTTCTAATGCAGAACCTTCACTTACGAGACTTGGCTAATACCTCCAAAATCAGTCAGTCACAAGCATCAGTATCAGGGGCAATGAATTAAAATGACTTTGGAATCAACCATTCACTGCATATAGCTAAAGAGAAGAGGCAAAATCGTATGCGATGGAAGAATATATTCCACACTGACTTATACTGCTGCATGATTCAGTATCTTGTAATTTCCTGGAAGATTTGTGGTGGCAAGGGAGATTTCTCTCCATCCATCTGTCATATTTCCTTTCTCTCTATTCAGAATTTTCTTAATCTCTCTCTCTAATCTTCTCAAAGACAAGGCACTTCCTGCAAACTAAGTTATTGGAATCATTTCCTCTATCAATTGCATCTTTTAAAAAAATGTCCACATGGTTCTCCCAATTTGATTGGACTGAAGTATAACTCACTCTTTAAATGTTCAGTTTTTCATCTGCTGTAACGTTTTGGGCAAGATCCTTTGGTTCACCTAGGCTGCAATCTAGGCAAGGCTAGGAGATGGAAGGAGCAAAGACAGCTTTAAGTTGGTTTTGTGTCCCTCAGTTTTCCCACTCCCTGGGGTAAATTTTAAAACAGCCTAATGACCCCATAAACTTAATTAGAAATTACCCTTCCTGCAAAGTTACCAAACAACAACTACCTTCCATTTTTTTTCCTTTTTGCATGATATTATTTTTGAATGTGTTTCATGGGAACACACAGTGTGGTTATTTCTGCATATCCTTTGGCAGAATGTAATGAAGTGTATGAACACTCATTTATCTACAGGTGGGTTAATCCGTATGACCCTATAGGGAAGGATGCTTCAGAAACTCTTTAAGGCGCATGACATGGAAGTTATGCAGGGGTTCAACTGCTCGAAGGCTGATTCAGTCTCTCAAAATTATACTCTTTGTTTGATATTGAAATTGCTTTCAAGTGTGACAGGACAGAATTCGTCATCTTCCTTTAAATTGAAATGATGTCTATCCACCTGCTGTTCTAACTGCCATAAGATGTCCTTTAGTTGAGTTAAAAAAAAAAAAAAAAGAAGCTGTTTTTAGATTGTGAGAACTGAAAAAGGAAAATCACAACTAATAACATCTTGGTTTGCAACTCCATAGAAACACTGTCAATTGACCAACTCTGCATTAGTAGCTGCACACTTTTAGGTGGGGTAGATAAAGTACAGGGACTGAAGGTCTTCATTTGACTTAACTGAGGGTGCAGAATTGACTTTATTCTAGTAAAAGTAGGATGCACCTACACCAGTGCAAAGCTGCACATTGCCATTCCACTCTGGGGTAAAGCTACCCAACAAAGTGAGCAGTAAGTATACACCAGTGTACTGGTTTCTGTGTTTTAGTTAGTCTATTTTGTACCAGGGTGGCCTTTACTGTAGTGGAAACCAGCTCCCTTCCTACCTACTGGCCAGAAGCTGTAGTTGCAGCTAAGGTGGGACGCTACCGTGCGAGAGCTGCTTTTAGTAAAAAGCAGATGCGCAGAATTGGCTTCCTGTACAGTAAATTCTGAGAGAGAGTACTTTGTAGTTATCAATTTGTTGCTGCACCCTGAATGGGTTTTTGGACAGGAAATGTTTGGAGAAAGGAAGAGGACCACCGATTCAAAGGATTCCACATTGGGTATAGACCAGGAAAGGGTTTTTGGTTCTGTCACGCACAAACACTCCTCACACTTCAGTGTGCATACATGAACACTGTTTTGTTTTGGTTTTTTACCAATGTTGGGAGGCAGGTAGTTTGTGCTGTCTTTGCATATATCTGGTCACAGTAAGCATGAATGAATGACTTATCACAAAGAAGTCAATGGGAATTTATTCAGGCCATCCACTGGAAAGTAACAATCAAGGTAGAAACAGGTGTCCTTTTTGTCAAAGTAAGGATGTCTGTTTGCTCACAACTTGTGCTACCATAAAAATGTTTATGGCAGCACAAGGGCGATGTCTGTTTGCACCCTCAGAGGATGGTTGCATACCATACAGGTGCTGTCTCACTTCATAGACCACTTCCGTTGATGCTTACCAGACACACCAATGGTGCTCTGTTTCCTGGGCTGTTTTCTGTAGTCTCCAAGCTTTGTGTCCATTTCTTTTAAAGCTATGGTTACCCTTTCCTTTTCCAAATACTCCTAACACTATGAGTGTCTTGTGAAGAATGGACAGAACACTTTTGTAATGTGCTTCATTGTGCCATAGTTAAACTCATTTGCTCTCTGAGCTGAATTCCGTCATATTTATGTAATTTCACTGTCCCTTGGCAATCTCTTTGGGAGTGCTTTGGAATACTCTGCACACTTACACGTTCATTAATGCACCATAATTATGGAGCATTAAGTTTTAGTACCTGTAATGACGGGTACTAACTTAATGTGCCATAATTGGCGTTACTGCACATTAGTGCAGATGAACACTTTTTATGAGACACTATTGCACAATAGAGTAATTCTACTGCACTTTAGCATGGCTTTTGCCAGCTGCACTAATACAGAGTAGAATTACTCTACCGTGATGTTAGCATTTCATGTAGATGCACCCTGAAAGTTTTATATGATTAGCCTTCTGCCATGTCATACTTGTGCATTATGCTATCATGGCCCATATCAAAAAGTTCCATGCCAACTGAAAGAGGTATTCTGAGTTAACTTCTGACAGAATAAAAGGGCTCCTAGAGTCCAAGGTGATAACCTGTATAGTGCTAAAGGTAACCCCTCCCCGAGGTTTGTGGTTTTGAGTACACAGATGTCAGTCCCTTTAGTACCCATGGCAACAACTACTATTGAAAAGCTTTACAGAGTCTTAAAATGCAGAAAAAAGGAAAAGCTTTTAAAGCCTCATATTGTAAAAGCATAAGTAAGGCTTTTATTGTAACAGTACTACTGAATCACATTAACTTTAGCTGTAGAGTTTTTATGAGCACATGATCCCTCTTCCCCTGTCTTTATAGAACAGTAACTATAATTTTGAGGAAAGATATGAGCACACAGACTAATCAGCCACTCCAGGACATGCTGAATCTCTTGTAGCATAAGGCTGTTCAGAGCATTAGTTTTGTGGTCCCAGGTTCAGATAAAAGAGACTATGTTGACCAGTAGGCCAGGCGATTACACAGAAAGAAAGACCAAAAACAAGGTGGAGAAGGAAAAATGATGCATGAGGGAAGGAGACAGAGCAGAACCCAAATCTTACTTTCTTAGTGCTGGTTTGCAGGGGTGTGTGAAGCAGGTCCTATCTAATTCGGATTCGGATGAATCTAATCGGGGACAGTGATTTGATTACCATATTTTTGTGTATATAGTCCGTGGGCTATATACGTTTTTACAACCTTGACGGATGGGTGCAGGCTATGCAAGGGTGGGGCTATGCAGAGTCTTTAGAACAGCATAGCCCATCCCCACCCATCCCCAGCTGCGGGCTTCAGCTCCAGCTCCGGCGGCCATGCTCAGCAGAGTGCGGCTGGCGGCGGTGTTAGGGAGCGGGGCTCGCAGCTCCTCATTCCTCCCCTTCCCTGCAGAGCCCACAAGCCCAGCACAGCCCACACTTGTGGCCATGTCTCGGGGTGCAGGGAATACACAGACTCTATTACGAAAATACAACTTTCTGCAGGTTATACATGGGTGCAGGCTATATGAGTGAAAATATGGTAGTTGATTTGGATCACTGTCCCTGATTCAATTCAGCTGAATCTGAAGATTCAATGCTGATTCAGAGAATCAGTGATTCAGACATAGACACAGCTTTAAAAGTTTTTTCTACATACATTGGTACCAGCGTGGCTCATGAATGCTGCAAAGCTGGGGTGGATGGAGCATCCCAAGTTAGCTGTGTGCTTCATGGTGAACCCAGAAATGGGCAGGAAGTACTTCCAGTCCACTTCTGGCCCCACCAGGGAGCATGCGGGTCACCCCCCTGCACTCCCCTGGCTCAGTGATTGGCCTCAGGGGAACCCTGGCTACTTCTTCCCCGCCCCCCCTACCAGACCCAGGAGGCACCAGTCACTGAGCTGGGGGGATGCTGGAGTGGGCTCCCCAGTGCACTCCCTGGTAGACCCAGAAGTGGACTGGAAGTGCTTCTGGTCCACTTCTGGGTCTGCTGCTGAGCATGCTGGGGGGGCCCCCAGGCTTCTGTGGGACACTCCATGTGCCCCACCATCACAGCACTTACAAGCCCCCTGCTTCCTTGAGGTATGTAGAAAAAACATTTAAAGCTGTGTCTATGGTTAAATCTTTGAAGCGATTTGGAGGGTTCCAGTTCAATTTGGAGTAATCTTCAAAGGGTCCTTTGATCCAGATTCGGAGATCTGGCCACCATATTGGGCTGAATCTCTGCCAAATCGAATCGGGGACTGTAGCTTCACACAGAAAAAAGCAGATAAGCTTTTTGAACAGGAGAATGCATGCATGCCCAAAGCCTATCCTGAAAGTGTGTGTGAATATATGCACCAAAGAGAATATTGCTTTCTTATTATGCAGGACGTAGTACTCTATTGAGTGATGTTGGGGTTCATTGAAAAGTGGTATTTCAGAGTTCCAGCATATTTTAAAATGGTCTACGTTGAAACTATTCCTAACCAATAGTATGGCTGTATCTTCATTTTTTTTTTTTTTTTTTTTTTTTAGACCCAGCCCTGGCTCATGAAATCCCATTTTGACGTGAGATGGCTTTCTCAAGAAGGTCAAAATACATTCTGGGCAGTTTCAGGTGCTGAATTGCACTGTTGCTGACTGAGAAAAAGATAGTGCTGCCTACAAAAGTCTATAGCAGCTAAAGGGTTTGGGCACTATACAACACTTGTAAAAAGGAGTACAAGTGTTTTCCCCCTGCCTCTTCCTCTTTGTCTGCACTGCATTGATGTACCTATGTGATTCAATCTGTAGAATTATTTTTATCAAGCTTAGAACTGATGTGCACATTGCTAATGCAAGATTTTATTAAAAGTTGGGTAGATTTTTCTTTCCTTTTGACCTTCCTTTCTGTCACCTTTGTTTGCTAAGCCCTTATATATCAGGAGACCAAGCAGCAGAAAACTAATTAAAAATCAGGAGTACAGCTATAAGCTGCAGTGTGAACAAATGAACAAAATGATATAAAGCAGACCCCAAAGTAACATAATAAAAAAGAATGGAACTGGTCATTGTTAATGTACCGGTGAGCATACATATTGACGTACACATTTAGCTACGAATTGCATTTGACATGCTTATTCCCCACTCTGAATTTTCCATTGGTTTGGGGGTAAGACAGTGGGTGAGGAGAGAGACTGAGAAAACAGAACAGTGTCTTGCAGCAGGCTTGGCATCATCTGCTGGTTTCTGGCCATAATACCAACCAAATGCTCCTCAAGTTTCCTTCATTGCTGTTGGTCCTGGGGAAGGTAATCAACTGCTGTCTTCTCCTTCCTCTTAGTTGCAGCATGGCTGGCAGGGGCCTGTAAGTTTCAGAAGCAGGTTGTAGAAAGTATTCTTTGCTTACAAATCTAATAGAAAAACTTAAAAAGGATGTTGAACCAAGATAAGCCATAGCGTATCCTGAAGAACCATAAACCTTTCTACATGCACATCTTTTTACTAGTGTCATCTGTGTACCAAAATAACCAGATTTAATACCAATAGAATTCATGAAGCTGACATGGTGTGCACCTGATCACCTTTGGATGGGCCTTCCTCTTCTGATTATAGAAAATCTTGGCATTTAACACTCTTTATTCCAAGCACCTAATTTTAATGCTACTATTAGAACCAGGAAAATATCTATTGTTATATGCACATGTCACCCATGTCTTTGCATTAAAATCCATGCTTGGCACCCTGTGTCATGGCAGGTCATGGGTGGCCAGGTCTGGGGGGTCACTCAGGGCTCAAGGGGCTAACTAGGACGAAGAGAAGTAAGTGGATTCCAGAGACAAGCCAGGTCAGGAACCCAGGAATTAGGGCAGTGTGTGGAGTCAGTGGGCAAGCCAGGAGATCAAACAGAGAGCAGGCAGAGGCACAAGCCAGAAGGAACAGCAAGGCAGTCTGAGTTCAGGTTGAGCCCTGTTGCCCAGACATTTCCTGTTCCTGGCAGGGGTTTATATGGAGTGAAGTTGAAAGGTCAGCTGACCCCAGCCAGATACTCTGATGGCAGGGGGTCAGCTTGACACCCTGGCAGTAAATATAACGATAAATTGCTGTTCTCAGACTTGCAGTTTTCACATCTCCCCCACCATCTTGGTTTACCTGTTTCAGGGAAAGAGAGAGGGCAGGGAGCAAAGGGGACAAGGAAAAACAGTTTTGTAACCCTCACCTGAGGCTGTGCATTCAAATCACAACCTAGAACAGCAGTAATGAGACTGGTCATAAACTAGTAACATTGTCTGCTTCCCTCCAAAATAATAACTGTGTTGCGCTGCTTACCCCACTGTATTCCCACCACTAGTTCTTCCGGGTCTATCCTCCTTTCTTATCCGTGGAGAGCTGCAGGCTGTTTGGCGTTTTTCAGATCAAGCCTCAGAAAAAACCTTCCTTAAGGTGAAACAATGGAACCATCTGCTTAGGAAACAGATGATTCACTTTTGTGGAAGGGTCTGGGTAGGCCTCTGTCTGGGATGGTTTAGGAATAGTGAATCCTGCTTCTGTGCAGGTAGCTGACTAGATGACCTTTGGTCCCTTCTGATTTTGTGTTCTTGTTTCTCCAGTACTTCCTCCTTCAGACCACAGCTGGCAGGAAAACAGGGTCTGTGTTCAGAGCCCTTCCAACCACCTAGTCAAATGTATTAAACAGGCCTGCTTTTCTAATTTGCCAAATGTGGGGTTTTAACCATTGGCTCTTCTTGTGTCCGGTCTTGGTTTTTAATTTTCTCCCTGCACTGAGCTGTCACGCATGGAATTCTTTCCACTGACAGCTTCTTGAAGGTTTTTTGACAGAGTAGCTGATTTCAGGTACATCTTCCCAATCTATGGGTCTTCCTAATTTCCCCTTCTCCCTTCCATCAGAGCATCACAAGAAGGCTGGCATTAGGTTCAGGCAAGATGACAGAAAACTGGGATGGAGATGGTGTATCTGTTCACATTGTGGAAGAACAACAGAAATGTAGTGGAAAGAGGAAGAGGGGGAAGGCTGAAATGTCATGCTAGCATGGATAACTTCTGATACAGAATGGATAAGGAGTCAGATGAAATACTGTGGAAGAATTGTGGGAAAGCATTGGAGGACTCTTGGCACTTGTGCTGTATCATCACTATAAAACCTGAGCTGAAACCTATACCCTCAGCCATATATAGCCTAGGCCAAAAACTTCCTCAAGCCTTTGTGAGAGGTGTTCTTTTACAGATGACGGAAGGGCAAGACTAGGGGAAACACATGAGAAATAGCTTAGTGAAGACATACCCTGAAAGAGAGAATGCTGCTGAATTTTAAGTTACTATGGGTGTGTCTACACATCACCCTAGGGTGATGTAGCAACATAGCAATCACACAGGTCTACACATGATTGCCAGCTGCGTCGCCGTAGTGGTGCACTCCCTGGATATAGCACACTGCTACAGCAACATGGCTGGGAAATCTCAGAGTGCGTTGCTTGCCTGGCAAAGTAATTGCCTGTACTGAGCTGTGCTTTACTACTTCACCATACACGTCCAAAAAGAAGTACTAAAGCACGGTGCCATAGCAACATCACCATACAGCAACGTGTAAACATGCCCTGTGTAAACAATGTTGTTTCCCATATCTGGGCAGTGAAAGCTGTGGGGAGCTGGCAACAACATTTCTATGTCTACAGAACCAGGAGAAGCACAGAAGTAACTTGGATTGTAATTCTTCTGTTTCCTGCCTCCTCCTTGCTCCTCCTCCACCAAATGGAATAGAACTATAAGGAAAGTACAACACCAACAAGACAACAGAAAGAATAATTAAGCACACTCGTAGCTATTTTCAACCTACCCGTTCACTATAAATAAGTATGAGTCAAACAGTCCTGAGGTTCAGGTCAGGCACCCTGAGGAGCAGTTACAGTTGCGCTTGATTTTATTTTTAAACGAATAAATGCTGCTTTACAATGTTCAGGGTTAAAACAAACATATTGGTGGAAATGAAAGTTGCTGAATCCAGCATGCTACAACCGGAGAGACCACATCTAGTTTGAAATGAAAATACTTAATATACAACATGCACATTTCAGTCTGAGACTTTCCAATAGAATCGAAGACTTCTGTATTAGCAGGATTCTTTCCTGCCAGCCCAGGCAGTGTCACTAAGACAGAATGCTCATTAGGCTAATCGTATTTTTTGCTCCGTGGTGTAAAACTGTGATTGAAACAAGATGCAACATGGTGTAGACAAATGGTTCTCAACCTTTTTAGATTCAAGGCACCCTCAGAAAATGCCAGTTCTTAGTGTTCTTTCATTTTTTTGACAGCAGAAAAATAACAGGAATATTTTTTTGGTGCAGAAAGCCTAGGAAGACTAAAACAGGTCAGAACATTGACACTAAGGATTCCTACTTGAATTTCTGGATTTATTTTGTGACTCAAATGTTTGCACACCTAACAGCGCTAATATCCTGCAGCACCCTTAAAAGGATCTCACATCATGCCAGGGTGCTACAGCACTCTGGTCTGCACTCTAGTGAACTGGGCACTAGCTTGGGAACCCAGAATTCCTAATGGTTGCCATGAGCACTTCCAATAGCTACCTTCTGTTTTAAATGAGTCATGCAGGAACCTGATTTTCAAAAAGTCAGGTGCACCTACATGTCTAATGTGCAAGTGGCAATTCTGTATCAACACCCACATTGTACATGCAGTCATGTTACTTTGTATACACAGAGTTTTGAATAGTTAGGTCCTTCATGACTTAGTTTCCCCATCTGCAAAAATAATTATACTTGCAGAGCTGTTCTTAAATTGTGTGTGTTATACTTTAAATATGTAAAGTGATGAGAGTCCTTGTTAAAACCAGTACAAAAACACTTGAACCCATGTGGCTTTGCTGACATATTTTTCTAATAAAGACAATGTTTATACAAAAATGTACGTGTAGTTGAGCCCCGTTTTACCCAGCTACGTGCTTAACTTTAATTTCATGTCAGTGAGGCTTAAGCATGTGCTTATGTGTAAACACATCTAAAACAATGGCACTGCATTATTGCCTAAATAAGTATGAAAAGATATTTTAACTGGACTCAATCCATCATGTAATAAGCCACAGAATATGATTAATTGTTTTGCTTTTACAGCATTACATTCTATTATAAACAAAGTCCTAAAGTAATAACCCCCACCCGGACTCTCTTAGCTGAAGGCTTTGATATGCTGCTGCCAGCTGTGGGCATGTTTATACCTCATTAAAGTAAGTTGCTCTAAACTTCAACCAAATAACTGGTATCCTTGTTTTCTGCAAATTGCTGTATAGGTCCCTGTGCCTTAAAATGGCCAAATTAAAGTCAGTGGGCACATCTACACAAGATCCTTACTGCACAGTAAATTACTATGCAGTAAGCATCACAGTCTACACATGCAGATGCTCACTGTGCAGAATTTGATCCAATAGTGAATAAATTTGCTACCTGTAAATACAAGTAGCAAATTAACTCCTGAGTAGTTACTGCACAGCAGCACATGTATAGATGCTGACTGGGAGCAAATTTGCTCTTGGTCAATCTCACCACTAGGGGTCACCTTCAGGACCACAGGGCTGGGAGCTTCTCCAGCCACAGGCCCTTAAAAGCCTATGGGGATGCCAGGGCCCTGGGCCATTTGCAGCTAGCCTCTGGCCACTGCATCTCCCAGCAGAGGCCCCAGGCTGGCTGCGGCAGTCTGCTCAGACCCCGATGCTGGTCTCTGTGTTGCTGCATGGCTATCAGGCCCACACAGTCATACTGCACTGGGTGCTGGTGCTAGGCCCAGTAGCACCCTGTGCCACCTGCAGCCAGTCTCTGGCCACCAGGTCCTGTTCCTGCCTGGGTCCTGCTGCTGGTGCCTGGAACACCATCACTGCATGCCTGCCTGTCCCATGCTGTGCCCCTGCGCTGGGCAGTGCACCCATCTGCCCAGGCCTACCAGCCGTGGGACTGCCATACAAAGGCCCGGCGAGCTGTTGAGGGAGTCATGCTGTCATCTTCCCTAATGACACACCTCATCTCTCAGGGCCACAGCATCTCCCAGGAGGAGACTGTGGACATTGTGGTGCTGTGTGGTGAGGCCGAGGTCCTCAGCCAGTTTGCTTGGAACAGGCACTCCAATGTGCACGTCTAATGATGGCTGTCAGGCTGCATGAGGAAGTGTGGGCATGACCAGTTGGTACATCAGTGTCACATAAAGGTCAAGACTGCAGGAACAGAGGGCAGTGGTCGGGGGCTTCCTACACTGGTTGGGGGCACTGGTTTGGGGATGCCCACAAGTCCATGTCCTTTGTGTGGCAGCTGGCTGACATCCTTGTGTTCCACGATCCTGGCCTGAGCCAGGACGTGTACTCGAACGTGGGCAGCCTGCCTGAGCCTCTGCTATGGCCTGGCACCTATGGCAATCTGTCAGTGGGGGAGGGCCCCTCAGGCCACCAGAAGCACACCCCTGGTCTTGTGCACCAGCTCCAGGAGACTGGGCCAGTGCCTGCCCTGCCAGCATCAGGGGCACAGCCCTGATCAGGGTGCCAGCCTCTGCCCTGGCACTGACCCCAGCCTCTGGCCCCGCCTTGCCTCCCTGCCCTGTCTGGCTGCTTTCCCCTGGTCCTGGGTTTCACCCCTGAACAGCATACAGGGTGGCGGGAGACAGTGCAAAACTTTATTGAGCAGCCTGTGCCCCTGCAGCTAGGCAGGCACGGGCCTCTCACACATGGAGGAATGCATTGATGCTGACGGCAATGTTATCCTTGGCTGTGGGGGACAGGGATGTATAGCGTAGCCATAGGTAGCCCTCCAGGGAGTGATGGAGGTTGCAGGACAGGGTGGACTTGCCCTCCACACTGTTGAAGCTCAGGGCCCTATGCCAGGTTTGCAGGTGCACCTGGGGCACCGTGGCACTAAGCAGCAGGAGGCTGTAGTGGGTCAGACACCTCTGGATCTACACAAACATCTCCTCATGGTCCACCTAGGACACTCTCAGCAGGGGCATGCTGGGATCATCATGGCCCCCTGGGGAGAGGGCAGGGGTATCACCAGCTCCGCGACCCCCTCTACCCCAAGCCTGAGCACTCTGGGCTTGGCAGCAGCACAGGGGATGGGCTGGCCTGCAAGAGGAGAACCACAGGAGTGCATCTGGAGGCATGGCAGCAGGTGCTGCCAGGAGCCAGGCCTGTCCTGGCCTGGAAAATGAGCAGGGAGGAAGGTTGCCTGCAGCCAGCACCCAGTGACCCACCTGCTCCTGCAGAGCAAGTGCGGATGGGGGGGCACAGCTGCCTGTGCCAGGGCCTTCTCAGCTATCTTACCATGGTCGGTGGGCACCCGTTCACATATGCTCCTAGATCGGATACAGGCAGCAGAAATATTACAAACTCTCACAAACAATCTCTTTCTCTTGGCTCTGTAGAACCCACAGCTACATGCAGGGGAGAGACACCAGTTGGCAGCTGGGATGCAGCTTCAGGGTCACTGCCAGGGTTATAAGGGAGATGGCCAGCCAGGTGTCTGCGGGGAGGGGCTGATGCATGGTGGTGGCCTGCTGCTCCAGGTGTGCATGGAGCTGCTTGAGGAGCTCCTGGGTAGGTGGCTTAGGTCATGTGAAAGTACTCGAGCCACTGTTCATTGCCCAGGTGGTCTGAATGACATGCAGCCACTAGTCCTGGCTGGCCAGGTGGGCCCACAGGCCATGGGGCCGGAGCCCCAGGAGTATATGGATGGCACTGGTGGTGGTGTCCAGGTGTGTGTTGTCAGCATTCTTGCTGGAGCCCAGGTGGCAGCACAGGGTCTGGGTGGCAGCAGCTTGGTGGCAGGGGGTCTGGAATGGCACGTTGAGCCTGTTGATGACAAAAGAAAGTCGCAGGCAGGGGCTGTGTAGTTCTGGCTTGGGTAAACTTTTGACCTGTGCTGAGAGATGACCCACTTACGGATGGGCATGCTCAGAATGGCCCAGCAACAGTTGAGATGGTGCAGAAGTGGTAACAACCACCTTGTGAGGTGATGTGGAAGTTGATTGGTTGAGATTGATGAGTGCCATCTGATTATAAAAGAATGACTGGGAGATGTCAGCAAGTGAATGATATAAAAGGAAGATGCACCTGAGGAGGGGGGCAACCTTGTGAGAGAGGCTGGAGACTGTGAGAGTTTGTCTTTGTGAACTGAGAAGAGACAGGTTGTTATTGACTGCCTGGGGAGTGAGTGAGGGCAAGTGTGCTGCCAACACCTTGTTCCCTGTGTGAGTCTGGTAAGAGTGGGTGAGGGCTGGGGCAGCTGATACCTCCTCTTTCCCTGTGTGTGTGCAGAGTTGAGTGCCACTGTAAGTGCGTATAAGTGGTGCTGTCCACAGTGTGAGCGAGCTGCAGGCAAGAGCTCTTATTACTCACTTCATCCAGGAAAAGCACAGACCATCTACAGATACTTCCTCAGCCTGATGAAAGGTGTTTGTGCCCAAAAGCTTGCTAAGAAGAATTTGAGTTGGTCTAATAAAAGATATCTTCAATCAAAGAACCTTGTCTGTCTCTGTCCTTAGACCAACATGGCTACAACCTACTTCCTTTATTGCTCTCTAGCACCCTCTAGCCTTGGTATTTGTATTGTTGTTTGTCATTTGCATTGTTATATTGAGGTCCATCATTGTTATTAGTATTGTTGTTGTTTATATTATTGACCTTGATGTTGTTTAATAAATATATTTGTTGATTACCTCTCCATTGTTGTTAGGTTTGGTTATTACTAGATAGGGGATCAATGAGAGCCACTTCCACGTAGTGATCCCCGGTAATGTCTCTGATGGCCAAGAGCTCCTATATCAACAAAACGCCAAAGCCCACAAAGGTAAAGATATGGACATTGTTTTTGTCATACAAAAGAATTAGTAGATTGATTGGTGTTGTGCTAAGTGGGGCCAGGCTACAGGCCTATGATCAGTGAGGGTAAGCCCCCCAGCCCTTTTCATTTTACTGTCAGGTTAATCAGTCCCCTAATTAGCATGTTCTCCTTTTAACAAGCCTAGCTAGGTAGTCATGCCATGTGGGCAGTTTGCCAGGGCTAAGACTGATCTGGGCCAGGCAGCGGTTGCTGTGGTAGGGTAGCACAGTAAGCAGGGTGGCCAGCAGGATCTCAGGGTGGTGGACATCACTGGTGGGCTCTGGGGGTGGAGCAGCCATAATGCAGTGGGCAGACATTCCGGTGCCAGAGCTGCAGCATCCTAGCACCATGCTTTGCAGCCTGCTCCAGGTCACAAAAGCAGGTGGCTAGGGAAAAGGGAGTGGGGCTGCCTTTTAAAGATTGCAGGCAGCTGCAGCCAGAGCCTCTCACTCCCCCTGGCTGCTGCTGGGGGGGTCCATGAAGAGCCAGAGGGAGTGGGAGCAGACTGCTGCCAGGAGCAGCAAATCTGCTCCCAAATGGGTGCACATGTAGATGCCTGCCCAGGGTGGGTTTACTCCAGAGTATTTACTCCAGGAGCATTTACATGTGTAGTCATGCCCAGTGGTATTCAAGTCAGTGGCTGCAAAGCCACAGCCTTATAGCAGAATTTGTTCCAGAGAGGTTTTGCTTCTGCAGCCAGGAAATTATCCGGAGAACTGAACGTGTGATCAGTCCTGGGAACTTAGTGATCTGTCCCTTAACATTTTCCTGGATGCTGCCTGTCTGCAAAAATAAACTGATGAGCAAACTAGAGAATAATGAACTGCCTTGCTAAAATCAATAGTTTTGTTAAAAATGATCTGAGAGATTTTCTTTACAGAGTGACAATGTTCACACTACCTAGAGGCACAATGTTATGAAGTGTTATCCTCACAGCCACTAGCTAAAGTTCAAATTGGACAGAACCTTCTTTTCTTTTGTTTAAATCCCCCCACCCCCACTTTGTACCATAAACAGAGCATGATAGCAATATCAAGATGGAATTTTTCTAAATACTGTCTGTCCCTAACGTCATTCAGAGTATTGCCAGTTGTTTGTCAGTTGGTTTGATATAAGTATTCATCCATCTGTAGCACATGGAGGAATAGTCTTGTTTATTTCTTTACTTCACAAGATTATGGACTTCTCTCTTACAGCATGCACTGCCAAACTATACCCTTTCTAGAATGTACCAGAACATGTCTTACCCACCCATGCTCACAGGCACACTCTAGACCTGGAAATAAGACAGTAAGACTGCATCAAAATTATTCATAATGCCAGTTCACAAGACTTCAAACTTTGGTGTGGTTGAAAATGGTTGCTGGGGGTAATCCCAAAATGACCTTACTAGTATATTCCTAGGTGTGGGATGTATAAGCAGGAGCAGGTAGGCAGGACATGCAATTGCGGTGGTATATCTGAAATCTGGCCACACTCTAGGCTGTAGAAGCCCCACTTATAACTCCAGAGAGGTATCGCCCACTGGTTGGGATCCATAGAAGCTGACAAGCTGATTCAGACAGTTTGCATTCCTGTCTCTGATGAGGCTAGTTCTGTATATTTCTGGGTAAGATTTAAGAAATCTTGGAGTGAACACTCAACACATTTTGGCCAGAGGAGGAATTTCTATCTATTCCAGCGAGTAAGGCATGAATGGGAGTCTAGGACCATGGAAGGGACCTCATGAGGTCATCCAGCCCAGCTGCCTGCTCAAGACAGTATCTTCCTTGATTAAATCATCTCAGCCAAGCATCAGCAGCCAAATTGGCTCTTGATAACTTCCAAGGATGGAAATGCCACAATTTCTCTAGGTTGCCTGTTCCAGTGCTTCACTACCCTCATAGTCAGAAAGTTCCTCCTAATCTCATACTAATTGCCACTGTTGAAACTTGAAGCCATTGCTCCTAATCCTGTCCCTTATGGTCACAGAAATAAAACAAAACATTTCCATCTTCTCTCTAATTGTCTTTCAGGTATTTGAACACTGTTATCAAATCCATCCCTCGATCTTCTCCTCTTCAGACTAAATAACCCTATTTCTTTCAGCCTTTCCTCATAAGTCTTGCCTCCCAGGCCCCTAATCATTTTTGTTGTTGTTCTCTGCTGCCCTGTTTCCAAATTGTCCACATCCGTCTTGAAATGTGTGGACCAAAACTGGGCACACTACTTCAGATAAAGCCTCAGTGGTGCTGAACAGGGTGGTAGAATCACTTCACTAGATTTGCAAGTTGCACTCCTGTCAATACAACCCAGGATGCTGTTGCTTTAATTTTGCAACACGAGCACATTGTTGGCTCATATTCATCTTAGGGTCTACCTTAATCCTTAGGTCCTCCTCTGCAGTACTGTAGCCTAGCTACACATTCCCCAGTCTGCATTTGTGTGTGCAGTTATTCTGTCCGAAGTTCAATACTTTTCACTTGTCTTGTTGAATCTCATCTGACTGATTGTGGATCATTTCTCCAGTCTCCTTAGGTCTTCTGGATCCTAGCCTTACCCTCTGGGGTATCTGCAATTTGACCCAACCTGGTGTTGTTTGCTAAGTGAGCACTTGATCTCATCATCCAAATAATTAATTATGATATTAAACAACACTGGATCCAGGATAGACTCTTGAGGAACCCCACTTGATATCTCCTCCCAGCTAGATGTTGAACTATTAATGGCTACATATTGAATAGGATGATTCAACCAGTTATGTATCCACCTTATAGTACTTTTGTTTAGTCTGTATTTCCTTAGCTTGTTAATAAGAATGTCATAGGAGGACATATCAAAAGCCTTGGTAAAGTGAAGGTATACCACATCTACTGCTTTGCCCCCACCCCCTCCCCTGACATCCATAGAGCCTGTCTCCTTATTATGGAAGGAAATCACGTAGGTCAGGCATGACTAATTCTTGATGAATCCATGCTAACTGTTCCTGATCACCTTGTTCTCCTCTAGCTGCATCACAACAGATTCCTTAAGGACCTGGTCCATGATCTTTCTAAGTGTATAATGTAACTGTACTTGATGAGGCTTGTGTAAATTGGCATCTCTATACATATAAGTTGAGAACATGTGAAAATGCACATCTTCTTGTGAACCTGGCCCAGGGATATTGCAGTTTTTAATGTACTTTCAGGCCATCTCAGTCCATCAACTGGAATCTGAAGTGAGACAAATTAAAATTTGAAATAAAGGCCACATTTTTATAAGGGAGGCTGACTAACCATTTGAAAACAAATGGTGGAATGTGATAGATTCTCTAACTCTTGATCTTGTCAAATCAGAGCTGAATGCTTTCAGAAAAATATAATTTAGCCAAGTACATAATATGCCTTAGTCCAACAAGTAATTTGGCTCTGGATGCAATTTAATGATCTATAATATGCAGGTCAGATTTAGATCATATAATGGTCCCCTATCACCTTAACGACTATAAATGAAAAATGCAATCACTCACAAACAGTAGAAAGTCAGGCCTAGTAGAAATCCATAGGCCGGATCCCACAACTGAAGACAAATGCTTACATCCTTTGTTTCATAGAACCGAGTGGGGCTCAGCTTTCCTTTTGAAAATATGGAAAGAGTTTCTGTGTAGGGCTGTACAAAACCACATCATTCCGTTTCAACTTGTTTCAATGGAACAGCATTTCATTTTGAATTTAATTTCAATTGGAAACTGCTGTTCCGTTTCATTTTGTTGAAACAGTTTTGCTGTTTCAGTGTCGTTTCGACGTTTTGCCCCTAGGCTATAATGGGGAAGCTTGAAACAGCCTATAACTTTGTCATTTCTGGCCTGATTTGGATGAAACTTGCAGGAATGCTAGCCCCTTCTGAGGGTATGAAGTCTGCTAAGTTTCAAGGAGATAAGTGCAGGGTTTCAGGGAAACTGCACCTCAAATCTTGAAAGCAAAAAACTCATGTCACGTGTATGTGTTAAGCCATAGTGGGGTTAAAGCTGCAGGCATGCTAGCCCCTGCTGAGGCAACAAAACCTGCCAAGTTTCAAGGAGACAGGTGCAGGGGTTTGGGGGGAACTGCACCTCAAGCTGCGGACAAGCAAAACTTGTGACATGGGTAACACTGTGTGTGTTAAGGTGCAGCAGGGTGAAAACTGCAGGCCTACTAGCCCCTGCTGAGGCCACAAAGCCTGCCAGCTGTCAAGGAGATAGGTGTAGGGCTTCTGGGACCCTACACCTCTAGCTGCTGACTGGCAAAACTCGTGGCATGGCTGGGTGACACTGTGTGTGTTAAGGTGCATCCTCACTCAACTGACACCAAGGCAGAAAGCAAGGCAGTTCAAACAATGCTGCCTTTTATGCAGTTTTTCCATCCCTCCCCCAGAGCACTGGGATTGGAAGAGACCTCAGGAAAGGATGACAGTCACTGGCCAGCAACACAATCAATAATGAGAGCACTCTTTCCCCCCTCTTCCCCCTCCCTTTCCTTACTTTAGTTTTGTTTCCCTGCAAGCAAGCCCAGCTTGAGCTTCAAAACGCGAAGCCCTTGTTTCGTTTCAAGGATGTTTCGAAGCTGTCTGTTTCATTTCAATTTTGCTGTTTCCAGCTCAAAATGAGTCGAAACAGCATTGAAATGAAACTGCCAGCTAAATTTCGCACACCCCTATTTCTGTGCTTTATGAGGATTCTGATCTTGTTAAATTCCCCAGGGGTGTTGTCAAGCCGGGCATTTATACAAGTGCTCCGAGTGTGTGTGTGTGTGTGTGTGTGGGGGGGGGGGCACTTTAATTAGAGTGGTTCCAAGAGCCACTTTACTTAAAGCACCGATAGTGGCTTGCATATCAGCATCCCTGTGTTGAAAAATGGCGGCGGAGCTTCTTTAGATAAGGCTTATCAAACAAACTTTAAAGAATCCCTGCCACCATTTTTCAGTGCGGGGATGCTGATATATGTGATGCTGCAGTCTGCTGAAGTGCTCCAGACATGATTGAGTTTGTTCTGACATGCTGTAATTACAGTGCATTGGATGTGTGTGTATCAGTGCATGGGGACACCAGGGGTTTAGATCCTGATCAAGCTGAGATGGGAGCAACGACCCTGAGCCAGGTGGTTCAGCTTTATCAAGAGTAGGACAGTTCTAGGTATATGCTGAAGTACAACTCCAGATGTCAGGGAAAGTTAACATGTAAAGGCCCCATGGAGGCCAGGTGGTAGCTCAGCAGAGATTTTCAGAATTGCACTTTTGAACTTAGGCAGAATTTACATCCCAGGCATTTACTGGAACCAGACCACAGTCCCTGTCCACCTCCTTTGTTGATTTTTTTGGCATGACTGGGACTATAGGCGGTAAGATCTTTGAGGCACAGATACATGTTTTCTCAGGCTGCGTTTTCTCTCATGTGCCTAATAGCATATAATTAATACCAGTTAATACCATCAATATCATATAATAATAATAGATTATTAAATAATTAGAGGTATTTCAATATCTACAAACTGAAGGCTAATGATAAAATGGAGAGACTGTATACCTGTATTTATAAAGACAAAAGGACAAACATATGTAGGGATGGGCTTTTCATATTTCTTTTACCTTACAAAGATCAAGGAACCAAGAACATTGCCATCCTCAGCAAATCTCTCCAGCTTTTTGTCAAGAAGTCTGTGAAAGAATATATTTTGCTACTCTTCACTACATGACTTTCATGCCATAATATACATGTGTGTTTTTACTTTTTTAAGATGAAGGCTCTTATTGAATTATTTTTCCATTATATCAGACAATATCCCAGCTTCACTGGTACTTCACATCCTGACGGCCGTGTCATCTTGTCTAATATTTTTCACACGGCTGTCATTGTAACAAAGGAATCATAACATTTTTTAAAAGCGAAAATGATTTCTCTTCCTATCTGCTCTGTCATCTATTACCCTTCAGACTAAATCACAGCACTTCCTTAGATACTGGATGAAATGGCTTTCATTAAACAGATTTGAAACAGAGATATGCTTTGCTCCTCTTCCTCACTTCTATTTCTTTCTTACTGGGTAAGCTCAAAAGGGGTTTAGCTTGAAGTAATCTCAATTTTATAATTACCAGTTTAACTTGACAGGTTGGTCTACTGACCTGATACCACATTAGAGGTGTTCCTCTGAAGCATGGAGCACCCATTCCAGACATACTGTACCGCAAAATAGCTGCAATGTACATGCCATATTTCACACATGATACTTCTCTCCATTTATTTTATTTATTGTATTATGACCCCTAAATAAGAGACAGCTTTGTGCATATATGTGTAAATATTTCTGTATTCCATAGAGGTATGTGGTAGCAGTTTAAATGAAGTCTGTCATACTTGAATCAGGGACTTTAAGATCAGTCACCCAAAAAAGGGGCCACAGAAACATTGAGCTTCCTCCTCCTTCTAGGTCAGTACCACACCCATCTGGTTCAACCAGCAGGTGGAGTATCCCTCTACAGGTTGTAACACCATACCAAACTAGTCACTATTCTTTAGAGAACTGGTTCCTCTCTAAAAGCAGATTGCTAGCAGCATTACACTTCCAGCCACTGCTGCCATAAGGTATTGGAATTAGAAGCAGAGTGTTAAATAAAACATGTTTTCATTATACATGAGTAAATTGCCAAGGCTGAGTTCTGCATTATACCACATAAATAAAAGATAGAAAAGTCTGTTAGGTCACCTAACCCATTCCCCTCTGCTAGAGGGAGCATGGTTGCTCCTTGTGTTATACAGTCCCACATTTAGTCCACTCTAGTTTTCAATGGCTTAAATTATCCCATTCCCACTATTTTATTTGGCAGATCACTCTTTGGCCTTTGAGATGTCAACATTAGTATTTTCCCTCTGATATTCATCCTGTGTTTTTCCACTGCTGAACTACATCCAATTACTTTTAATTTTATCCTGCATGTAGATCTAAACAGTTTCCTGTCTTCTTTGTTCCCAAACCCATCAAATTTGGGACTGAGCGTTAGTCAAAACAGTTCCACAAACTCTAGAAGTAATCTTAACAACCTTCCCAGAATCAAAAAGAAAAAAAAGTCATGTAAATTCTTTTGCCTTTAGAGAACTCTCTTCATGACTTCCTGCCATACAACCTTTGCAAGCCTCAATCCATGAATGTATTCTCCTCTCTGTGTCAGCCATGAATGAATGGATCCCATTACAATGTTGTTAATTTTACTGTAAGATACTATGCCTCATTCAAGAAACAAAAGGTGTAGATTTTTATTTACAAACCGCCTTTTACAAGGGATTGCTTTTCCTTGCTCTATGCTTTGCTGTGTCTTGAAAAGGTGTTTGGAAATTCATGCTTGGTGCACTTCCAATTATCCTGGGGTAATTCTAATCCAGGGAAGGACATAAATTATCTTGGTAACACTTGAATATTGCAGTGAATTAATTAGCCCTAAAACTAACTGCAGTTCCTAAGGTGCTGCTAGATATACAGTATTACATCTGCAGTAACATGAACTGAATTCATTATGAAGAATATCATTCAGTGGACTTTTCTGCTGAAAGGCCTAAAAAGATTTAAAGGATTTCTTTTTTTATTTGTTATCCTGCTGACTTTTTAATGCATAACTATTGAAAAGTTGCATTTTCAAGTATTGAAAAGTTGAAAAGCTTTTGAAAGTATATTTATAAGTGATTATTTTCAATGTTGCTATAAGTGTATATGGAATTAGAATCCTCTTAAAATATTTATGCAACATAAATCATTAGGTGGGTCAGAAAAATTACCATCTACTTTAACTATGGTATAGATTGCAGGCATTTCAAGAAGAATTGGCATTCTGCTGTGCCTAAACAAGTTTCTCATGGCTAATCAGCCCTTTTATTTTGCTTTCCTGAGTTTGGCATTCAGAACTGGAAATCATTTCATATTTAAATTCTACTCTACCTTCTTCCCACCAAACAAATACTCCATGGAAATGATCCCTAATTGATTTATATTTCCTTGCATTGGGGAGTTAATTTTACAACTGCTCTGCAGCAACTGGCAACTTCTTTCTATCAAAGAAGCTCTGAATAGTAACATTTTTAGCATGTGTATGTCAGATTAAGCAGGCACATATTTGTTTGAGGTGAAATTCACTCTGCGCAAGGCACCTGAACACAGGTTAAGTTTCACTTGAGTCCTGCTGAAGCCCAGTTTGGAAACCAGACTGGTACAGTGTTCTACATACAGGTGGGTTTCTGCCTCAGGACAAGAAATGCTATAAACTCCCATGTATAAGATGTCATTCAAAATACAGTAGAAACCTGTTTATGGAAGATTTAGATGCACAGCTATCATGATAGTACCTCACATTGATACCAGATTTTTCATCCAAAGGTCTCAAAGTATAATGAATGTAGAACATTTTTTTTAGTTCATGGCAAAGGGCATGGACTTTGATTATACTGACACTCCATTTACGATGCTTTCCTCTGAAATAAATGATGTCTCTAAAAGGACTCTATTTCCTAACCAGTTACAACATCATCCCTGTGCAATGTTGTAGGACTCCTACATCCATCCAGTATATGAATGTCACAAAGAACCTCCCTGAAAGTTTGTTTTCTATGTGAGTTTCATTTCTGATGCACAGTATCCTTCTCCATGGCCATGCTGTTTGTAGGAACTGCAAAGCTCAGTCTTTAAAATAATACCTTTTTCTCTGTGAAGGTGACCAACCTTACCTGGGTGTTTCAGCTGGGTGCCCAAAAATTGAAGCACTGAAAATATTGAACACTCTTTAAGAAGCACCTGCTTCTAAAAACAATAATTAAGTAGCCTGAGGAGACAGAAGATATTCCACTGGGGATTTTCTCTTTCTAGACAAGACAGTTGACAGCAATAATATCTGGCATCTATATAGAAGGCATTTCAAGAAAGGGAAAGCTTACAAAAAGCCTTGTCATAATCCATATAGTGTAGAACTGCAAACATTCTTTTCAAATCTCTATTGATCCAGCATGCTGCGAGACCATGAAAACAGGCAAGGGTGACATTCTAGGTCCATTGACAGTATGTGCTGTGAATGAACAACAGATGGGGTCTTAAGCATCACTAGCATTGCCAGGCAAACTTGCTCATATTGCAGTCTGTGGTATTTGTTGAAGACTGTTGGAAATGAGTTGATAATGAGGTTCTAACTGCCGTATCTCTCTTGTATAGCGTGAATCCTCTGGAATTGAAAGTGATGGTTATCATGTCCCCCAAGGGATTACAAGTTTGACCTTTGCATGGTATCATCTACACTATACATTGTCCTATATTGATCTCACCATATACAAGACTTCTGGTGCTTGTGGGAAGTCTGAAATTCTGAGCATATGGTGCTCCTTGTTAACTCTTAATATACTACATTCACATGCTTTCAAGCACCTTGTGTCAACGTGCATTCTCGCAGCTGGTATTCAGTATATAAACACAGGATGCCTTTGTGAAATTTCAGCTTTACAGCAACTAATATAGCTGGTTACTAAACAATGAAAAACTTGAGGAGTATTTTTTTAAGTAATTACAAATTGAGCCTTTGTGCAAAATGGGAGCTGAGAGTAGATAAGCTTAAAAAGAACTGATATGTTCACACAATAAGCACTGAAGAGTGTTTGTATTGTGTGGTCAGGTGGCCCTTGGAGATCCCAACACTGTCTGAAAGAATTCAAATGGCTCCATATGGAACATGTAATAGGTCTCTTAACTTTTAAATCTTTAAAAATAGAACCTGAATGGGAAATCTGTTCTCTCCTTTTCTCTCCCATGTTTAACTTAGCCTCCCTGATAGAGCTGTCCTGTTTTGGCATGCCCCAATTTTCTCTCAAATTATTCTCCTTCTACCTGTCCACCCATTTACAGTTAGACTTTACTAACTCTTCTCTTCCCCCTTACTGAGCAGCCCCTTCAGGGCTCAGATATGTCCCAGTATCCTCTGAAGTGCCTGTGGATTTTTAAAATTTATTATCTTGGAGCCTGTGGCTTGTGACCTATCTACTTTGAACTAAATACATATGAAATTAAGCACGAGAAAAAAAAAAGGAGAATTCTGGAAGTATTCAGTGCAAAACTAAATTTGCCTCCAGTGCATCTGTGGCACAGTCCATCCCCCATCCCCAGTACACTGTATCAGAGAAATCTGGTTCATAAGTGTATTAAAAAGACAGTTGCAGCCCACAAGACATCTGCTAAAGTCAAAAGTAGTAATAAAATTAAGTATGTTGGTGTTTTCACAGTTTTAATAAGTTGTAAAATAGCTCCCTAGAACCCCACAGGGAATGTGATAAGTTATTCAGAGGCGCAATGAAGACTGAAGCTCAGCTCTGAACTGTGCCAACTTTTGAGAGGGAGCTCCTTCTACTGAGATACCTGTGATCACCTGTAAAAAACCACTGTTCTCAAAAATGCTTTAGATATACTCTTGCTCCTGGCCTTACTCAGCACTCTGTGGTGGTATCTAAACAGCCAGCGAACTTACTTTAAAAGAACCTCTCTTTTGCCTAAGAGAATTAAAAGGGGGATAACCAGGAAGAGAAACAAATGGGCCACATCGCCTGAAGTTTCATTTGGCAGCTCCCAGATTAGATGGTGAGAGGGAAGAAGAAAGGAGCATCCCTGACAACAGAAGACTAATGATGTTAGGGAATAAGTGAAGGATCTGCAAGAGAGTGCTGACTGTCTGAAGCTAACCATCAATTTTAATGCAAAAAGGGCTATAAATGACTGTGCTGATTTTTAGTCTGTGATCCAGCTGCCTTGACCTTTACTGAGCTCAAAAGAAACAATAACTTTAACTCATGTGGTCCTTGTAGAACATTAGCTCTATGTTTATGTCCTTGGGTTCTTATTTGATTTACTCATTCAAGCTGATGGAAATATTCCAAGGAAATCTTTGTTTACTCCCAGAAAGTGAAAGGCATAAAACGCCTCATGAAGAGTTCTTCCTTCTTGCTTATTAATCTGTACTGATCACTATGAGGTCCCACTGCAGACTCCGGCATGCAGCACAATAATCTCTACTACTCTGTAACATTCTGCACAGTTTATTTTACATGGTGTTAGATGAAGATGTGAACATTCATTGCTTTAATTTTTGTATGGGGGGGTGGGGTGGCAGGAGTTTTAACTGTACATTTTTGGTGAATTTACTGTAATTTGTAAATTTAGGAACCTTAGAATTAAAAGGCTGATGCTCAACAGGGGTTTCTTATTGGGCAAGACACCACCCCCAAGTGAAAAAAATGAAAATATATTCTTCTTCAAGGGTTTTATACAGAAGTGTTGCATGGTATGTCGTTATTGAGGCTACAAAGACTATGTCTAAGCCTCTTACCACTCCTTTCTATCCCAGAAGATTCACTTGTAGTGAGGCCAGGCCAGAACCCTGGACTCATCCAGTCCCGACCAAGTCATCCCCGGAATAGATGCCACCTGCAGCAATCTCAGAGTGGCACCCTGGTGCCAGCTAGGCTGATTGAGGCATTCAGGGTAGCCAGTCTCCTGAAGACATAGGCAGTAGGTCCCACCTGTTCTAGCCTTTAAGGGACAAAAGTTACGCATAAACCGATTTAAGTGATCAGAAACTGTTTTACACTTGTAACAGACTAGAAGTTCAATGCACAAAAAAACCCCAGTTTCAAAATGACTGAAACTGGTTTAAGATAAACCTGACAATGTAGTATCAGACAACTTATTTAGGTCAAACCTGTTTATGAAACTTCTGTCCCAGACCACTTCCTAGTTCAAGTTAAATCAAAGTCCCCCAGCATTTTACAACCCTAGGCTGGGCTGTGCTGTCTGCTCCAGACAGTAGGCCTGGCTCTGCCCCTCTGGTCTCTAGCTGGAGCAGTGAGGGCTGGCTCACTGGCCTCACTGCCACTCCCAGCAAACCCTAGCTGGGTTCTGGACCCAGGGAGGGTGGGGTTAGACTTCTCTACCCCTAAATACAAAGCTGCCCTGCTTACTTATTGTTGGCTGTGACTGTGGACTACAAATCCCAGAGGCACCTGGTAGCAGGAAGAAGTACTGAGCAACCCTACAGAGTCCTACTTTTATGATTGTGGACTGCAAATGCCAAGGACCTTGGGGGAAGCAGGAAGAGGAAGTGAATACACAGCTCATGCTGGCTATATGCCAGAGAGCTTTGCTGCAGCACCCCCCAGCTTCTGGCTTAAGCCACTGCAGATATGTGGCTGCATTTCCTGAATTAAAAGTGAATGTCTGTGCATCTGCTTATTGGTTAAATATTTGTAGCTTAGATTAAACTGCAAAAACAATCAATTCGGCCTCTGGCTTCTGGACTGTCTGTACTTAGCCTAAAAGGTGGGCCCAGCCTACAGTCTCCTTGTCTGGGTAAAAGTGAAAGTTCCTCCTCCTGGCTTTCTGCGTGCTTCCTTGCTCATGTTTTGGCTCTGACTCTAGCTTATGATCTTGGTAAGACCCTTAGAATTTTCTGCTTCTAGTTCTTGGCTCTTAATTCTAGTTCAGCCTCTGGCTTCTCATCCTGGTTAACCCTTGGCTTACCCTGTCTCCAACTACAGATTTTGACTTCTGATCCAAGCTTCTGACCCTGGTCTGTTCTGACTTCAATAATGGCTCCCAACTCCAGTTCTTTGGGTATCTAACCACTGGGAAAGACTGCCCATGTCCCAGTTTCCTAAAGTCACCAAAATGCAAGTGAAGTATTTTAAACTCAATACATGCATATTTCGGCTCAGTCAATATGGTAGTGTTCTGAAATGGTTTTCAGGCTCCTGACATGCAGGTAAACACAGAAGTTTCTTTACTGTTATTCCTTGGGTTTTGTAGGTTCTGGTCAATTAATTATTTGTTAGCTACTGAGTCTAGTGAAATGAGGAAGTTCATTTGCATAAAATCCTGTCCCACTGTCAGGCAATGTTTGTGTCTTTCACCCTGCAAATGTCAGAGGCTTTGGGAAGTTGCCTGCTATAGAGTCATCATTTATAGCATTACTTGGTTTGTGCAGTTTGTAAAAAGCTTGGATATTTTCAGCTGTATTAAAGCCAACACGCAGTTCAGAAAAGCAATATCACTCCTGCTATATATAGTTCTTCACTGGTAAATCTAATGAAGTTTTTTGAAAGAAGATAAATTTGCCTTTGTATCTTCATACTCAGTTTGTATTTGCTGTTTACCTTTAGGAAACCCCCTGGTTGTACAAAATAGTGTAGAAACGAGAAACGGCTAGTATCCATAATCTTTCAGTTACTGGCATTTAGGGCCCTGGGCAGACATTATGTTTGAAGCACTCCAAATATCTTTCAAGGACTCCTGATAACTAGTATACAGATGTGTATGACTGAAGAATCATTTTAAAAATGGCCAAAGTGCTTAAAAAATGATCCTCAAAAAATGAGGAATATCTCTGAAGTGCTTTTTGAAATCTCTGTATATTCCAGGAGAGTACAACAGGGATTTGTTCTGTCCTCTGGCTCTGCTGCCCCTCCTCTTGTGGTGAGAGCAGGGTGGACAGCCACTGAGTGCTCTCCTGTGGGCTTGGATGTCTCTGGGAAACCCTAGGGGTCTTGGAACCCCAAAAGCATTTTTTCCAGCCCCCTGGACAGAGCTCATTAGCTGTCCAACCCATTCTTCCCTCCCTCTTCCCCCCCACCCCATGACACTGTGCCCCCTGGCTGCAAAGTACTGCTGCTGCATGTTGCAACAGCAGTGTTGAAGTGTTTTAGTGGGGTGCCTGTACAGCAGTGAAGCACTCCAAACTAGAGTCCAATTTGGAATGCTACCAAAAGTGCATCTGTTCATGGCCCAGGTTAAGACATGGATGAAATATTCACTAGGAATGGCCGATACAGTTATGTATTTGGGTGACAGTTGTTTTGGGCTTTGAACAACAGAAGTTTTTATTCTGTAATTTGGGAACATCTGAACTTCTAGATTCATAGATGTAGGGTTGGAAGGAACCTTGCAAATATTCTAGTCCTGCCCCCTGCCCTGGGCAGGAGAGAAAACCGGGCTCAAATGTCCCCAAGCCAGGTAATAGTCAAGCCTCCTCTTAAAGACTGCAAGGTAGGAGCCAGCACTACTTCCCTTGGAAGTTGGTTCCAGATCCTAGCTGCCCTGACTGTGAAGTAGTGTCTGATAAATGTCTAGTCTGAACCAACTCTCTAATAACTTATGGCCGTTATTCCTTGTTACTCTGGGAGGCACTCGGGGGAACAAGGTCTCTCCCATTCCCTCCCAGTAAGTTTATAGATGGCCACCAGGTCCCCTCTCAGACTTCTCCTGTGAAGACTGAACAGGTTAAGGTCCCATAGCCTCTCCTCGTAGGGTCTTCCCTGCTGTCTCTGGATAATGGAGTGGCCCTCCTCTGGACCCTCTCAATGCTGTCCACATCCCTCCTGAAGTGCGGCACCCAGAACTGGATGCAGTATTCCAACTGTGGCCTGACCAGCATGGCATAGAGGGCGAGGATCACCTCCTTGGCCCTGCATCTGTGGATGCATCACAAGGTGTGGTTAGCCCTACTGACAGTGTCCTCGCACTGGTGGCCCATGTTCATCTTGGAATCGATAATGACTCCAAGATCTCTTTCTGCCTCTGTGCTTTTGAGAAGAGATTTCCCCAGCCTATAGGTATACTGCTGGTTCTTACTTCCCAAGTGCAGTACCCTGCACTTGTCAGTATTGAATCCCATCCTATTCTCATTTGCCCACCCCTGTAACCTGTCCAGGTCCAGCTGTATCCTGTCCCTCCCTTCTAGCATGCCCACCTCACCCCAAAACTTGGGGTGTTGTCTGTGAATTTGAACAGGGTGCTTTTCACCCCCTCGTCCAAATCGCTAATAAAGTAATTGAACAGTGCGGGCCCAAGGACCAAGCCCTGGGGGACTCCACCGCTCACATCCCTCCAAGTCAAACATGACCCATCCACCGCCACTCTCTGAGTGCAGTCCCTCAGTCAATTTGTGACCCATCTGACTGTGTAGGCATCAATGCCACAGCTTTTTAATGAGAATGGGGTGGGAGACAGTATCAAAGGCCTTCCTGAAGTCCAGAAAGACTACATCCACCATGACACCTGTGTCCAATGATTTTGTGACCTGATCATGGACGGCAATCAGGTTGGTCTGACAGGACCTGCCCCTAATGAAACCATGCTGGTTACCCTTGAGCATCATCCCCACTGCTGGCCCTTCATAGATGTGTTCCTTGATAATCTTCTCAAAGAGCTTCCCCAGGACTGAAGTAAGACTGACGGGCCTATAGTTGCCCGGGTTCTACCTCCTCCCGTTTTTGAAGATGGGGATCACATTGGCCCCCTTCCAGTTGTCTGGTACCTGGCCAGTGCACCGTGAGTGCTCGTATAGCTGTGCCAGGGGCCCCACAATAACCCCTGCCAATTCCCTCAACACCCTGGCATGGAGAGCATCTGGACCTGCTGATTTGAACACATCCAGCCTGCTTTTTCCTTTGGTGCAACTACCAGATTGCCTAGCATATCCTGCTGGGGCCCCACATTACCTGCTGTCTTCTTCATACTCCCTATGTATTTTGTTGTCCCTGATGCTGCCCTAGTTCTGTATCTGCCTTAGCTTTCCTAACAGCCCCCCTACAGACCAGAGCGATGGAGATATACTCCCCTGTATTCTAGACCTGTCTAAATCAGCATATGAAGGAAAAAACCGGAGACTATGGGCGCAGACTATATCTCCCAGCTGTATCTCCCCACTGTAACTTGGAACACCTTGGAGGACTTATTCTGAGTTAGAATGATCCCCCAGACCAAGCAGATGGTCACTGTTGGTGCCAGGGGGAAGGGGAATCCAGCTGCTGGCTGCAACTGGTTTCCCTTAGCAATGGCCCCTCCTCCCTGTTTTCAGAATGGGAGGGGGGAGGGAGCATAGGGAGCTCATTCTAGCAGTTTCCCAGCCAGCACTGCAATGTGGGGTGGATGAACTGGAGCCCCCCCCCATCTTGGGGGAGGCTCCAATACACTCTCTCCACCCTCTACTGGGAGCTGAACCCCCAGACCGAATTCCCTCCTCTCCCTTTCTGAAAACAGTGACAGGCTGGGAGACAGTGCACACACAATTTACAAATGGTGCTATATTTTGAAATAACCTTATCTGAACCCTCATGAAGTGTTCAGGCTTTTGCCCAATTGTTCATTTTTCAAGTGGTCTGCAGCCATGCGCTTGTGTTGGTTATAGCTATAGACTACTTTCTGTGGCCAGATCAGGCAAAAATTATCACTTCTGTTTGTGCCTGAAAGCCGTCTGTCCAATCTTTGAATTCTGCACTGGGCTATATAACTACAGTGTTGTCCATAACACCTTAATCCTTCAAGTGTCACTAACTCATTGGTGCCACAGCCATTAGAGGCATGTGAAACAGGCCGTATTCAATTCAGATTCGGCTCGAATTGGGTGACAGTGATTTGATCAGTTAATTTGGATCACTGTCCTGATACAATTTGGCTGAATCCAAATCTGAAGATTCGATGCTGATTCAGAGAATCAGCGATTCGGCCATAGACAGAGTTTTAAATGTTTTTTCTATATACTTTGAGGTACCAGGCACAGCTTGTGAATGCTGTGATGGTGGGGCAGATGAAGTATCCCACAGGAGTTGAGGGGGGTACCCACATGCTTGGCAGTGATCCATGAAGCGGACCAGAAGTACTTCCTGTCCATTTCCAGGTCCACTGCCGAGCGTGTGGGGGACTCCCTCTCACACACACCCCGCCAGCTCAGCGATTGACTGTGGGTGGATCCTGGGTGCACCCCCAGACCCAGGAGGCACCAGTTGCTGAGCTGGGAGGTAGGGGGAGTGTCCCCCGCACGTTCTGCAGCGGACCCAGAAGTGGACCAGAAGTGATTTTGGGTCTGCCGCCGATCACACTGGTGACTCACCTCCACGCTGCTGCTGTGGGATGCTGCATCTGCCCCAGTATCTCAGCATTCATGAGCCGCCTGGTACCTTGAGGTATGTGTCGGGGAAAACCGAAGGATCGGGCCCCAAGGTCACGGTGGGCCGGGGTGGCAATTAGATACGGACAGGTGGGATTAGCGGCGTAGAGTCTGGAGTTAGGGACTCGGAGCGGATTGAGAAAGAACAGGTGAATTTATTTGACTTACGCTTCAGGCGTAGGCAGAAAGGTCTTCAGTTACAGTTGGAACACAAACAAACAATTAACAACAAAGGGGTCTGTTGGCCCACGAGGTTCAGTCCGAAGACCTAGTCCCAGGGCTGGTCAACAGCTCATAAATGGGGATCACAAACAACGAAAACGAACTGTAACACGGTGATGATGAACTGCGTGACGCCAGTCCACAGCAATGGACGAATCGGGTGGTCGTATACGAAAGCCGAGGTCAGGAGCCAGAAGATGAAGCAGCGGAGACGTCAGTTGGAGGGATGAGCAGAGTCGTAGTTGGTGAAGAAAGCCGAGGTCGATGATCCAGAACCGGGTTAAACAAAGTCCAGAGGGTGATCCGAAATCGTAAGCCGTTAATCAGTTCAAAAGGTAAGTCAGGAGCCAGATGATCGTAGTCAAAACCGCAATACAACGAGTAATACGAAGGACTAAGCCACGGAGCCAAAGGAGATCAATAGGCCTTGAAGCCTGACTCAGAGAACAGTCCCTGCAGCAGCAGCCTCTGTCTCTGGTCCACGCGATCTCCCCCCGAGGGAGGGGCTCACAGAACTTTTATATCAATTTGGTAGCCAATCAGCGTGCTCTCCGCAGAGAAATTTCTAGTCCGATTACCTCATGTCAGGTTCTGACTGAGCATGCTCTCAATCAGGAGCTGACACAATCTGAGCATGCGTCTGTGGGGAAAGTAGGTCAACAATGATTGACAGCTCCGCAGGTCACCCAGGGGGCAAGGACTGGGTGAGCCTTGGAAATTTCCACTCACAGCTTCAAACTGCGCATGTCAGTTTAACCTCTTCTGTACTGGCAGCACATACTCAAAAATTTCCATGACAGTATGTAGAAAAAACATTTAAAGCTGTGTCTATGTTTGAATCATTGAATCTCTCCAAATCGATTTGGAGGGCTCAGATTTGATTCGAAAAGATTAAAGGGTCTCCTGATTCGATTTGGATCTGGAGATTTGGCCACCAAATCAAGCTGAATCTCCACTGAATCAAATCAGCAACCAAAGCTTCGCACAGCCCTAGCAACCATGGATCAGAGTCCAGTTAAAGAACTAAAAATGCACATACCAGCTTCTTATATCCCAACTATGCATTTATTACAGACTTGTCTGTTGTTCAGCTGTCACAGTCTTTCCAGTTTCTTTTGAGGTCATGGAAACATGTCCCCCTTTGAAACTGCTACACATATACATTTCAAGGGCATGTCCAGATGAGCACAGGCCTGTGGTATGTGGCACTGCAGATGGGGTTGTAGTGCCACATATGCTGCACACATAGGCATTCCCTATGTTGCTAATTTGCAACATGTTGCGGGGGGGAAGGGGTTGATGCTGGGCACTATGAGATCCTAGTGTCAAAAAAACCTGTGCCTTAAAGTGGGGTGGTGCATGTGGTGGCAGCTTGCACCCCCAGAGACCAGAACTTGACTGTAGCTGCCCAGAGCCACATGCCAGCTGCCAGCCAGGCTCCGTGCTGTCAGATTGCTGTGGCTACGGCCCCCAGAGGACTTCAGGTCCCCAAGTAAGGCCACTGGGGCCAGCCCAGGAGCTGGTCCCAGCCTCTGCTACCCCACCTGGGGCAACGTGCCATGTGCCAGAGTGTGCGTGCATGGGTGTTTGTCCCTGCGGAAAACACATATTCCTACTCATGGGGATGCACCCCCCAAAGGGCAGAAGCTGGTACATTCCAGTTGTTACATGTGGACAAACAGAAAACACTACAAATGCAGCAGAACTGCTCCTACTTTAACACTCAGTGAAACAGGGTAACAATTGGAAGACCTGTTGCCCTTTTGAAACAGTCCCTTCTTGAAAGGCTCCAAATTCATATTGGGTGACAAGTGTGTTCATCCAAGCACACTTTGCTGAATGGGCCTTTTTTGACTTTCCTTAGCAGCAGTATATTTGAGGGAATGGCTGAGATGACTTCAGGCTGAGATTCAGCCATCTTTATTTACCCTGAATAGTAATAATTGAAGTAGGTTGAATCATTGCGTTTGTAAACAGATCTGCACTACACACTGGCTGAGGCTTTCAAAATATTAAGGTTCTAGGAAGAAGTTTGTCTAAATCTTTTGTGCTACGTTATCTATGCTACCCAACCTATGGGTTTGAACTGCATAGTTTAGCATGTATGTAAAGGAGTTCCAGCTTTGAGAAAAACAGAAAAAATCCTTTAGCAATTGCTCTGTAAACAGAAAGAGGTCTTTCTACTAGACAAGTTGGTTATACATATATAATTTGAAATAACTCCCTGACTTTTCTTGACAGGCAGTGCTATGTTGTTTCCATTTAGGGCTTTTTGTTATATTGGCCATTATATATTTGTTGTTCAGTTTGTATGCTGCCCTTCTGAACAAAGGCTCAGGGCTTCAGTCATGAACTTTCCTCTTATTGACCTTTCCCTTACCATTCGTGCTAAAGGACTGTGTTCACATAAGCATTTGAGGAAATGCTTCTTGTGTATGAATATCTGTATTAGTGTGCACTTAAGCATGTTTCTACACAAACAATAATGTTTGCTATATAACTGTTAATATCTCCAGGCCAGAAAAGTACATTTTTAACTGTAAGATTTTGCAATTTTTGTAAATGTTGCCTAAATTTACAGAAGTAAATTTAATCATGCCAAGTAAATATAACCATGCCCTGTCTTGATTGGTGATTTGTTATGATCGGGGATCCTGATTTTTCTCTAATTAAAAAAAAATCCCCAGTTTTCGGATATAAAATGTAACTCCAAATCCACATTTTCCCATAGATATATATGTTAGTTGTATTTCATTTTAATTATCACAGGAAAATGTGGATTTTGGGTTACTTTTTTTAATCTGAAAATTTAGGATTTTTTTATCAGATAAAACCAGGATCCCTGGTTATGATTAGAGCTACCAGTGTAACTGATCTAGTATAGATAGGCAAGACTGGACCTTTCACCCATGAGGCATACTAAAGGGTGTTCTAAAGCAAAGGTAAACTTTATGAGTGTTGGCATGCTTGTTACTAGATACCTGCTATTTGTTGGTCACTAATCCTCCATTTGTTTTTCTATTTTAAATTTTAAAAATACCACTTAAGTAATGGAAGCAAACTTGTGATTTAACAGCTCAGCCAATAATGATAAACATTAATTGCAAATAGTTAATAAGAATTATTCACAAAACCCTACTGAAGTTTACTTGTATAAACTGGTCAACATGCTCAAAACTAGCAGTAGCATTCATAGACATAAGAATTGGTGGCTGAACAATTGATCAATGTCACTTTTAACAACATTATGCAACAAACTGGTCAATCCTATTCCCAGCCTTGATATTGGTGGTGTATTTTTACACAGTGGTTTTTTTTCCTGCTTCTGTCATTAAAATGGGCTGGTTGCAAATGAGATACTGGCATTACAAACTTGTATCAAAGCTAGCACATAAGTAGTGTTCAATGTGGATAGGTCTCTTTTTTTCCTCCTTTTTTTGGTCTCAGTTCTTTGTACATGCTGCTTGTATTCAAAAGTGTTAAGGAAATTCTGGCAAAGCTATTACTTCTGGTGGTGGGTATGTGGTATTTACTAAGGATTCTACTCTTCACCTGCCCCCCATAGTGACCTGGCATGTAAGGAAAACCCCAAGCTGTTAGTTTATACATGGATTAATTATTTCTCTTCTTTGAGAACAGTAAAAGCTTATGAGGACTCTCCTGTGAAAGCATGTGCATGTATTTGTAGCTTGGTTACAGTTCTGATTCAGAGCGATGCTCGCATCTCTCCCTTGTTGAGAAACAGGTGGTTGTTTTCTTGACAGATTGGCACTGCCCTGCTGATGGGAAAGTCTGTTGTGCTCTATAGATTTCCTGCTAGACACGTATACAAAGCTTCTTTTACTGAATGTTTCATACTGTTTTTCTCTGACTTGTTTTGCTCGTTATGCCTTTGTTCTGTGATAAAGGATGTCACAGTTCCCCAGCCAGGACCAATACTGCTACTTACAGTAAGTATCCTGATAGACTTTCATTGTTCTTTTCTCTGGATTTTGCACATAAATGCAGCATCCTGATCCATGTGTACTACTTTGAAAGAGATTTTGTGCAGTTTTTGTGAACAGATTCTTTTGCTGATATCACAGGCTTTTGATGGGGGGGCAAAGAAGCCAAAGTTAGCGATTTACACTCTAGTATTTCTTGGGTTTATTTCTGGCTTCAGCTAGGCAAGGCATGACATTCATGAAACCATGAGAGATGATGGGGGAGGTACCATAGGACTGGCCAGCATAGTGCCCCTCTTTAAGAAAGTCAGAAAGGAGGACCCAGGGAACTACAAACTGGTTAGCCCCACCTTTGTACCTGGGAAGTTACTGGAGCATATCCCAAGGAAGTTCATTTGAAAGCATCTGGAGAAGGAATGGCTGATTACAAGCAGCCGGTCTGGATGTACTAAAAACAAATCATGTCAAACTTGATCTCCTTTTGACAAAGTTAACTACCTGGGTGTTGATGGCTTAAGAATGGTATTTAAAGGTTTGCTTTTGGGGAATTGGCATATAGGTATATGTATACGCATTAGAATGGTTCAGGATGGGTAGCAGGGGTTAAATGATTTCTAAGAGTCTGGGTCACACAGTTTCATACAGCCTTGGAAGCAGACAGGCTGTGTGAAATGTATATAAATGTATAGGCCAATTTATATAAACACTATCTGGGAACTGGGGGCATGTACTACACTGCCCATAACACAAGATAAAGTGGCACCAGCTAAAAAGGCTTCAGAGCAGTGGGGGGCTGAGTCCCGGTTTTGTGTGAAGTCCCACAGGAGTCTGTGAACATGTTGGAGTACAGGAGTGCAATTCAGAAGGATCTTGCCAGGTTGGAAAGCTGGGCTGAAACTAACAAAATAAAAGTCAATGCTGACAAATGCAGTTGGGAAGAATAATCAAAATCATGAATTTTGACTGACACCTGGCTGGATGGCAGTGCTATGAAGAAGAATTTGAGAGTCTTGGTAGATCAGAGATTCAAAATGATTCTTCAGTATGATCCAGCTGCACAAAAAGCAAATGAGGTTCTGGGCTGCATCAATAGAAGCGTTAAGTGCAAGACTCAGGAGATGATAGTGCCTCATTATTCAGCACTGGTTATGCTGGATCTAAAGTATTACGTGCCATTTTGGGCTCCACCATTTAAAAAAGATGTGGAGAAGTTGGAGGGTGTCCAGAGATGGGCAACAAAGATGAAAGGCTGGGAAAACAAGTCACATGAGGAGAGGCTGAAGGACCTAGGCATGTTCAGCTTGCAAAAAAGGTCATAAGGGGGGACAGGATATTAGTTTTCAAATATTTCATAGATATTAGGTCTGGAAGGGATCTCAGGAGATCCTCGAGTCCAGCCCCCCAAATATCTGAAAGGCTACCATAGAAGGAAAAACACCTTTCTCTCTTCCTACAGTGAGAAGGATGTGAAGCTGCAGCAAAATAGGTTTAGATATCAAGAAATGCTTTTTTTCTAGTAGAACAGTTTGCTGGGGGAATAGACTGCCTAGGGAAGTTGTGGACTCTCCATTACTGGGGGTGTTCAAAAAATGGGTCGAGAAGTATTAGTCAGGGAGGTATTTCCTATGCTTTTGAGTTTTGCTGGTTGCCACATGAGGCTGGGAGGGATTTTGATTTCTTCCCCCCCACCACTCTGAGTTTCCCCCATCCTCCCCTGCTGCTATGTGTGTTGGCAGTTTTTTGGTTGTGTCTTTTTAAAGTCTTCCTTCAGAGGGATTGGCTCAGTTGACTGTGATCAAGGCTGAGGATTGTGACTGGTTTGGCACCAATGCTTCTGTTGGGACTTAAGACTGGAGATCCCTGACTACAGGGTCTTGTTCCTCTGCTCAGGGTTAGACCAATCTCCATATTTGAGGTCAGAAAGGAATTTTACTCCCTGGTCAAATTGGTATGAACCATGGAAGTTTTTTACCTTCACTGCAGCAGTGGGGGACATAGATCTCTTCCTGAGATCTCTTGAACATATTTTAAACAATTTTTGTAGCAACATGACATTGGCCATCGTGGTCCCCCTGGTTTACCTGTGGCAACTCAGGGTGTTATGTCTCATGTTGTCAGGACTGATTGTGTAGTTTTGCTAAAGGGTTAGACAATGGATTTGTATGGGATAATTTGGATATGGACTAGCCTGCCTCAGACAGGGGGTTGGACTAAATGACCTCTCAAGGTCCCTTCTAGCCCTACTTTTCTATGACATTCTGGTATGATTTCCAGATCCTCATTTTGTTTTTAATTTGCTGAGTTATAGTTTATTTCAGAAATTGAGCAAAGCATAGTAGATGCAGCTTCTGAAAGTGGGACTAAATCAGGTACATGGAGGAAAATTTACAAGGCTTAAAAGCTTTTCATAATTACAGGGCAAGTCATTATTAGTAAAAGTCTCATGTAAATAGCTTACTCTTCCTCAAAAAAACCCCAATGTAACAATTGGTGCACAGCTTTTTTGCTCCTTATAATTACCTCTGTACTCAACATGGTTCTGACAGCATCCAGTTTTACTTCTGAATTAAAAACTGTCTAAAATAAGGTAAAAATCGAAGTCAAGTCACCATAAACTTTCAGCAACTTTTAACTGAAATTTTCAAAGATTGAATGAAGGGGTTTGTTCATTCAGTCTGCATTTTTATTTATTTTTGGGTTTTTGCAAAAAGAAAATTTAAATCTTCAGTGTTCTGAATAAAATCACTCAGGACACCAGCACATGACAGGCAGGCAGGCAGGCAGGACAAATAGATGTTAGGCACAGATGCATGATAGTGGTGTGGACAGGAGTGGAGGGTTATCAGGGGCTTGGGGGGGGGCTTATGGGTTGTTCCCCCCATGTTGCCCACCCCACCCCCTGGTGGCACTGTAGCAGCAGTGCAGACCCTAAACAGTGGGGGTGCTACTTAAAACCCTTAGTGGGGTACATGTGGACACTTCTGTCCAGGGACAGTTTATGAGCTGGTTCCCCATCGGTGATATTCTCAGAATGGTTCAGGTGTTCTGTTTGTCCATACCCTAAGACTCAACCATTGTAATCTTCTCATGGCATGTGCAGTGTTTATGCAACTTGCCACTGGAGGGTAGGAAGGAAAGAAGAACAGGCTTTTAAGGTAAAGTGATTTGTATAGGGCAGTCATGTCAAATATATGGCCTGCAGGCTAGAACCAGTCCAGAGAGCATGTGATACAGCCTGTGAGTCTTAGACTGACCCTGCACACTGCATGTAGCCTGTCGAGCCAGTCTGTTGTGTGGGCTGTAACAGGTGCCACAGGGACTGCACGCGGTATGGGTTCAGCGTGGGGAACATGGTGCATGTGGTACCTGTGCTGACCCAACCCTGTACGCCAGCTCCAGGGGTGGTTTGGATTGCGCTGTGCCAAGCCAGTGTGCAGGTCTGGTCTGGCAGGGTGCAGCATGCAGTGTGTGCTCTGGGCTGGTCCCATGAACCATGCCCACAGTTCCAGTTCCAGCCCATGCACCCTACTGGCTCTACATGCTGCGTAAGGGCATCTGTGGTTTGATCTGGACCAGTTTCAGCTGGTGAGCAGGGTTAGTTCAGTGCATGCAGCACAAGCCTTGGAGCAGGGCCAGCGCTCGTTGCATATGGCATGAGGAACTCACTGTATGTAGCATCCTACCAGATTGGCCCTCTGGCCTGACTCCAGCATGGCTGGATCCAGCCCACAGACCAGATCAGTAATGCTCTTCTGACCCATGGGGTTGGATGAGTTTGACACCCCTGGTATAAGGTAAAATGATGGATACAGCATTATGTAATCCAGTATTTGGATGGTCTCCAAACAATGACACTGATGCTTTGCAGTTTTTGTAGCAGGTTATATGTGCAAGGTGAAAATGTTACCTCTTCTATCACTGACAGAAAGGAACTTTAGGAATGGTATGTGAGAGTTAAAATGAACCTCCTTCTTGGGTGCTTTACACCTCTTGTAACCTTGTACACCTCTGCAAAATGAAGCTGGATTTGAAGTATAGCATTTTAAGTCTGTGTTGCTGTTACCTTGCACAGGAGTAAGTGACTACATAAGGTGCAGACAGTGAAGAAAGAAGGGTATAGTCTTTAGATCAGAGAGAAGGAAGTTCAGGCTCTCACTAACATGGAGGTAAACCTCTCTATTTCAGATTATCTATGTCTTCCCAAAGCAAGCACTGAAATGAAGTCTTGAACCATACGGGGGCAGCACAGGAACGTAGTCATGAAACAGTTCTAGTTTCTACTGTATATATATGTATCCAAAGGAGATAATGGCAAGCTAACTTTACAGAGCTAGGAAAAAGTTATCTGACCCATAAAACACACCTCAAATCATAAGGGGTGGTGGGGGAGTGTTCTTTAAGGAGAAAGTTGTATTCAAGGCAATAGAAAACAAAATAAACTCAACGGTTTAAATTTCTTGAAAATTGTCTTGATAACAGAACTTGCCAGTACCTAGAAATACTCTAGATATTAACTCATTGAAATGCTAGCCAGTATGTTATATGCATACATATATAAGCCTGCCTTAACCCTAAATTCAGAGAAAAATATTCTCAGGATGTTTACAGGGGTGATTGCGTAGAATTATGACTTCTATAATGCAGGAGGTCAGACTAGATAAGAACCCCTAGACAAAGATTTACCTCATCATGGATATCTCTTTACATCTAATCATGCATTTACTAATGTTTGCAGGAAATAGTAAAACAGTATTTTTCAAATGTTAGGATCACTTCATGTTGACATTCACTTACAGCAGCCAATTGGATGGTGTTTCTCTGGTTTAGGACTTCTTTAAGGCTAGAAGGCGGGACTGGGGACACCTTAAATTAAATCGCTCAGACAGAGAGATGCTTTTGTAGGCAACAGCCTACTTTGTCAGATGCAGAGACAGTCTGTTAAGACCTAGATAACGTTTATTGGAAAATGGGTTCCTTCTTTTTCTGGAGGTTGGGGTATTTTACCCTTGTGCTTATCTGATCTTGTGTAAAGAAGTTTCTAAAATATCTGCTAGATTGTAGCAGAATGAGAAAGGGGGAAATAAAATCAATTTCCAGAGAAGATGAGGCTTTCTAACACTGGCAAGCAAACAAATTAGCCAGTAAATAGAAGCCTTAGAGAGACTATTATATAGGGAAAGTCATGTTTTCCATTATAAATCCCAATTTAAAGGATATAAATTTCTTTAGCTTAAACTTTTGTGTCTGAAATTAAGCCTTTTTTTGTTTATTGAAGGCAAGTAGCAAACACAATTTACCTTTTTAACACTGCCTTCAGCACTTCATATTGTAAAGTAAACTCTGCAATCCTGGTTCGTAGGACTACTTATTTACATAAGCAGTCCCACTGAAAACATGGGGCTATCAGAGCTTGGGTGTTTTTGGTGGCCAAACTTCACCTCTGTACAGAGGGCTAACACAAGTTCCATGCAAACTCTATTTAACTTTTCAGTACACACCCCAATATATACAGGCAAGGCTGCAATAGCTATGTCCTGGCATTCATGCAAGGATCCATTTCACCATAAATGAACACTGAAACCTCAAGATAGAAGAGAGAACTGTAAAGTAAAAAAGGTAAAATAATCCAAGTATCATTGCAAAGTGCTAGTATTTATTAATTCTATTCTGTTATGCTGCAAGTCATTGTTTGCCCAAATATGGATCATAACACTGTTTCTCTTGAAGCCAATTAAGCTTATATCAATTTGTTTTGATAACTGTTATCGAGAGTTACGTAAATGTGCTCAGATGCTAAACATTCTAATCATTCGAACAATTACTTTTATTATTTAAATGTCAATTTAAAAAATAAACAACCCTTCCCCCCTCCCTTTCAGGATTTATCATACATGGGCACAAATTTAGATCAGATACATTATAACACCCCTACACACACACACACACACACACACACACACACACTATGAGGACTTAAAAATGATTTTTGAATTCATCAGGTCACAGCTCAAGTAGATTCTCTTCCAGTTTATGAATTCATAGTTTCCTCCCCACTTAGCAAGCTCTTAAGCTTTAGCCAGTCAAAAGCAAGAAGCAGCTTTTTAGGGTTATAGAGACTGAGTAGGCTAATAATGCCTTAGAGAAAATGCTCAAAACTTTTTACTTTCCTGAGGATAATGCTTCCCAGAAATTCGTGATATGCAGTAGGACATGCACATTGCAGCACCTGCGTTAGAGAGGCCCTGGTTTGTCCATCAGCTTTATTGGGCAGGAAGATGACCAGAGCTAAATATTAGACAGTTTATTTACTTTCCCTCTTGCAGGATACCATATATCTCTCAGATAATAGTTAGGAGGTAGACCTTCTGGTCTAAGAGCTGCAGCTGCAGTTTTGCCCATCTGTTAGGCAGTAGGGAGAAGCTCCTTGCAGGCTCTTCCTCTTCCCGCTGCATACTCACATAAGGTCTAGGCACAATCTAGCTGTAAATCCTTAAATCAAGCTATTGCTTTACTTTTCTCAAAGCTTCTCATGATTCCTGATGGTACCAGACCATTTAATTTAATTAAACTCTCTGTGCTGCTTTGGATTTTCTTCCAAATCCTGTAGTCAGGTAGGCTACTGTTTCCTGTTTGAGCAATGAGCTGTGCTCAGTTTGTACAATGACACTTATCTTTTATCTGTATTGCATAAAATGAGTCTTGGTTAAGCACTCCCTGAATTTCAACTTGAATTCTAGAGTTGAACAGTTACAAGACTGCAAAGTTTCAGGGGTGTAGGTCATAGCTATGTTGGTCTAAGGACAGAGGCAGACAAGATGCTGAGATTTACTCAAACAACCTTGTCTACCTAAGACCTTGAAGTGAAACTCAACCATTATGAAACTGGATTAATTCCATACGAAGCATGTCTGGGTTTCACATATAATCCACTGTAATCATGAATTGCCCCAAGTACACTTCTAACTTGCCCAAGTTTACCTGAAAACTTTTGTGAACCTGTCTTGAGTTGGTTGCCATCTGCAAAAACAAATGAGGTCTGCCTGGTTTCAGGCATTGCTATGAATGTTTTGCATTTACCCAGCAGGCATCTCTTCTCACTGAACTGAGCAGCATTTGCCTCTGTTATACTCCAGACTAGGTAGAGCATACAGTCTTTCTTGTGGTCACCTGCTGGGATTGCTCTCGGGAGCCAGGAGCAGCAGGGAGAGGAGGGATCCAGGCACACGTGTGTCCCGCATGCACCTGTACCCCTTACCTGACCCGGAGCAGAGGCGAACGCAGCAGCAGTGGAGCCAGCAGCGGGGGCAGAAGCAGCTGAACCCCCTAAGGTAAGTGGGGCAGAGGGACCAACGCAGCTGAGCCAGATCCGGATCCGGAGGGGAAGCCCCCTGGATCCCTCTTAACTGAGCCAGTAGGGAGCTGCACTCCTGAGCCACGCGAACAGAGCGTGCAAACAGGGGAGGGCTAGGGGGGACTGTCCCCCAAAGCCAGGGAGCACCCCCTGGGTTTACCTTTGGGGAGCAGGCTCAGGAGGCACTGGATCCCCCCAGTGGGGGAGCGTAGGGGGCGGGACCGCTGGCAGGCACTTCTGGTAAGACTGGAGCGCCTGATTGGCTGTTGGGGCAGCGGCGGGAATTTCAAACCACGGCTTTTAAAGGTTGTGGTTTGACGTAGGTCCCGGCACTCGGGAGCCAGGAGCAGCGGGGAGAGGAGGGATCCAGGCACACATGTGTCCCGCACGCACGTGTGCCCTCTTACCTGACCCGGAGCAGAGACAAACGCGGTAGCAGCAGATGAACCCCTAAGGTAAGTGGGGCAGAGGGACCAACACAGCTGAGCTGGATCCAGAAGGGAAGCCCCCCCGATCCCTCTTAACTGAGCTGGTAGGGAGCCACGCTTCCAAGCCACACGAACACAGCACGCAAACAGGTGCGCTCTATAAGAGAGTGCCGGTGTTTGTGTTGGTGTTCACGCTGGCAGGCAAGCAGGAAGGGCCAGGAGGGAGACTCCTGCTAGGGCAGGGCAAAGGCACCGCACTAAGCCAGAAACAAGCAGCAACTCCTATAATGGTGTTGATGAGGACTGCTGCCAGGGCCCCTGCCTAGGGGGTGCAGCCTTCCCAGGGCCTGTCTGAGGCCTCCACCCAGACAGAACCCATGCGGGAGCTGGTGTCCCCCCACCCCCTGGCCTGCGTAAGTTGCCCAGGAAGGCCTGGGGGGGGGCAGGGATTGGGGACCCTCACACCTGTCCTGCAGGTGCCCACCTTAGGGCCCTGGAGGCGCAGGTGAGGGAACTCCAGGAAGATGTTAGTAGACTGAGGGGAATCAGGGAGGCAGAGGAAGAAATTGACAGCTATTTCCTTTCCCTGCAGGAAAGAAGGAAGGAAGAAGCACCCTGGGAGGTGCCTTCCACTGCAGAGTGGCAGATGGTCGCCTCCAGAGCCAGGGCTGCTCGTAACACAGCAGTACCAGTTCCTCCAGTCCAGCTGGAGAACAGGTATGAGGCCCTGGCAACTCTGGAGGAGAAGGAAGGAGGGGAGGAAACTGGAGAGGAGGAAACCGGAGAGGAGGCAACTCCACACTCTCCACGTTCCAAACAGGCCAAAGGAGCTAAGCAGGCCAGGAGGAAAAAGCGTTGAATGATCATCATAGGTGACTCCATCCTGAGAGGTACAGAGGGCCCCATCTGTCACCAGGACCCCTCGACATATGAGGTCTACTGCCTACCTGGAGCAAAGATGCAGGATGTGAAGGGGATGATCCAAGCTGTGGTCCAGCCCACTGATTACTACCCCATGGTCCTAATCCATGTGGGTACTAATGATGTGGCCAGGAGAAGCCCTGATCACCTGATGGCAGATTACCACGCTCTGGGGTGTGTGCTAAAGGAGATAGGTGCACAGGTGGTTTTCTCTTCTATCCTACCAGTGAGTGGACATGGAAGACAGTATGCTACGTGTATTGTGGAGACCAGCTTGTGGCTTTGGGAGTGGTATCTCGAGGTAGGCTTTCGCTTCCTCAACAATGACTGGCACATCACACCAAGAGACATGCTTGGATGGGATGGGCTCCACCTTTCCCATCCATGTGTTTTCTTTTAGGTTGGCAGATCTCCTCCGGCAGGCTTTAAACTAGGCTCGTTGGGGGAAGGGGAAGATGAGGGCAGAGGAAACACTGGACTTCCAGACGAAGCAACACGCACAAGTACAGCTCAGCCTAGGCTGACGAGCAGAACATATACACAGGTAAGCAACAGGGGCCAGGGTAATGCTGAAAATAGGGAACCAGTGCTCACATCCACAGGAGGCCTCAAATGCCTCTACACAAACGCTCGTAGTATGGGAAATAAGCAAGAGGAACTTACCCTCCTGCTAGCTGACACCAACCCAGACATAGTGGGGATCACCGAAACGTGGTGGGACCCAGCGCATGACTGGGAAGTGAGTATTCAAGGGCTATACGCTGTACAGGAGGGATAGGACAGGGAGGAAAGGCATGGCATTCTATATTAAGGAGGAATACACATCCTCGTCAATTAGCAAAGAATCAGAGGAGGGGCACTCTGAAGTGCTTTGGGCTAGAATACAAGGCAGTCATGGGGAAAGATACTTAATGGTGGGGGTCTACTACAGACCTCCCAACCAAGGGGAAGAGCTAGACCAGGAATTCTTAAGTCAGCTCACGGAGGTAGTTAGGTCAAAGGATGTGGTCATCATGGGGGACTTGAACTTTCCAGACATCTGCTGGGAAGAGCAGTCAGCCAGGTCTGACCGCTCACGTAAGTTCCTAGCCAGAATGCAGGACCTCCATCTAACCCAGGAAGTGCACAGCCCCACCAGGGGAGACGCCTTGTTGGACCTGGTGCTGGCCATGGGTGATGACCTGGTGAGGGGGCTGCGGGTGCTCGACCACCTGGGAGACAGTGATCATCGCCTGCTGGAATTCACCATCCAGTGCAAGGTGGCAAAGGCCTACAGCAAGGCAGCAGCAGCCCTAGATTTCAGGAGGGTGGACTTCAATGAGCTAAGGAAAATAGTCGGGGAAGCACTGAGGTCCCGGAGGGGAGGGGAGCCAGGTGTCCAAGAAGAGTGGTTACTCCTTAAGGAGATGATCCTCCAAGCCCAAAGGGAGGTAATACCAACATGGATCAAAGGGAGCAGGAGGGCACATAAGCCCCCATGGCTCACCCAAAGCATCTGGGAATGTCTCCTAGCTAAAAGGGAGGTGTACACCCAATGGAAGGGAGGGGCCATCAGCAGGGAGGATTATACTGTGGTTGCTCGGGGATGCAGTCAGGAAGGCCAAGGCGGAGTTGGAACTGGGACTAGCTTCCCAGATCAAGGACAACAAGAAGTCCTTTTTTAAATACATAGGGAGCAAAAAGAAGGTTCTGGGTAATGTGGGGCCCCTGCAGGACAGGCTAGGAAATTTCGTTGTCACACCAGACGACAAAGCTAACATATTTAATGATTTCTTTGCCAACATTTTCCTGAGCAGGGACTGGAACAGTCACCCCGCCTCTGGGCCCCCCTTAGACCCCAGAGGAGGTTCACCTAGGCCAAGGTTTAGTGAGGAACTAGTTGGGGAACTTCTGGAAGAACTGGATGTATTCAAATCAGCTGGTCCGGACGATCTCCACCCTAGAGTACTGAGGGAATTGGCTGAGGTCATTGCGGGACCCCTGGCATGGCTTTACGAGCACTTGTGGTGCTCTGGTGTGATGACAGAGGACTGCAAGAGTGCCATTGTGGTCCCCATCTTCAAAAAGGGGAGGAAGGAAGACCTAGGAAACTATAAGCCAGTTAGTCTTACCTCAATCCTGGGCAAGCTTTTTGAGAAAATTCTTCTGGTGCATATCCACAAGGGGCCAGCAGGAGAGATTATGCTTAGGGGCAATCAACATGCGTTCATTAGCGGCAGGTCCTGTCAGACCAACCTCGTGGCCTTCTATGACCAGATCACCAAATCCTTAGATGCAGGGGTAGCAGTGGACATAGTCTTCCTGGACTTTAGGAAGGCCTTCAACACTGTCTCTCACCCTGTTCTCATTAAGAAACTGGGGGACTGTGGTGTCGACACCCACACAGTCAAATGGGTCGCCAGCTGGCTGGAGGGCCGCACCCAGAGGGTGGTGGTGGATGGGTCATTTTTGGCTTGGAGGGACGTGGGCAGTGGGGTTCCGCAGGGCTCGGTCCTCGGGCCCGCACTGTTCAACATCTTCATCAGTGACTTGGATGAGGGGGTAAAAAGCACCCTGTTCAAATTTGCTGATGACACAAAGATGTGGGGGGATGTGGGCATGCTAGAAGGGAGGAATAGGCTGCAATTGGACCTAGACAGGTTACAGGGGTGGGCAGATGAGAATAGGATGAGATTCAACACCGACTAGTGCAAAGTGGGGAGGAACAACCAGCACCATACCTACAGGTTGGGGAACTTCCTTCTCATCAGTACAGAGGCAGAAAAGGATCTTGGAGTCATCATTGATTCCAAGATGAATGTGGGCCGGCAGTGTGGGGTTGCAGTCAGGAAGGCCAACCGTGCCTTGTCATGCATCCACAGATGCATCTCAAGCAGGTGGCCTCTGTGCGGCACCGGTCAGGTTGCAGCTGGAGTATTGTGTCCAGTTCTGGGTGCTGCACTTCAAGAAGGATGTGAACAACATGGAGAGGGTCCAGAGGAGGGCCACTCGCATGATCAGGGATAGCAGGGCAGGCCCTACGAGGAGAGGCTACAGGACCTGAACCTGTTCAGCCTCCACAAGAAAAGGCTGCCTGTTACAAACTAGTCAGAGGGGACCAGCAGGCACTGGGGAAGTCCCTGTTCTCCTGAGCATGACCAGGCATGACCAGGAATAACAGTCACGTGCTGGCAGAGGGTAGATTTAGACTAGATATCAGGAGGCGCTACTTCACTGTCAGGGTGGCTAGGATCTGGAACCAACTACCAAGAGAAGTGGTGTTGGCTCCTACCATGGGGGTCTTTAAGAGGTGGCTAGATGTACACCTTGCTAGGGTCGTTTGACCCCAGTACTCTTTCCTGCCGTGGCAGGGGGTTGGACTCGATGATCTGCTCAGGTCCCTTCCGACCCTAGAAACAATGAAATTATGAATAGGAAAGCTTTTCCTGCCTTTCCAGTCACCAGGTCACTGAGCAAAGGCCTAGATTTATTAGGTAAATAGAACAGATAGCTGCGGGTTTCCCTGCAGCTATCATAAATAGTTATCCCCTCCCTAAAGGGAAATGTGTTCATCCAAACTAACTTTCCACAGAACTGTGTCATCTTACTTTCCTAGTCTCTGCCCTACTTTTTTTTCCTTCTATTTTGTTAACATCTGCTCCTCCTGTTCTGGTCTTTTCCTATATTGTGAACATTTTGGAGAAAGGGAATGCATGTCTCTCTTCTGGAAAGTACCATGATCATCTCTGGAATTAGATAATTCTGGAAGGGATTTTTAAAAACATCTCTAAAGTGTACCTGAAGGTAATTTTGCACCTACATGGTGGTTGTATGATGTCAAACATCTTGCTTAGGCTACTGCATCTAAGCTGAGCTCAAAATATCTGGTGGGTTTTTTGGCCTTCTGTTATAACCCCTGGACTCTTCTGTATCACAGGTTCCTTGCTCTGTTCCTAGAGTCTGTTACTAAAACTTGCCAATAAACAATTCCCTTCTAGTAAGGGCACTATCAAAATTCTCTGCCATCATCATTTGACATGGGTCTCCTTCTCATTCCTTATGACAGAATATCAAGTTAGAAATTCAGTCACAGGAGATAGGACTCTATACAGAGACTTTCTAGATCTCATTTGGAGTAAATCTATACACCCCTTGAAAATTATTTGTGTTGTTCATTATCTTGCATGGATTTGTGTTGATCTGTGAATACCATATGTAAGGGGTTCAGGAAAGGTCTTATGCTTGACTCATGCATTTAGTTTACTTGTCCAGGCTGACCTTCTCAGAGTATCTTAATGTGTGTTATTCATAAATGAATGGCGCTATTTAATAATGACTAACAGAGCTGCTTCATGTAAAATTAATAAAAGTTGTAGGAACCTGTCCCTTAAATATTCAGCTGATAGGGAAACATTAAAACGATATATGCTTTGTACTAGTCAGGCTGCTACGGCAAACTGCTGTTAACCACAAAAGCATGAGCTAATAACCTCGTTGTTTGTTTCTTCTTTCCTTGGAAAAAGGAATCTGTATGAGTAGCAAAATTTGGAACATAAAATTAATATCATTGACATGTCAGTGTATCGTCTGCTGTAATGCTTAACAACATTTGGTTTCTACTTGCATTTTATTTGATTTACACACAGCATTTTGAAAACACCTATTCAGGGCTCCAGAGACCTTTGCTGTCTGAGAGGTAGGGGAAGTGAACACTTCAGCCTTAATTCTAGTCCTCTGCTTTCATTTTAAATGTCTGAGAATAAAAACCAACAATTTTATTAATGTGAAAACCCTATTTTTATGGTATGCAAAAAAATCGGAGAAAATGTTGATTATAGGTTTATCCAAACTGTATTATTCCTTTTCAGCTTGGCCACTAAGGTAAACCAAAAGAATCAGTCATTCATTCATTCCTACAATTGAACCATCACCTGTTATGGGAGCTTCAATATCTGAGTTGGTCCTAGTTGTAGGCTCTTGTGAAACACAGTGTTAGAGACTTGAAGTAAAATTACTTTTGATCAAGGTTAACAAGGTAAGAAGGAAAGAAATTGTAAATATGTGGCCCAATGCAAATAAAAAAGAGAGATTTTGATGGTGTGATCATAGCCCACCACCAGATGAAGATTTAGCAATACCCAAACTGGAAACTAGTTACACCCAAACTGGAAACTAGTTACATGAAACTAGTTATGACCTGTTCCTCTTTCTTTTGTCTTGGGACATCTATAAGTCATGGTGACCTGAAAGATTTGGAAAAGAATATCTATGGGTCACTTCACTTATAGCAGGTAACAAACAATAATATCCTACCAAACCACCAACAGATGGGTTTATCAGAGGAAAAATTATGCTTCTTCACAAATTGTGGTGTCATTTCATCTTATGAAAGTAGATAATCACAACAGACCGCTTAGTGTTACTGAAAAAATGATCCACACGCGTATCAGATTACTATTTCTGTTACAATTTCCAGTCATCTCATCACATCACATATATTGTCCAGCTGTATGAAGAGATTGAGCAATCTCTTGCGTGGTCCCATGGTTGTTATTTGGAGGCCATAAGATCCTGAGCTATTTAGCAGAATTGTTACTAAAGTGAATGCTGAAATCACAGCGTGGTGTCACCTCCAGTGCCGTATCATGAAGAACTTCAGCAGGAACTTTGCAGTGAGGCAGGGCAAATGATATGCTGACACCAGATCCCTTTTCACTCTACCTCAGGTTTTGCATATAAAATGGACACTATATTGAATCCAGAGATCCTGAGGGTGTCAGCGGCAATACTGTCCCTCCTGTAATCAAATGTGCATCGCCTCCACAGCTCTCTTAACATACTTGGATGTACCATACATTAAATATAGATAATAGTGCACAGAGTTGCTTTATTGTCTAAATCAGTGGTTTTCAAATTTATTTGGCCATCTACCCTTTAACCTGAAAAATATTTCTTCCTGTACCCCCTTTACCCCATGTGTCTCTATGTTCACTGATGTCAGCATGCAACAATGCCACTGAACAGACTAATTAGGATCTCCACCTTCATTAATAAAATTTAGGCATGTATCCTTTGGCAAAGCACCATGTACTCCAGTTTGAAAACCACTGGTCTAAATGATAATTGTAATTGAGAGATTAGCTATTTAAGGTCCATGATGCCTTCACTTAAAATAATTAAAAACTATTTTGCCTGTGTCACTCAGAAGCATTGGTAAGCAGAATGCTGAACTGAAATGTTACGTATATTAAAGACTAAGATTTTGAAAGGATTCTTAAATGACAGCCATGAGAAGATGCACCTAGCAGAAAAAGCAAAATAGAAAACCTAGAATACTTCCCTGGTGTAATTCAACTGGTTTCTAGCTGTTTGTATCTGGCATTACAGTTGTCCTCAAACTCAGCGTTCAGAAGTAAGGATCATAGAAAGTGGACAATAAAAACATCAGTAAACACATCTGTGTTTTAATACAGGGTCTGAGCCAATGTCTATTAAAATGAATTATCATTGACTTCATTAGTTATTGTATTGAGTCTCTTATATACATATTAATTCATCTACTACATCCATGTGTCAGTGTAGAATTCTTTCTTAACACATATTTTGAAATGTAATTAGATCTTTTTAAATGCCCTTCCTAATGGGATTTCTACATTAGGTTCATGAACATAATCTGCATTCTAAAGATCATGCCCAGAATGCCACAGCATCACAAACTATTTTCAAGTTCCAAAAAAAAAAAGTTACATAACATGTTCTTGCATACAATATCCCTTCCCCACCCCCAAAATAATACACACCTTTTTTTCCCTCTACCTTCTGCCTTAAGTTTTCCATAATCATGGCTAACTGCATGACATAGAGTAAGTCCTCCTGGAAACAAAGGACATTCAGGACACATGGCATCCCAGGAGACAATCTGTGAGAGGCAGCAGGAACTTCCTGGTTTGGCATGTTAGACCCCAGACCCTTGCAAAGGCAGTAACAAAACTGTTCTTTACTGTAAGTAGTTCTCTATATAAATTCTTGTCAATAAAGTGTTGTTTCCACCACATAAGCCTTATCAGGACACCAGCAGTTCACTTGCTGCTTCAGGCACAAGATACTGGGCATGTCTACATGTTCATTATCATTTATTATGGTTAAAAAATGATAAGAAAAGAGAAGATTCATTTCAGGCCCAAACATCTCAATTGATCCAACATGCCATTATTTGCTGTGTTTACAGGGCTTTTGTTTTGTTTTTTACATACTTAAGCTCTTTTAAAACTGTGTTTTGGCAACTTCTAAACACAAATATTGTTTTTAAGCAAACAGCTCAGAAAACTACAAGTGAAATATTTTGTTGTTATTTTTCTTTTACTTTACCTGTTTTGGCTGAAAATGCATACTGTATTTGATCTGAACGTACAAATAATTTTGTCTCTTATTCAGAAAAATGCATTTTGTAGTGAATATATTTTTCAGTGAAAGAAATGTCCAGCTCTACTCAGGACAGCCAAGCCATGTAAGAGTTTTGCGGCTGATCACCACTATCTGTTGAGGGAGACCTTGACAGCTCTGTCAGCAGCTATAAGAAAGCAGCCATGTGGAAAATATAGACAGAGTTGATTGAATCTTGTTTGTTTTGTGTCTGTCAAATATGGTAGGCTACAAATAGGGAAGAACAAGACTTCAATAGCTGTACTTTCACATGCAGGAGATTTTTTGCCAATAAACCCCCTTGCATTTAATATTTAGAAATGCTTAGTAATATTCCTTAGTCATGACAGGTAATTACACTAATCTTATTAAGGAATATCCATAATATTGAGGTGATGCTAATTAATTTGAAACTGTAAGTGTAAACATTGTGGTGTGGTTCTTCAGGTGGTGTGTACTGGTATAGCCCCAGGGAAGTCAAAGGATCGATGGCACCTGAGAATCTGACTCTAGGTTGGTACTTTGCACCTTTATCAAACTGTGTGAGAGACTGGGTGACAGGGGAATAGGGTTCACTGTGTGTCACTTTTATCTGTCAACTCTGAAAACTGTACATCCAGAAATGAAGACATGCTGACATGTTAACTTCACTGCCAAAGTGATGGGACTGCAGTATGGCAAGGAATACTACCATTACTGCTCACTTATACATGTAATAGTTATTTGAATGCTAATACATCTCTACAGGGAATAAAGAGCCACTACATTATTATTCTGTTTCTGTTTTCTCAAAGTAAAAAGAAGGGGATTTTGCAAGCTGACAGGATTCAAAGTAATTTGTAATACGTGGAATGATGATCCACTGAAAAGCAGTATGAATATTTAACTGGTGATTACATGCTGAAATACAAAATCAATGTTTTAAACAGATCCAACATGGGAAAAATTACAATTAAAAGTGACAGAATTTAACAAGTAGAATCACCTGAGAGCACTACACTGGGTTTATGGACAATAAGAAAGATTATAAAACAGCATCCAGTTATGTATAATGAACAGCAGGTACAGAATGAGGATAATATAATTCAAGAGTGCAAATGAGAAATAGGAAAAGGAGTTGCAGTGCATATTCTCATGTTAGAAGATCTTACAGCATATGAGGGTTTCAGCAGATATTGCTGAGTGATTTATAAGAGCTGGAAGTTAAATTCAGTGGTCCTTCTGTAGCAATTCAGTGTAGACCACACCCCTGGCTTCTCCATCTTTTGAAGACTCTTCTCTAACTCTTTCCCCCTAGTCTCGTGTGTGAATATGTGCCTTTGATTTCCATTATGGAAGCATTTGGGGATAGTGTAGAGCTAGACTCTCCATAGCAGAAAATTGTGTTCTCATTCTCACTGGGAAAAGCCATTGCCACATTATGAAAAAACTGGCAATGTAAAGTTTCGTAGATGTTAGGGGGTGGAAGGGACCTTTTGTGGCATAATGGTAAGGCTATGGGTCAAGTACACCTGAAGAGCTAAGACCACAAAAGCAGTGTCTTGCAGATGACCTATTGCAGTGCACAGCCCTAGGTAGAAAAACTGTGGGGCATTGCTCGTGGTTCTTCTCTTCTCATTATGCTTTGTTGTGTTAAACAGGGCATTTTTCTTTTGCCTTGGCTGAAGTAAACTGACATTCAAAGCCTCAGCATATTCACTGGCACTTAATTCTGTAACAAACTGCCTGTTTACATGTACTAGTAGCATAACAAACTGCAGATGGCAACAGCTGGGGGGCATAGGGCCGGGGGCGATGGAAGTTTGCTGTTAGAGAATTTCCAGATACTGCATTGGCATGGTGCTGAAGCTTTTGCATTTTCATTAGACAGGTGAAAATGCATGATTGTAAGGCTTTAGTCAAGTCACTAAGGGCTTAACCTTATTTCCACTGAAGTCTATGGCTTCAAGAGGCCAAGAAGTTTGGCCTGCAAATGAATGAAATCTCCTCAGATGTTCCTTTTGGAGTCTTGAAAAAATCAGTGTGAGCTTCTGGCAAATGGAAGTCAAAAGTTCACCATCACAATACCTGTCGGGTGGAGTATGGCATTGCTCCTAATAATACAGTCAGTCAAAACTCTGACATAATTAACATTTTGCACATAACCTTCCTCCTTCCCCTCAACACAATAGCAAACACAGGCACAAAGTATCTTGGATGATTCACTGCTTTTCCTGTTTGGCATTTATTTATTATTATCCACTTTTTAAGTGCTAAGTACTACACCCAGTCATTCGGTTATGTTTCTGGAAAATGTACAACATACCCTTGACAACAGCAAAGGAACAGAGAGTTCTTAAAGCCAAATTCTCCTTTCAGCAGGCTATGCATGTAAAGTGCAGACATGGTCTAGTGCAGGGGTGTCCAACCTTTTTGAATCTGGGGCCGGATCATAAACTTTGTATCACTCAATGGGCTGGCAAGCCATATTCAAAGACCTCACAGGAAGCGGTATCACATCAGGAAGTGACAATGAAATGCATCTGGAAATGTGGTTTAAAATCCAAAATAAAAACAATATAAAATCAACCATGAAATAATACCAAACACTTGACTAAAATAAACACTTTCACATAATGCATAATGAAAGAAGCATACTGCAAGTCAACAGATCAAATGTGGAAAAGATATCAGCCAGAGTGGACGCTAATCAAAGGTGGAGGGATGTGTCTCAGCAGGAGACACCTGCGCGATGCTTTGCAGCCTCCGCTGCTCGCTGCCTTGCTGGGGGCGTGCAGACAGGGAGGGAAGAGGGAGTGGGGGCTGCTCAGTGCATCTGAGAGGCTGCAAGAGAGACTCGCAGAGCAGCTGGGCATGGCCGCAGTTGCAGCTGGACACGGACCGGAGCAGGGCAGGGAGAGCCACTGCTGCATGTGAGAACACCAGTCTGGGGTCCTCCTCGTCCTCCCAGCTACAGCCTCCCTGGGATGTGTGGGAAAGGTACCCTCTGCTCCTCTGCTGTCCGCCTTGCTGCTCCAGCGGCCTTGTGTGCCTGTGCTGCCCCCCACTTCCCCCCTTGGCCCTGCATGGCTCTGCTACTGAGCCCTGCCCCACCGCCTCCACCTGCTTTCAAGAATACCCGGTAAGTCGTCCAGGCATCAGGGAGAACGTGTGTGCCTGGGCCCTGCCATGGGGCACTGCTTGCTGCAGGCTGCGTGTGGGAACCTTGTCCTTTCCTCAGCCCTTCAGCAGCCATTAGGAAGCTGCTGAGGGGCTGGGGGAGGGACAAGTGGTGGGAACATTTCCCCTCGCAGCACCTTGGGCCTCAGAAAATGCCTTGGCAGGCTGCATGGCAGTCCGCGGGCCATATGTTGGACAAGGCAGGTCTAGTGGTACATATATCTGTGTTCTGCCAATGCTGACCACACTGATTCTCAGGGTAATGGGGTAATCTTGAAGAGATGAAGAGCAACAGAATCTAATATTTGCTGTTTTGGACCTGCATGAGAATATTTGAATATCCTTGATGTTACTGGGAGTGGATGGTGCCCAGAACCTCTTAAAACCCAGTCAGGACTCTCTAAGTCTTGGCTGAACAGTGACTTTATACTTTACAATTATTTGGGATGATAAACTATATTGAATGAAACTGTGGCTGCAATAGAAGTCAATGGAAACATTCTCATTGAATTCAGTGGGCCCAGGGTTTCATCCACAGACTTGTTAATGAGAAGAAACACAAAAATATAGATGGAATCATAGTTGAATTCATAAGGGAAAAAAATCTTGTTCTTATAAAAAGAAACATTTAAGAGAAAATGGCAATTACCTAGAATCACTGTAAATTGAGGTCAGATTACATCAATCACAGGAATATGCTACTAGTCCAAAGACAAAAAACAACTGAACTGTGAAATAACTTAGAAAATAGAAACCATGTAAAAGGGTGGGAGGGGTAGGAATGGGTGATTTTAATGGGCTAAGGATGGAAAGTGGGTGATATGAAATAAAAAAAAAAGATTGGGGAATTAGATTCTGAAGCTGCAAAATATAATTTTACTATAGTACAGAACATCTAGGCCCTGTTAACTCTTGTAGATGATTCAGATAGGAAAGAAGCTGGGAAAAAGTATTAATGTATGATGATAACCGTATGATTTTTTTTTAACAACTTCTTGGCTTCAGTTTAAAGCTGAAAGATAAAAGGAGGTATCTTTTGGGAAGCCATGTTTGTAGGATCTAGACGGATATATTTTTTTAACATGTTAGCTGTCTTATTTTAGAACCCTCTTGTAAATAGGGCAAAATATATTTAACACACTCTAGCTAATCAGAGTTCATTGTGAGCAGCTAATGTTTCAAAATACAACTTGCCACCTATGCTGGGTTATTAAATGTGTTAGTTGATGGTTATCTGACCTAGCTGTGTATCTGCAGCCACAAAATAATAAACTGTGGGAGTATTGTAACCCAGTCACACAGAGAACTCTGCAGAATATGCTTCCATTTGGGACCCAGATTAGCTCTCTAAAACAGTACATGGAGTTTGAACAAGCATTTCCTCATCAGCATTCAGAACTATGCTTCTTAGTCTGTCACAGCAAGTGGGAGAAAAATAGCCCAGAAATACCAGGAAAGGAGATAAAATGAAGAAATGAAGGCAGCAAACAGTACGTTTAGATTAATCTGTACCAGGTCATTGAGGTCTGCCATCTACTTTATTCCTTTTGTGTATTTCCCCCTCTGACAATTTAAACAGTCTAAATGCATGTGACATGCTACCTGCCACGTTTAAAATGTTACTTTTGTTGCCCAGTTCCACCTTATTTCACCCTATTCCTGCAAATTTCCTGAGACCAAATTCCTGAAATAAAGACTGAAGTCTTTAAGATTTCTTCATCCTTCTGCATGGATAATATTTTTACATAAAACATAAATATTTATGATGAGAAAATAAGTCTTTGGTTGGTACAAAGTCTTCTTTTTCCTCGTGATCAATGTCAGATTTGATGATTGTAAAGTGGTGAAACAACATGCACAGTTAGTTTTAAAATTCTTCCCTATTTGTCATTTTAATCCATGATGCGATTAAAGGTAGACCATTCTAGTAGATATTTTAAAACAGAAAATAGTTTGTAAGTCTTGAGGGGTTTGCAATATGTGTATTATGATATGAGGCAAGGATTTTTGTGGGAGTTATCTTTTATTGGAACAACTGTATGGGTTGGAGGGACATGGATGTACTGTTTCATACCACTGTGCTCTATCTCGGGTCTGTCTTATGATGCAGTCCTTTCAAAAAAATAAATTATGTAATTGTAATAAATCTTTTAAATATATAATGTCATAGAAGCATAGGTTGAGAAGGGACCTCAAGGCCAACCTTCTGCAGAGAAGAAGGATTCACTGTTCCTGAACCATCCCAGACAGACGTCAGTTCAGACTCTTCTTGAAAACCTACAGAGAAGGAGATTCCACAGCTTCCCTAGGCAGTTTGCTCCACACCAACTTAGTTCTTTCTTTAGTTACCTTACATTCTGATTTTTTTTAAATTAGAACAATTTGAGAAAATCCATTTTTCTTCAATTTTAAGAACAATGGAAAAATGGAAAGCATTCTGCAAAATCTTTTCCAAAATTGCTCTACTTGTTTCTCCATCTGCATTTTCTCCTTCTTAGTTTAAAGTCTGAAACAAGCTTGCTTTAGGCCCATTGCTGACATCAGTGCAAGAAGTCTCACAGAATAATGTCAGCACCACTCCCATTCCTCACAAACAACACCTCTGTCAAACATTGTAGAAGAGGAATAAAGAAAACCCTCTCCTCTTTCCACTGAGTTCAAGACATGGTGCTTTTAGTGCAAAATCAAACTTTATTTTTTTTTGGACAGTCAGGCACCAAAATAAACTCTGCCTTTATCCCCAACCTAGTGTTCTCACCTTCTGCTTTGGGTGCAGATGCACAACATACTTACTTTGGGGTAATGTGACTTTAAGCCAGGGTAAGATTTGACTGGACACTTGATATAGCTCTCTTCACCCATGTAAATTACTCCATGTCTGGGGAAAAGATACTCCTGGGAAAGTCAGAAGTATCTATTGACTAGTGTAAGTTAGACCAGCATCTGGGTCACCATGTCTGTGCCCTAGTCAATTTTATCCTGAGACAGCTTCATCTCTTCATCCCATGCAAATGGGCTCCTATTGGTTTACCTGCCAGCTAGGATTAGGTGCTATCTCAGGAGAGTTCATTGCATGTCTGCTCTGGAAACCAATTTCATTTTCCTTTCATTCTTTCATTGCTGGATCTAGAATTTCCAGACCATGGGGGATGGGTGAGGAGTGTCTGGACAGCTTGAGTTGGCAGGGAATACTGTGGAGCAGAGTCAGGTGCTGGAAGCGGGGACTGGTGTCACTGCTGTTGCTGTCCCCAGTTGACCCAAACATGGGTGGAGCTTCAGGGAGCAGCAACATGGGGTGCTATGTGTGGCTGGAGACAGTGGTGGCAGCATGCAGGTTCCTCCTTCCAGCACCTGCTCCCTTGGTATCTTCTGCTTGCAGGAAGTAAGCACTGAAAGGAGGAACCACTACAACCACTGTCTCTGGTTGATACAGGCACAGGAGGAGCCCCAAAACCACTTCTTCCCCATTCCTGTTGTGGGCTGCAGGGAGTCCAGCTTGGCCAGAGACAGCAGCAGCAGAGTGCAGATTTCTTTTTTCCAGCATCTGCTGGGAGCAGGCATTGGAAGGAGGAACTGGTGTACTGCTATCACTGCTACTGTTTCTGGCTGAGCCCAGCAACCTACATAACTGCTTCCTGGAGCTTGTGGGTGAAGCAAGGCATGAGTGGTCCTGGGGCTCCCCAGATGCCTTCATCAACCAGAGATGATGGTGTGGGGAGGGGACAGCATCTGTTGTTTGTCAGCAGGGATCACAGTGAAGAAGCAGCAAGTGCAGAACAGAAACCTGCCCACTGCTGCTGTGCCCTGCCAAGCCCGACACCCCACATTGCCACAGCCACAGCTCATGCCTGGAGCAGGACAGGAGTGATTCTTGGGCTCTTCCTGCATACAGATCAGCCAGGAACATGGAGAGCGGTGGCAGTGGAAAGGGTGTGTAACTGAACTACTGAACCACCCTGGATCTCCTTCTGTTTACTCCAGAGTAAGCTCTAAGGAAATTTTCCCCTGGGTAAACATCCTGTGGGCCACAACTACATGCAGTGGCTACTGCACATTTATTTAATACTCATTGGACATGTCTGCACAGGACACTAGATCGCTGTAGCAATGCCCTATGTCGACATAGCATCCGTGGGTGTCTGCACGTGACCAACAGCTACTTCACTGTAGTGATGCATTCCCCCAGTACAGAGTGTGCTATGGCAAAGCAGCTGCTAAAAATAACCATGTGCCATGCATACAATGCAGTATGGGCTGTTACTGCACTGAGATTTAGTACTTCCAATAACAGTGTCAGAATACTGACACATGTAGATTTACCCGTTATACACTAAATAAATGTGCAGTAACCTGTTACTGTGCAGTAGTACTGGCGAATGCCTTTTTTGTGACGCTACTGCACAGTAACCTAATACTGCTGCACAGTAGCATTGTATCACAGTTTTTGCCATGCAACACTATTGTGCAGTAGTATTGAGCTAGTGCACAGTCAGCATCTCATGTAGATGCACCCTACATGTCTTCGCCTTCTCTTCCCTTCCCCTGGATCTGCTGCTGTAAGGCCCTCCAGCTTCCTTAAAGGTAGCAGAAATAAGTCATAGGAAACAATGCTTGGACTTCTTAGGGTGCTCCTCTCAGTTTCTCCAAGTTGTAATGTGCATCTAACAACATAAAGAAGTTTGCTTAGATCATACTTCATATTAGTATTTTCTGTACAAATATTTACCTTAACAGAGCACTCTTGTGAGGGGAAGTACTATTATTTTCAGTTCACAGAAAACATAAAGGGGCCAAAAATTTTACAAGGGCTGAGACCATCTGCATTTCTGCACCTGTAAACAGAGGGTAAAAACCAAATTATTGTATCTCTGACTACATGATTTGCTTTGTATTTGGGTAATTAAAGGTGCACAGGCCCAAATTTGCATCTATAGATAACCTGTGGCACAAAAATAGGGTAGAAACTGCTTCTAAAAGAGAGGGATCCTTTTGAAAATGAATCTTGGTACGAGTTGCATGGAGGCACTGTAATCTAGTTGATTGCATTGTGGATGAAAATAAGAATACTTGTGTTCTAATTCTGGTTCCAGCTACCTAGCTATGTTCTTATATTGGCATCCATCATGACAGTATCTGTGTGGCTGGCATAGTTTTGCCACTGTTCATACATATTATAGACAAGCAAAATTGTAGACAGATGGTATGCTTCAGTTTTAGTTTAAATTATATTGATAATATTTTGCGACAACTTTATATCGGCCACTCGTATGATCAAGGGTCACCAGGGCAAGCCTTATGAGGACAGGCTACGGGACCTGAACCTGTTTAGCCTCCACAAGAGAAGGTTAAGGGGGGACCTTGTGGCCTGCTACAAACTGGTCAGGGGGGATCAGCAGGTATTGGGGGAGTCCCTGTTCCCCCGTGCGCTGCCAGGAGTGACCGGGAATAACGGTCACAAGCTGGCGGAGGGTAAGTTTAGATTAGATATTAGGAGGTGCTACTTCACAGTCAGGGCAGCTAGGGCCTGGAACCAGCTTCCAGGGGAAGTGGTGCAGGCTCCTAGCCTGGGGATTTTTAAAAGGAAGTTAGATGAGCACCTTGCCGGGGTCATCTGACCCCGGTGCTCTTTCCTGCCAAGGCAGGGGGTCGGACTAGATGATCTACCTAGGTCCCTTCCGACTCTAGCTACTATGAAACTATGAAACTATATAATTCATGAATCATCATTGTGTAGCAGCAGTTAGGCTAAGGCCTTGATCAGCTTCCCCCAAACCCTCTATCACTGTTTGTTATGCAGGTTCAGAGAACCAGAGAGCTCTAATGAGCACTGAATCCCTTGTGATAGATATGCTTCATGTGCTATGCCATCCAGGCAAGGAAGCTCCAGGCAATGGTTAGGCAGTGCACAGCAAATGATAAAGAAGACTCCTTAGTTTTTAACAAGACTCCTTGTTTTTTTAAAAAACCAAATCTTTCCCAGCAAGTTAAACCTTGTTTAACTGATATTTCTCAAGGACCACTGAGGAACTCATTTGTGCTGCTTTAGGGGACAAAGAAATTTCTTGAAATGTTCAGCCCTTTGTTTAGCAATACCTCCTCTATAAATATTAGTCCTGTATGCACAGATTTGGGGGAAAAGGAAGAAAAAAAATAGATTACTGAAGCAACTTTCCACTGATGTATTTAGTAACCCTATGTGGAAAATAGGAAGGTGTCTTGGTAAGAAACTTATACCCTGTATTTTCTTACATTTCTTTCTGTCTCTTAAAATGCTGAATGATTAAAACAGTAGTAAAAGCTCTGTTTTAAGCCATTGTCTCAACAGTCTCCTAATTAACTAATAAAGGAGTGAATTAAGTAGGGTGTTAGTTGGTTAACTGTATTATTCAATTGGTATCCAGCAAGTAACATTGTGAAACTGAACAAGTCACTTCACACCTCTAAGCCTAAGTTTCATAGAATCATAGATCCTAATCACCTTCTCCTCCAAGTGCTTAGAAATGGTTTCTTTGAGGACCTGCTCCATGATTTTTCTGGGGATTTAGGTAAGGCTGACCTGTCTGTAGTTCCCCGGATCCTTCTTCTTCCCTTTTATAAAGATGGGCACTATATTTGCCCTTTTTCAATCATCTGGCACCTCCCCAATCACCATGAGCTTTCAAAGATAATGGCCAGGGGCTCTGCAATCACATGAGCCAATTCCCTCAGCACCCACAGATGCATCACATCCAGGCCCACGGACTTGTACATGTCCAGCTTTATTAAACAGTCCCTAACCTATTTTTTTAGCACTGAGGGCTGCTCACCCAAACTGCAGCCAGGTGCATTAGTCTGGGAACTGATCTTGCCTGTGAAGACTGAGGTAAAAAAGGCATTTGAGCACTTCTACCATTTCCTCATCATCTGTCACTAGGTTGCCCCCCCATTCATTAAGGGTCCCACACGGTCCCTGACTTTCCTCTTGTTGCTAACATACTTGTAGAAACCCTTCTTGTTACCCTTCCCATCCCTTGCTAGCTACAACTCCAATTGCGCTTTGGCCTTCCTGACTTCATCCCTGCATGCCTGTGCAATACTCTTATACTCCTCCCAAGTTGTTTATCCAAGCTTCCACTTCTTGTAAGCTTTCTTTTGTGTTTAAGCTCCTTGAAGAGTTCTTTGCTAAGCCAAGCTGGTTGCTTGCAACATTTGCTATTCTTCCTGCAGATTCTTCGCTTTCAGATTGGCAGTAATGACTTTTACCTATGAGAATTTAAAATGGAGGGATGGATAAACTACATTAGCTGAGCTTTGATTGATTAGATATTTCATGTAAACAGAACCCAAAAATTCCGGGCACTGTGCTAAATCCAGTAGATGTTGCTGTCTCTACTAAACTCTCACAGAAAGAGACCTGTCAGATCCACAGTTTTTATGCCAAAAAAATCTTTCTAATGAAGGATGTGTGAAAGACTGAAATTTCACTCAGAAAACCCTGCTTTGGATTACTGAGATTGCATATATTGAAAGCATGGAAAACATGTGGAAAGCTTGGGAGAGAAGAGTGAGGCACCTCTGTGTCAGACATGGGTGAAGAAAAAGGGGAGTAGGTTGGTGGTACTGAGCAAGTGTTAGAGAAAGTGCGGTGGGAAAAGCTTTCATCAGATCTAATCAGTTATCTTGCTGAAAAAGTCAGAAATGACACTTCTCAGTTACTAATAACATCCAGGTCCACGTTGATCACTCCACCACATCCACCTAGGCACCACAACATCTAGCAGTTAGGCATCTGACCCTAAGTGGGTGCCTGGACTCCATATACCGACAATGGAGGAGAGATTAAGGTACCTGAACCCTGTAAGCAGGTTTACTTCTGTTTTCTAGCTGAAGGTTATTTAATGGAAAACATATGAACTGTCCTTCTACCACTAAGTTATTATGAAAAAGGCAGCACTGCCACCTCCTTCACTAGCCGTGTTTACTCATTAATGAGGGTGCCCTCCTTTTACCAAATCCATTGCTATCAGTATGAATCAGGATCCCTGATGACCAGGGATCCTGGCTTTCTCTGATTAAAAAAAGAAATCCCCAATTTTCAGATTTAAAAAAAAGTAACCCAAAATCCACATTTTTCCTGTGATCAAAATGAAATACCACTATATCTATATATTAGTGATATTTCATTTTAATCACAAAATATATGGATTTGCCATTGCTGCTGAGCTGGGAGATAGCAAACTAGGCAACTGGACTGGACAATGTCTGAACATGGTAAAAAGCCAAAGGCTAAATTCTAGGAAAATGTGCAGTCCAAAATGTAGGTGTAAAATAAATTTAGGTGCTTCAGGAGTTTTATATTTGCTTATGTGGAGTTATTCTGGATTGTACAGACTTTGCTTAAAGTCCTATTTATACATCTAGTTTGCCAGTTTGGAGCTAGCCTTCAGTGACCTAAAAATATGATAGTGTTGAGGTCATCTTGCCATAATAGTCCAGGAAATATGTAAGAGCTGATAACTCTTGTGGGTGATCTCCAGGGACCCTGATTATCTCTGATTAAAAAAAAATCCCCAATTTTCAGATTAAAAAAGTAACCCAAAATTCACAGTTTTCCATGATTAAAGTCAAACACCACTAATAGGTAGATGTATATCTACCATTGAGCCGGAGCTCACCCTCCAGTTCAATGCAAATAATTATGATGTCATAGGGATAACGGAGACCTGGTGGGACTCCAACCATGACTGGACCATGGGTATTAATGGCTATACCCTGTACAGGAGAGATCCTGTAGATAAAAGGGGCAGGGGTGTAGCTCTCTATGTTAAGGAAAGCGACATGTCCCTGCAAGCGGATCTTGGCGACCAGGGTGGACAACTGGAGACCCTATGGGTTAAATTCCATGGGGAACACGGCACAGGGGACACAATGGTGGGAGTCTACTACAGACCTCCCCCCCAAAGTCCTGAGCTTGACCAGGAGTTCGCCCGGGAACTGGCTGAGGCTGCATGCTCCAGAACCATGGTTGTCATGGGTGACTTCAATTACCCGTACATCTCGTGGGAGGATCACTCAGAAAAATCTGAGCAGTCGCAAAGCTTCCTCTCGTGCGTGGATAACCCCTACCTGACTCAAGAAGTCTATGGGCCAATGAGAGGCAAAGCGCTGCTCGACCTGGTACTGGCAACTGGGGATGACCTAATCGGTGACCTAGTGATTGATGGGAAGCTGGGTGACAGCGACCACGAGCTGATCACCTTCACCACCCACAGTAAAGCTGGCAAGTCAGTCAGCAACACTGAAGTCCTTGACTTCAGAAAAGCCGACTTTGATAAGTTCAGGAGGCTGCTCAGTGAGGCCCTCAGGGACCATGACCCCAGGGAGAGGGGAGTTCAAGAAGAGTGGTTGCTCCTCAAGGCAGCAATCCTCAATGCACAAGCTAAGTCTATTCAATCTTGGAGGAAAGGCAGCAAGAGGGCACAGCAGCCCCCCTGGCTCTCCAGGGACCTAGCAGACCTCCTGAGGCTAAAAAGAAAGGCCAGCAAAGGATGGAGGATTGGATTCACCTCCAAGGAGGATTATTCTGCATTAGTCCGGTCCTGCAGGGAGCAAACCAGGAAAGCCAAGGCTGCAACTGAACTCCAACTAGCTTCGAGCATCAAGGACAATAAAAAATCCTTTTTCAGATATGTGGGGAGCTGGAGGAGAAGCAAGGGCAACACTGGATCCCTGCTGAACCAGATGGGGCAACTGACAACTGACGCCCAGGAAAAAGCCAACCTATTAAATGGGTACTTTGTGGCAGTCTTTCATTAGTCCCATGGGACGCCTATGCCCACTACAGGACAGACGGTCTGGGGGAGGGAGATCCCCTGCCCTCCATTAATGCTGACCTCATGAAGGAACACCTTGAGAAGCTGGATACCTTCAAGTCAGCCAGCCCTGACAATCTGCACCCCAGGGTACTCAAGGAGCGTGGCGAGCATCATATCCCAGCCTCTGGTACGGCTCTTTGAAAACTCCTGGCGGTCTGGTGTAGTGCCTGAAGACTGAAAGAAGGCCAATGTGGTGCCAATCTTCAAGAAAGGGAGGAAAGTGGATCTGGTTAACTATAGGCCCATCAGCCTGACTTCTATCCCGGGGAAGATCTTAGAAAAGTTTATTAAAGAGGCCATCCTTAATGGACTGGCTGACGCCAACATTCTAAGGGACAACCAGCACGTGTTTGTTGCAGATAGGTCTTGCTTGACCAATCTCATTTCCTTCTATGACCAGGTGACCTATCACCTGGATAAAGGAGAAGAGATTGATGTCATATATCTTCGATCTGGTATCCCATGATCTCCTCTTGGCGAAACTGGCCAATTGTGGCTTGGGTCCACCATGATCCAGTGGCTGGGAAATTGGCTCCGTGGTCAGACCCAGAGGGTATTAAGTCACTCATCATGGTGTCCTGTGACCAGTGGGGTCCCTCAAGGCTCTGTCCTTGGACCCATATTGTTCAACATCTTCATTAATGATGCGGACATTGGAGTCAGAAGCGGACTGGCCAAGTTTGCTGATGACACCAAACTTTGGGGCAAAGCATCCACGCCAGAAGACAGGCAGGTGATCCATGCTGACCTGGACAGGCTCAGCAAATGGGCAGATGAGAACCTGAAGGCGTTTAACACTGAAAAATGCAAGGTTCTCCACCTTGGGAAGAAAAACCTGCAGCATCCTTATAGGCTTGGCAGTGCTACCCTGGCTAGCACTACGGACGAAAGAGACTTGGGGGTCATCGTTGATCACAAGATGAACATGAGCCTGCAATACGATGCTGCAGCTACTAAAGCGACCAAAACGCTGGCTTGCATCCATAGATGCTTCTCAAGCAAATCCTGGGACATCATTCTCCCCTTGTACTTGGCCTTGGTGAGGCCACAGCTGGAATACTGCATCCAGTTTTGGGCCCCACAATTCAAAAAGGATGCAGAGAAGCTTGAGAGAGTCCAGAGAAGAGCCATGTGCATGATCAAAGGTCAGGAAAACAGACCTTACGATGACAGGCTGAGAGCAATGGGGCTCTTTAGCCTGGAAAACCACAGGTTTAGGGGTGATCTGATGGCCACCTTTAAGTTTATCAGGGGTGACCACCAGTATCTGGGGGAACGTCTGTTCACCAGAGCGCCCCAAGGGATGATGAGGTCGATCGGTCATAAACTACTACAAGACTGTTTCAGGCTGGACATAAGGAGGAATTTCTTTACTTTCTGAGCCCCCAAGGTCTGGAACAGCCTGCCATCAGAGGTGGTTCAAGCACCTGCATTGAACACCTTCAGGAGCAAATTGGATGCTTATCTTGCTGGTATCCTGTGACCCCAGCTGACTTCCTGGCCTTTGGGCAGGGGGCTGGACTCGATGATCTTCCAAGGTCCCCTCCAGCCCTAATGTCTATGAAATCTATATATAGTGGTGTTTCATTTTAATCACAGAAAAAATGGGATTTTGGGTTGCTTTTTTAAAACCAGAAATTGGGGATTTTTTTTTTATCAGTGAAAGCCAGGATCCCTTGCGATCTCTTTTATAGAACCGACTGCATAGCTGGGATAGACATAGGCAAGCTTTCAGGCATCACAGCTTCCTCAGGCCTCTGGGAGCTCTGCTGTGTCTGCTTCTCTCCTAGAGCTTGAGGAAGGGTACTGTGATACCCAAAGCTTACTACCTATGTCTGCCCAAATCATGCACTGGGTCCAATAAAAGAAATCACCCACAAGCATTCTTGCCTCTCTTAAAAATATATTGGAACCAGGAAAAACACAAACTATGAAGATCAGTAAATGTGAAAGAGTGAAAAGGAGGAGAAGAAATTCAGTAGTGAGCCAGTGGCCCAAGGAAAAATGGAACAACAAAGTCCAAGAACAAATTGACTGTGAATGTTCAGGTGTGAAGAGAGAATCAATGATCAAAGGAGAATCCAAGGTGCACGATCTGCCAAATCAGCAGCAGCCCTTGGTGCATACAGTGGAATGAAAATGGTTTGTTTCAAGTAATAAGATGACATCCTCAGACTATTCTGAAAGCTCAGGACATTTCAAAGATGAAAAAGTGCTTGTTTCAAGCTTCAGGAAGGCTGCCCTGAAGGAAAGCAATCTGGCAATGAAGTGACAAAGTAACAGCTTCTCTCAGCTTGTGCAGCAGTGGCTGATCCCTTCTTCCATGAATAAACAGAATAAATAAGCCTCTGAGCTATTCATATTTGATACTATTTGTATTGTCATCCTGCAGTTGCTTTTGCTACTACAGCAAATTAAAAATCTCACATTTGCCTCAGAAAGATTGCATTTCTGTTCAACATGTTTGTCATGAAGTCTGGATTGCAGCCCTGCATTCAATTTGCAACTTGGTTCCATTAAGTAAACACATTTATATCTTTTTTTTCTTATCTGGAACAAGCCAAATGCCCTACTCACTCTTTCATAGTCAGTGTCATGATTCCCTTCTCTTTCTTTCTGCTTCTGTTTATCAGTTTGTTGCATGCCCTCCATGTTGTTAAAGGGGTGTACATTTCATATCAGCCTTAGAGTGCATTAAAAAGTCATTTTACTTTAATAGATGAGCTTACCATACCACATAACACCTTACAATCTAGTCAGCTCTTGAATAATTTGGGTAGGTCTCAGTTCAGGTGTGGATTTAAGTTTGTGCTCAAGAGCTAAATAGTACATGTTTTTATGTGCTTTCTTGAACTGAGCCTTCAGCAAAACCTAAAATCATTTGACACCTTACATACCTGAAAACAGAAGGTCACTGGGGAAGAACTGACTTTTGAAAGAACAGGACTTATTAATTTTTTACAGAATATATTTGTGAGGGTTTTTATCCTATAATCTATCGTGCTTCATGCTGTAGGGTGAAGTTACATGTTATACTTAGACCATACTAAATCTATGGAATGTTAAACAATGTTCAAGTTAGAACATGCTGTAAGCAGTCACATGTTAAGGGTTAATACATTTTCTTGCCTGCACAGCTCTGACTTATCCATAGAGGGCGGATGAGCAGGGGTGTGGCTAGGAGCCAGGGCACCTGGGCTCTCTCCCTACCCCAGGGTGGTGGGGGAAGAAAGACAGTTGGAAGCAATGAATACTGGGATACTGGAAGACTGCAAATTACTCATTTTATTTCCATGGAGCACACTGAAGTTATCCTAACATGAGCTAGGTATCAGGACCCAGAGTTAACCTTCACCTGAAGTGGTGTAACTTTGAGACACTCAGAGGGCACTTAGCACAAGTTAACAAGCCTTAACATGCAGACACTCCTGTTTTAAGTGCCCTTAGTATTTCATAAACATTAGGGCTGGAAGGGACCTCGCAAGGTCATCGGGTCCAGCCCCCCAGGCCCAAAGGGCAGGATGTCAGATGGGGTCAAATGACCCCAGCAAGATAATCATTCAAACGTGTCCAGAGTAGGTGCTTGCATCACTTCTGGGGGAAGTCTAGTCCAGACCCTGGAGACTTGGATGGTAAAGAAGTTTTTTCTTATGTCCAGTCTAAAACGGCCTTCCAGCAGTTTGTGACCATTTGACCTTGTCTTCTCTTGGGGTTCCCTGACATTCTCCCAGATCCTGATACCCCTTTTGTACTTATAGGCTGCAACCAAGTACTCCCTGAGCCTACACTTCTCCAGACTGAAAAGTCCCATGCCTTTCAGCCTGTCCTCATAAGGCCTGCTTTCTTGACCTCTGATCATGCATATAGCTCTCCTCTGGACCCTCTAAAGCTTCTCCACATCCTTTTTAAAGTGTGGAGCTCAAAATTGGATGCAGTACTCCAGCTACAGTCTTAGCAAGGCCGAGTAAAGCAGGAGGATGACATCTTGGGTCATCTTGTTTGAGATGCATTGCTGGATGCAAGCCAGGATTTTATTTGCTTTGCCAGCTGTGGCATTGCAATGATGGCTTATATTAATCATGTGGTCAGTCATGCCCCTCCCCAGTCTCTTTTGGTCATGGTGCTAGTAAGTGTAGCACAGCCAAGCCTATAGGTATGATGTGGGTTTTTTCTCCCAAGGTGGAGCACCTTGCATTTCTCCATGTTGAATGTCATCAGGTTTTGATCTGCCCACCTTACAAGTCTGTCCAGGTCAGCCTGAATCCCCAGCCTATCCTCTAGAGTGATTGCACTTCCCAATAATTTGGTGTCATCTGTGAACTTGGTCAGTGTGCTTCTGACACTCGAATCCAGATCGTTTATGACTATATTAAAGAGTACTGGTTTGAGAACTGAATGCTGGGGGGGTGCCACTTGTCACCATGCACCATGTTGACTTGGTAACATCGACAATCACTCTTTGGGTCTGACCATGGAACCAGTTCCCCAGCCATCAGATGGTAAGGTATGGTCTAACTATATTGTGTAACTTCACTCTCTTAGATATTAAACAATTACTAAAAATAATTTTTCAATTAACCTTTAAGGACTTACCTGAAGAAAATAAAGACAAAAATATAAAGGTGTGAATGGAGATCTTTTTTGGTTTTGAGTTTTAGTTTTTACTTACATAATGCTGTTTTTCTTTCTTTGTGGAAAGTTGCATTTGTCCTATTCTGTAAGATGTAAGATTTGTGTACTTGCTAACCTGATTCCTTTTTTCCGTAACAGTTCATATAATTTCTGCTTAACATCACTGCCTTAATACATGAGAATTTCTAGTGATCTCTCAGTTTTTTTCTTTGTGCTTTGTAGGCATGGAGACACAGTGAGAAAGATACTTTAAGTCTATTGCAGAATGACCTTATTCTTCTTTTCAAAATTTCTGCCCTCAGTTCTGACCCACTGTGACCATCCACATTACATCAGTCATCCACATTACATCTGTAATAGCTCTCAAATCAACAAATAAGAATAATGCTAAATAAATTGCCAGCATTACTTCCTGCTTTATATTAGGCAAGAAGGACATGAGGCATAGGCTATGGACAATGAAATTTAAACTAGACTAACTTGACAGAGATTAAATGTAAACTGCAGTAGGATTGAAAGGATTCAGAAAGGCAAAACATATGTATAATTATACTCTCAGAACAAAAACATCACTAGCAGCACAAGAGGTGACTTATTCCCCAGCAGAAACACAGACCATGCTCAAAATGTTTCTAATTCTTAAAAGCCTGGAAAAAGAAGTGATGAGCCAAAATGATGCATAATAAAAATAATAATGCCAGGCAGACTTCTGCTGTTGCCCTCAACATTGTTTTCTCTTTTGTAAATGTGGAACAATAATAGCAATAGCTGTGTGCATGCAGTGAACAAATGACAATAGTGCCATTCTCATAATGCTCCCCCTCCTTAGACACTCACAGGATGACTGCATTTGGGTTTCACATGATGAGCTTTTAAGCTTTGTCTGAGTAAATTAAGGCTTTTTCTTTGCATGGCACAGTGTTACCCTCTTAAAAGATGCCAGACCTGGTGAACCAGCTATGCTAGGCCCTTGCAAACAGTGCTGATTGCCCAGGATATCCCAGTTGCTTCAATATTCTTTCCCCCACTGCTGCATCCTTGTGGGCACTCATGCATGCAACCCACAGGATTTGCAAAGGGTTCTAATGCAATTACTCTTTTATTTTAGATACTGCAGTAAATATACTGCCTGGGTTTTCAGTGTATTTGGAATCCAGGCCCAGTTAACTTTAGAAAGACTTTTGACTGTTGCATGTGACCTTTCTGATAAGCAAACTTGAAAAATATGGGCTACCTGAAATCACCATAGGTTGGATGTGTAGTTGATTAAAAAAACAGTTCACTGTCAAACTTGGAAGACATTTAAAGAGAGTTTCTGCAGAGGTCTTTCCTACATCTGGCAGTATTTAATATTTTTAAAGTGACTTGGCTGATTGAACAAAATGCACGTATAATATTTTTGAATAACACCAAGCTGGGAGTGGTTAGGAGCATTTTGGGGGTCAGGAACAGAATTCAAAGCAATCTTGATAAATTGGGTAGATGGCCTGAAATCAACAGGAAATTCATGAAGCACAAGTGCAAAGCATTATCTAACAAGAAATATTTTTTTCTGATAGTCTGCAAACTTTTTACTGACAGAACTTTTTTTTTTTTACTGACGTGTTTTTACTATCCGTAAATAAAATCTTTGTGGTTTGTCAGCCTTGTATATCTGCAGCAATGTATTTTCTCCATGATGCCCCCCACCACAAAAGTTCTCTACTCATCCTAGCTCCTGACACCCTTGACTGTCCTCATACCATGCTGCCCAATACCCCAACCCACTCCCCAGCCGTACCCCTGTTGACCCCATTTCCACCATCCTGGCATAGACCCCCCCCCACCCATTGCCTTTTCCCTCCTCCCACCCTGCAGCTCTGCCCTGGCCACAAACAACTAGGGAGATTCTAGTGAGCAGAAAGTCCTGACAAGACAGTTCACTGCACTGAGCAGTGCTTCTGCTTAGACACTAGATAGCACTGTACTCTCTCTCTGTCCAGCAATGATGCTTGAATTTAGATTCATTCATGCAAGAAATCTGGAGATGAACTCAGGATGTCTTAAGTTTACAAATGCAAAATTATTTTTGTGGAATTTACAGAGGCAATTTTTGGCTGTTTTTGTACAGACCATCCACAAATTTACAGATAGTTGGTACCCTGCTAGCCAAAGGAAAGAGAAATCAAAAGCACACACACAGTATGGAATAATCACCAAGGCAGCAGTCCTGTACAATAGTGTAACACAGGGCATGCAACTGGGGCACCAGCCCTGCATACCCACTTAAAGGCAGCTGCCATTACTGCTGGCCCAGACACTGCCAATCCAGCAGCTGTCCCCTGATGCTTGTCCTATGACTGTCTATGGTGCAGACACTTGCTGTTATGCCTTGGGTACCACAGAAAAGAATCTGGGGGTTATAGTAGACCAAAAACTGAATATGTATCAGCAATATCATGTTGTTGCAAAAACAGCAAATCTTTTCTGGGGATGTGTTAACAGTTGTATAAAGCACATGAATGGCTGAGAAGTAATTGTAATTGTTGTATTCCAGTAGGTACTGGTGAGGCCTATACTGAAGCACTATGTCTTGTTTTGGAGTACTGGATCTTTGCCAGAGATATAGGAGGCTCCTTTGTTACCCTGGGCAAAGTTTGGCAGGGCATACCTGAAGCTCTGGGTGGTGGTAGGACCCAAGGAGTGAAGGCAGGGCAGCTCTAGGGTCTTGAGGATTAAATTGCCCTCTCAAAGATACTGCCAAATGCCATAATGGGCAAATGAATCATAATCCTTAATTTGGCAGCTGCACTGGTGCCCTGCTGTCTTCACCCCCTGCTTCTTTCTCCAATTGCATCTGCTAAGACCAGACAGCCTCCTTGACATCACTGCCCAGTTCCCAGCCTCTTTCTACTTTCTACCCAGCCTGAGCCTGTAGCTGCTGAACTAGGAGCCTAGGTGCTTTGATTCCAGTGCCCCCTCTGCCTTTTCACCCCAGCTTAATCAGTACCTGGGACTTTTGCCTCCCTGACCCACCCTTAGTTATACTGTTGATTTTTGGAAAGATGGAGACAAGTGGAAGAGAGATAAGTGGAGAGATACCAGAATGACAAGAGACTGAGTATCTGTGATGTCTGAGGAAAGGATTAAGGGATTGGTGTTGTCTCTATAATGAAGAAGACTTATGGGAACATGGTAACAAATTCTTAGTATGTAAGAGGCTTTTAGAAAGTGTAGATCTGAGTGAATAATGGATTTTTCAGATCTGTAACCTAACCAAAAAAAAATTGTGTGCATGGGAGGGGAAGGTTTGTGTTAATCAAAACAAACACTTTCAGGTTTTTGACAAAATGAAAAGAAACAAAAAATAGTTTTTCTTGTGAATCAACCTGAAACCTTTCATTTCACCTGAAGCAAAATGTTACGTGTAATTTATAGTTCATTTAACTCTCTTAACTTTGCAAAAGAAATTTAAAATACTTTCTCTTGTTACATTTCAAATGACACAAGTGGCAGTTGTTACAAGCATCCAACAGACCAGGTAACATGTCCCCATGTAGACCATGTGGAAAAATGACAAAGAAACAGTTTACTTACTTCAGTTTTAGAAGTACAAAGCACCTTTTATTAAATTCTTTAAAAAGGATAAAGGCATTGCCATTCTAGCCGCTTCATGCAGTATTCTAAAATGTAAACACAACATTAATCCATGTCCATGTTACAAACAGCAGAAACTGATGACAAGTCTCATGAAGAAATCAATACAAATTGTTGTTCTTATGAGAGAAAGGAAATATAAACAAGGGAATAAATATTGATTCTAGTTCATTGAAAAAAAACCCAGGAGGATAGCAAGGAAGAAGAAAGTACTCCACCCAAAAAACCCACAAAATAAGGTAGAATATAATGCAAAGAATGTCATTGGAGTCAATGATTTGCTATCCAAAAATGTGTCAGAATTGAATATGCGTAACTCAGTCCAAAGTCTCCCTTAAAACTTCCAAAAATCCTGCCATAGTTTACTTGAATAAAATGATTTTTCAATCAAAGGAAAAGTCATATTAAAGAAGCTAGCCTAATGATGTCATTCAGCTGAGTAAGGTCATGTGTATAGCACCCCAATAGAGTGCTTTGAATGAACTTGTCACATGAACTGGAAATAGCATAGTGGCCTAATGTAGTACTGGTCCTATGCCAGTAAGCTTTGCCTCTCAAGTGAGCCCAATGATATGCACACAGAGCTTCACTAAGCCAGCTTTACTACTTCTGATCCATTGGTTCTTTTATCTATAAAGGGCTAAGCCAAAACCCTGAATCTAAACCCTTTAACTATGTGGAGCAAAAAGAGTTAAAAAAAAAAGAAAAGGAAATCTAAGTTGTGTGCCTCAGGCCACTTTTTAAATCTAAAGCTCTGTCTCCAGAGGGCTCAAAAGGAGTTTCCTAGCTTTTCATATAGAAGACTTCTGCTCAGGACTGAACCTGATATTCATTGTCTTGTGAAGTCCTGAAAATAGGAACCTTGTCTGGGGTTGACCGGGCCCCACCTCTAGTTAGGCTTTTGTAGTTGGACAAACAGAAAATGGGTGGGAAAGTGCTAGGAATATGCCATATTTTGCATGGCAGTGATCCAGAAGGATAGCAAGTTCATTGAGCACCCCAGGGCTGGAGGGAAGGGTAGAGTTATGCAGGCCACTATAGACCCTGGGGGTGGGGGAGGGTGCATGCATGTGGATGAGAGAAAGGGAAGATTTACCTTCCCAGCATACTGCTGCCACTGCTATAGCAGCATCAGCTTTACTCAGTGCTATAATCAGACTTTCTGAGGTTCAACTCTGGTGCCCTGTTTGATCCCCTGGCCCCATAAATAAATACATATTTGGCACAGGGCCGGGCCTGCTCTGAAAAGACTTCCTGGGGAAGTGTGTGTGTGTGTGGGGGGGCACTGTTCTGCTTGCTTCACTCACCCTCCACCCCCACAAAGACAGTGCTTGGTGTGGTGCTGCACTCTCTGGCTGGGCAGGGGCAGTGCAGGGCCACCTTGGCTGTGGGAAGGGAGATTCTGGTGCCTGGAGCTGATGCCCAATCATCCTGCCCTCATTATGCTACTGCAGTGATCAAAAGAAAAAGCATCAAATTAATCAGCTTTGGACCAAAAGTAACTATACACTAGCTTGAGTCTCTACAACTGGACCTGACTATGTAAAAAAGGGAATTCTTTTAATAGCTCCCTTTTCTCCTTTTGTTTTTAAATGCTAAATTCTGAAAAATAGCACCGTGAGTGGTACTTCCCAAATGAGATGACATTAGAAAAGTGGGAGGCACAATCAAAACTTTGCTCTTATCTTATTCCTGTTATTGCCATTGGTATTTATAGATTGTTAGTGTTCCTCTCAACAGTGGAACTGTATTCTTGGAGGCTTTCTATTCATTTAATAGACAACTTTTGCAGAAAATCCCAACGTTAGCATTCCGTTCTTATTTTAGGACTTATTTAGCTCTTATTTCTGAATCATTCCTGTTCTTTGCTTTACTTCATGGGGGGAAAGGGGAGTTACACCTAATTGTAGTCCTTGGGACTTTGGGAAGGGGTCATAACTCTTAGAGAACTAATTATCTTGCTCCCTGTTGTACTGTACTTTCCAAAAGCAAGCAGAAAGTAAGAGAATGGGATGCTATGGGAATTTTTGGCCACGGCCTCAAGTGAGATACATGTGAAACACAAATTGTTTCCCTTTTGCAGTCTCTATTAGTAGTTCAAGCTATAATTGAGGTGAACTTCACTCCTATTTTGGGAGTTTACGTGAGATTTAAGTGGTGCACAAAGCTTGTGTGGGCTCTCAGCAAAGAATTTCACCCTGGAGACATTTAAAGAAGCGGACCAGCAATCTGTTTCTACACCTGTGTCTCTTTTAGTTCACACCATATCATTACAGATTATTTTTTCTGGAACACAGATTGCAACTAGCCCAAAGTGAGCCCTTTGAATCTAAGTCACACTTGTTCTTGAATAAAAATGTAGTTCTTGAAGAACAGATTTTGTAACCGCAGGAGAGAAGGATTTTGACGTCTTATTGATGGGTTTTATTGACAAACTGATAGAACTAAAACCTGCATTAGTATTTTGATTAAGATCAAAGGTCTGATATGTCACACATTAATAGAAAATTTTAAAAAGTCAACAAATGTTAGCATTTGTGGGATTCTGTAAAATTTATACCAACAGAGATCTTTTCCAGGTTTAACTTTATGAAAACACATAATACAGCCTTTAAAATTCTTCTACTAGCACTATTTGCCTAAGTTCTTTGGCCATGAAAGCTATTGCTATTTTAGCATCATTCTGGGATAAAGAAAACACAAGAAATTTTATTTCATGGAATGATACAACAGTAGAGTTGGAAGGGACCTCAGAGATTCATCTAGTTCAATCCCCCTGCTCAATGCAGAAGCACCCCTGACTAAACCAGCTCAGTCAAGTGTCTAGCTAACCTGTACTTGAAAATTTCTAAGATGGAGCTTTCACAGCTTCTCTGGGTAGCCTGTTTCAATATTTAACCACCCTCAAAGTGAGAAAATTCTTCATAATATCTGACCTAAATTTCCCTTGCTGCAGTTTAATACCATTGCTCCTTGTTGTGTTTCCTGCTGCCCTGGAGAATGGAATGTCTCAGGGATGGGCAATTATTTGGGCTGGAGGGTCACTTAGGGGGTTCTGGTAAGTGGTTGTGGGCTGGGTCAGCACCAACAACAGCTTACCAAAACTCCGTAAGTGGCTCTGCGCCAGGGCCTGGCCCCACACTGGCACCACATGGCAATCCTGGGGTCTCCATGGAGAGTGGCCCAGGACCCATGCAGGCAGGATGATCTTGACTGGACAGATGGGAGGGGCCATGGGGAGGTGGGGAACTGTGTTCAGGAGTGGGCTGGGTGGGCAGGGCTGGGGCTGGGATCATGGGGCAGGATTTCAGGGTGGGGGTGCGCCAGGAATGGATCATGGCTCTACCCTGGCCCCAGCCCCACGCTGTCACCACCGCATAATTCTGCCCCATGTTTCTGTCCCCATCCTGGCCCTGGCCACCCATCCCACTCCCAGACATTGCTTCCTGCCTGCCCAAGGGATGGCCCTATTCTATCTGCCCACTGAGCATGCCTTGCCCATGTGGGTCCCTGCGTGGTCTCCACGGAGACCCGACTGTGAAGGCCAGAACCAAAGAGATTAATAAGCAATAAATATGTGCTTCTTGGAGGCATTTGGAATTTTTGCCTAATATAAAGCTTGTCAATTTGTAACCTGCGAATGTAACTTGCCTGTCATAAGTTTAACCAAAATGATAAAACTAATTGTTTGTGGAACCGACTGGTCCCCAAAGGTGAAGCTGTAGCTACAAGATTAGCTGACTTAATGGTTTTTGCTCAGGGTTCAGCCTTGATGAAAAAACTGGATCCAACTACCTGGCATACCCAACACATTCCAGGAAAGCACGTCTCAAGAAAGTATATTCAGGAAAATCTAAAAGAGTTGAGTAATGTTAATTTCAGATCTAAAAATGCTGCATTGTAATTTGCTTATTGGATAAACCCAAGTCTGGGTAGTAACCTTTTATGATAATTTTTGACACCTTTTAATCTCATAGGGTAACAGCAATAGGGCAAGATTGTGAGTGGCTCTAAAATCAACAGATTAGCATAAGACTAGGTGTAAAAAGTGCGTGCATCAGATGACCAACAGGAAGGAGGGAACAGAACAGTTGTTACTATTCCACACCCGGACTCCCGGTGTGAGTGAGGATCGGATCGTGATCAAGGGACCTTCCCTGGTAATCCCGCCGACAGCGTCTTTCGGGATGCCTGACTTCGCTGGAATCACATGGCCCATACCTGGCATTGAGGGACTATCGAAAAGTTGCCAACCCATGTCTGTCTATTTGTTGTTTTGAACAGCCCAGTGGCTGATACCCTTGCAGTGCCCAGTTGGCCTGCAACAGATTATAATCCATTTGTCTGTTATTATTATCTGTTGTTATTATTTAATATTAGCTCTTTAATATTGTATTATTTCCTTATTGCATTTTATCTTTCTGTTAACTGTTGTGTGTGTAAGCTATAACAAATTTGCCTTTGCTTCACTCCCAGCTCTGTCTCCTCAATCCCAAACCAAACAGGCCAGTGGCTGATACAGTTGCAGCACCCAGTAAGCCTACAACTAAACTGATACACTCACAGTGCCCAGCTGGCCTATGACACCTGACCCACCCACTCCATCTAGCACCCCTGGCAGTAGATGCAAGGCAGATGGGCCAGGGTGCCTGGGCAGTGGGTCTGGGACTAGTGATGGTGGCAGCCAGAAGGAGCTGGCACTGCTGGGGCTGCCACTGCTGAGGTTGCCAGGAAGCATAGTCTGGCTGCTGCACCAGGACTAGCTACGCATGCTACAGTCCAGTCTTCCCACCCGCACCTGGGCTGGGCAGGGCTGAGGTTCCCACCACAGTGTAAATAAAATCCCTTCGTGGGCTGGGGCTGGGCTGTGGGCCATATATTGCCCACCTTGGGACTAGCTCCATATTCCATCCTCTCTTCAAGTACTTGAAGACTACAATCAAATTCTCCCTCAGTCTTGTCTTCTCCAGACTAAACAATCCTGTTCTTTCAGTCATGTTTCCCAGGCCTCTAATTTTAGTTGCTTTTAACTGGACTCTTGCTACCTTGTCCAGTGCAGTGCAGTGTCATCTTCTCGTAGAAGGAAATTGAGTTGGTCATAGTTTCATAGTTTCATAGTTGGTAGGGTCTGAAGGGACCTGAGCAGATCATCAAGTCCGAACCCCTGCCATGGCAGGAAAGAGTACTGGGGTCAAACGACCCCAGCGAGGTGTTCATCCAGCCTCCTCTTAAAGACTCCCAGGGTAGGAGCCAGCACCACTACTCTTGGAAGTTGGTTCCAGATCCTAGCTGCCCTGACCGTGAAGTAGCGCCTCCTGATACCTAGCCTAAATCTACCCTCAGCCAGCTTGTGACTGTTATTTCTTGTCACTCCTGGTAGTGCTTGGGGGATCAGGGACTCCCCCAATGCCTGTTGGTCTCCCCTGACTAGTTTGTAAATGGCCACTAGATCCCCCCTCAGCCTTCACTTGTGGAGGCTGAACAGGTTCAGGTCCCATAGCCTCTCCTCCCAGGGCTTGCCCTGCTGACTGCAGGTGGCTTTCCTCTGGACCCTCTCCATGTTGTCCACATCCCTCCTGAAGTGCAGCGCCCAGAACTGGATGCAATACTCCAACTGCAGCCTGACCAGTGTCACATAGAGGGGCAGGATCACCTCCTTCGACCTGCTTGAGATGCATCTGTGGACGCATGGCAAGGTATGTTTGGCCTTCCTGACTGCATCCCCACACTGTCGGCCCATGTTCGTTTTGGCATCAATAAAGACTACAAGATCCTTTTCTGCTTCTGCACTGACGAGAAGGGAGTTCCCCAGCATGTAGGTATGCTGCTGGTTCTTCCTCCCCAGGTGCAGTACCTTGCACTTGTCGGTGTTGAAACCCATCCTGTTCTCATCCACCCACCCCTGTAACCTGTCTAAGTCCAATTGCAGCCTATTCCTCCCTTCTAGCCTGCCCACTTCTCCCTACATCTTAGTGTTGTCTGTGAATTTGAACAGGGTGCTTGGACCCCTGTCCAAGTCGCTGATGAGTCAAACATGACTTGCTCTTGATGGGTCTTGATGACTTGTCCTTGAATTGTTCCTGATCTTTATATTTTCCTTCAGGTGCTTAGAGATGTACTCCTTGATGTCCTGCTCCATAATCTTTCCTTGGAGGAAGGCCAGACTGTAATTGCTGGATTCTCTTTCCCCCTTTCTTAAAAATGGCATCATATTTGTCTTTTTTGGGCAGGTCCCCAGAAGCGCACATGAGCATTTTTCTGGAGACAAATAGCAGCAGCACATATTTATGCTTCTGCTACTTGAGCTCCACATACACCTCTGCACATGTGCTGTGGTGCATAGCAAATTGGCCCAGGTGGGGTAGGGAGGCTGGGGCCAGCACCTGGGCTGACCCCAGTAGCCTTACCTGGAGTCCTGGGGGCCTTCTGGGGCTGCAGTGGTGGCGATCTGGGCGCACATAGCCTGGCTGGCAGCTGGAGTATGGCTCTGGCTGGCCAGGCTTCAGTTTCAGGTGGTACACTGACTTCAACAAGCTAAGGAGGATCGTTGGGGAAGCGCTGAGGACCCAGAGGGGAAGGGAATCAGATGTCGAAGGGGAGTGGTTGCTCCTTAAGGAGACGATCCTCCATGCCCAAAGGGAGGTAATCCCAACAAGGGTCAAAGGGAGCAGGAGGGCACATAAACCCCCATGGCTCACTAAGAGCATCCGGGAATGTCTCCTTGCTAAAAGGGAGGCATATACCCAATGGAGAGATGGGGTCATCGCCAAGAAGGACTATGTTATAGTCGCCCGAGGATGTAGGGGGGCAGTCAGGAGGGCCAAGGCAGAGTTGGAGATAGGACTAGCTTCCCGGATTAAGGACAATAAGAAGTCCTTCTTCAAATACATAGGGGGTAAAAAGAGGGTCCCGGGTAATGTGGGGCCCCTGCAGGACACGATGGGCAACTTAGTCATCACGCCAGATGACAAAGCTAACATATTTAACGATTTCTTTGCCTCTGTCTTCCTAAGTAGGGACCAGTTCAGCCACCTCCCTGCTGGGCCCCCCTCGGGCCCCGAGAGAGACACGCCTGGGCCAAGGGTTAGAGAGGAGTTAGTTAGGGTACTTCTGGAGAGGCTGGACGTGTTCAAGTCCGCTGGTCCGGACGATCTTCACCCTAGGGTTCTACAGGAACTGGCTGAGGTCATTGCGGGACCCCTGGCACGGCTCTATGAGCACTCGTGGTGCTCTGGCGAGGTGCCGGAGGACTGGAAGAGGGCCAATGTGGTCCCTATCTTCAAAAAGGGGAAAAAAAAGGACCCGGGAAATTACAGGCCAGTTAGTCTGACCTCAATCCCGGGTAAGCTCTTTGAAAAAATTATCCTGGCACACATCCAGGAGGGCCTTGCGGGGGAATGCATGCTCAGGGGCAACCAACATGGGTTCATCAGTGGCAGGTCTTGTCAGACCAACCTGGTGGCCTTTTACGATCAGGTCACCAAATCATTAGACGCAGGGGTTGCTGTGGATGTAGTCTTTTTGGACTTCCGGAAGGCTTTCGACACTGTCTCTCACCCTGTCCTCATCAAAAAGCTGGGAGACTGTGGTGTCGATGCCCACACGGTCAAATGGGTCGCCAACTGGTTGGAGGGCCGCACCCAGAGGGTGGTAGTGGATGGGTTCTTCTCGACCTGGAAGGATGTGGGCAGTGGGGTTCCGCAGGGCTCGGTCCTCGGGCCTGCACTGTTCAACATCTTCATCAGTGACTTGGATGAGGGGGTAGAAAGCACCCTGTTCAAGTTTGCTGATGACACTAAGATGTGGGGGGATGTGGGTGCACTAGAAGGGTGCAATAGGCTACAAGCTGACCTTGACAGGTTGCAACGGTGGGCGGATGAGAATAGGATGGGGTTTAACACTGATAAGTGCAAGGTGTTGCACATGGGGAGGAAGAACCGGCACCACACTTACAGGTTGGGGAACTCCCCTCTTGCCAGCACGGAGACGGAAAAGGATCTTGGAGTCGTCATTGACTCCACGATGAACATGGGCCGGCAGTGTGGGGAGGCAGTCAAGAAGGCCAACCGTACCCTGTCATGCATCCACAGATGCATCTCGAGCAGGTCCAGGGAGGTGATCCTCCCCATCTATGCGGCACTGGTCAGGCCGCAGCTGGAGTACTGCGTCCAGTTCTGGGCGCCACACTTCAAGAGGGACGTGGACGATATGGAAAGAGTCCAGAGGAGGGCCACTCGTATGATCAGGGGTCAGCAGGGCAAGGCTTATGAGGACAGGCTACGGGACCTGAACCTGTTTAGCCTCCACAAGAGAAGGTTAAGACCTTGTGGCCTGCTACAAACTGGTCAGGGGGGATCAGCAGGTATTGGGGGAGTCCCTGTTCCCCCGTGCGCTGCCAGGAGTGACCAGGAATAACGGTCACAAACTGGCGGAGGGTAAGTTTAGATTAGATATTAGGAGGCGCTACTTCACAGTCAGGGCGGCTAGGGCCTGGAACCAGCTTCCAGGGGAAGTGGTGCAGGCTCCTAGCCTGGGGATTTTTAAAAGGAAGTTAGATGAGCACCTTGCCGGGGTCATCTGACCCCGGTGCTCTTTCCTGCTAAGGCAGGGGGTCGGACTAGATGATCTACCTAGGTCCCTTCCGACTCTAGCTACTATGAAACTATGAAACTATGAAACACTGCACCATGTTTAGATAGTTGGATTTCCTGGTTTCTAATTTTGCCCCCATGCTGCAAATACGCAGTAGAGTGAACAGATTAACATATGCTATGTGTGTTTTGCAATACGTGAAAAGGCTCTGAGGCATCACAAACTACACATTCCCACTCGTAGGGATGTGACCTTTCAATCACCTAGGACCTTACCTGACTTCTATAACTCCTTACTGACGATAGGCAATGTATCTAAAATTAGGTATCAACTTTGGTTAATTTACAAGGTGCAAATCTACCTGCCATCTACTTGACTTCTGACTAATAACGTCAGATAATAATGTCTCTCTGAAATTACCTCAACCAATTCCTTCAGTACTCTGGAGTACATCCTGTCTGATCCAGCCAACATCCAGCTTCTCTAAATAATCCCAAACTTGTTTTTCCACCACTCTAGATGAATGATGTCCTTCCCCTCTTCTAGCTGCCAGTTGGGTTTGCCATATGCTAGCCACGCTTACTTGTGAGGACTGAAGCAAAAAAAAGGCATGAAATACTTAAGACTTCTCTGCTTGTGGAATCATTTTTATATTGCCTTTTACATTCTTTGCTAGTTGTATCTCAAATCATGCCCTGGCCTTTCCGAGTTTCTCCCTGCATGCTCATTTAATATTCTTAAACTCTTCTTTAGTAATGTGGCTCTGCTTTCATTTTCACTGGGATTTCTTCTTGAATTTCAGCTTGCTGAATAGTTCACTGCTTAGGTAGGCTTTTGGCGCACTTTCTTTTGACATACTTTTGGCACACTTCCTATTCTTTCTTCACCTAGGGATATTTTGCTTCTGCACCTTTAATAAAGTAGTTAAAGTGCATCCAACAGTCCTGGACTCCTTTTCCCCAGACTTGCCTCCAAAGGGATCCTGCCCACCAGTGTTCTGAGTTTGTTAAATTCTACCATGCTGAAGTTTTGTGTCTCTGTCCTTCTGCTGTCCTTTTCTTTCCTTAGTACCTTGAACTCTATCTTTTCATGGTCACTAGTCACTGGATGTATGAGTGATCACTGCACTTTCTCAAAAAAAAATGTTGCTTTTCTATTAACTTTATTCTCGGAATGTACTTTATTAAGGGAAGTTTTCGATACCATTCTCTGGTTTAACAGCACCTTATATCATGGAGTAGTCTCACTGGACCAGATGCTGTTCTACCTTTTACTCCATATAAGTGGACTTGGGTGCCTAAGCGTGATTCTGTTTCACCCTACTTGGGTCCCTGAAAAACAATTAAACTTGGGTGGCTCCCCCTCCTCCTCACTGCTTTTTTGTGATTCTGTCTTAAGGGTAAGATGGCAGTGTGTCACCAAAAGTAGATGTGGTAATGGATTTTCAGGACTTGAACAGTTTGGAATAGAATTGATTTAGCTGCTTAAGTCCACTTAGATACCTAATAGGTGGAAAAGAATCTGTCCCATTGACTTTGCTGAGACTACCCATGGAAAAGAGTCCAAATGAATCAGAGTGACAACAGTAGAATCTGATTCTAAATTTTCAAAACGTAATATTGTCCTCAACTAAAGCAAAATTATTACAAGTACAGGCTATATATAACTGTGATGACTGTCAGTCAGGTACCATAGAGATGTGGATGTTATAAAAAGATACGATGGCCACCATATTCAGGCTACATCAGTGCACATCTAACCCTGTCTTCAGAGGTAAATTAATAGAATATATTTTATAAAATCATTTAACTAATGTAAAATAATTTCCTAAGTGGAGTAAACTGTCTGGCAGCAGATCACACCCACACAAAGTAGAGCATTTCAATTACAGAATTAGACTGAAATCATGTTGCAAAAGCATCTAATTGAAGCCAGTCCCTTCCCCCCGCTTGTGCTCCCAAAAATACAAATGAAAAATGAAAGGAAAATGCCATAAACGTTACATTTTTTGGAAATGCTTTTCAAAACTGAAGGGAAAGGTGAGTGGAAAGATGGATGAGGAAAGGAGAACACCTGAAAACAAATAGAGCACTTTCCTTTCTTCATGTTAGTTATGGCCAGAAGCCAGAGAGATCCAACGTTAATGGAAATCAATGGAAAGATACTGGCTTCAACAGGCCTTGGGCCAGGCCCAGAAGTATGTAATTGATTTAGCCAGCTTTCATTCTAAATTACATTAGAAAGATTTTGGCTTTGGCAGATTGGTTGGTTGGATATATTACAGTCTAAGGGCTTGCCTTCATGACTTAAAGAAGTGGAGTTTGTGAGGGGAGGGTGTTTTTCTTTTTAATGCTGGGGGCATGCTGCAACCAGGTGGTCCTGGTCCTGCTGGCCCTGGGAGCTGGCAGGGCTGGCCTGAGACTGCAGCACCCTGCTGGCCTCAATGGCACTGCCCTGGCAGCACTGGAATGGAGGCAGGCAGGCAGAGGTAGCCTGGGGCCTGTCCAGGAGTGCCCTCAGGCTCCCTGTTGAGTGTGCCCCAGGGCTCAAAATGTCTCCAGGCTTTTAAATCCTGCAGACAGGGGCTGCCATAGAGGCAGCCCAACCATGGGGCAGGAGAGGCTCTCACCCTGGAGCCTAGTGGCTGGGCAGACCGGAGAGCAAACTTGCTCCCAGGTCATGTCTACATGTGCATTACTGCACTGTAACTAATCCCACTTGAATTTGCTACTTGCATTTGCAGGTAGCAAATTTAAGTGGGATTAAGGATTTTTACTGTGCAGTGAGCACACACATGTGTAGACATACATGTTTATTGCGCAGTAAACTATGCTAATGTGCAGTAACGCATCTCGTGTAGACAAGCCCACTGTGTTGTACTTGTGAACATGCTGATCTGCGGTCAACCATGTACTGACCAGTCTGTGTAGAGCAAACTGTTCTAAGACTGGTTAACCTCAGATGAATATATATGAAATACATTCAGGATTCTACATTGAAAATATTGGGAACTCCACATAGATAAGCTCTATCAATTAGTTTATTGGTAAAAGATAAAGATGGCATTCAAACAAATAAAGCATAATAACTCTTTCTAGAGCAGAGTCACAAGTTTTCTCATATCAGAAACCTGCCCCAAGCAAATACGCTGATTAAACTTTTTATATTCTATCCAGTTTTATTAAAAATAGACTAAGAGACATTTCTAAGATTTTCCTAAATGGTTTTATTGGGCTTTGACCAACATTTTGTCTTGGTTTAACCATACTATTCCAAATTGAGAAAACAAATAATGTGCTTATTATTAATTATTCCCCATTACTAATTAAGCTCTGTTTTTGAATGTCTGTCAAGCTATCTCACAAGTAATCCTCACATATGTTGCAAGTCCCAGTCCAGTTAATACATTGTGGGTGCACAGAAGGGTAAGGAAAGCCTTAATGTAGATGCAAATATGAATATAAACCTATATTACTAGTTAGGACAATTATATATGGTTAACATAAAGATGGGTACTCCAGCTAACAGACTTGTCAATAGCAAAGGTTAGATAAAATGATTAGAAGGTGGGCTAAGTGGAGCAGATAAATAGCAATGGCTTAGTGATATGTGCCTGGGACTAATTAGTGAGATCCCCTAGCAAATAATAGGTTGATAAATAAAAACCAATGCTCTTTTTGAAAGCTGGGAAGACACACAGCTTGTGCTGCATAAAGCATGAAGAGGAGTCTGAGCTGTTACCTGCAGATACAGAGCTGGAATATGTCAATCATGGAAGCAAAGAGTGAATCCAATTAAAAGAAATGAGGAAAGTGTTGTCTGCACCATCTGGTTTCAGCTTTAACGACTACCAAAAAGGAGGATGATTTACCTTCAACAGAAATGCTTTCAGGAAAACTTACGTGGAGTTAGCTCTCTGCACTGGATGCAACAGCTTTTAATATGTGGGCATAGGCAGAATGACTTAATTGCAGGCAGTTTCCTCTTGTTTAATTTGTAGTCATGTAAATAATGTGCAAAACACAGTTCAGTGTATGAGTTTTGTATATAATTTATGTACCCATTGAAAAACTATGGCCCCAAATACTTTTGTCTTCATTGGCACTTATGTGTACTCGGCCCCTCAAGAGAGTCACTTGGTGCTTTACAGACTTAGCATCCTTTCATGCCATTTAAGCCCTAATCTGCAGTAAATTTTGTAGCATGACCTGGTGGTGGTGACATGCTCAAGTGTCTCCTTTTCACTTGTTCAAAGGGGTATGATGTTCTCTGAATGTTTGTGAAATCCTTTCATAGTGTGCCAACCCTGCAGTCCCAGAAGCTGGCACAAGAAGCAAGGGGGAGTTCCCACTTTTATATGGAAAATCACAGTAGTTAGGGTCACAAGCCTGTTAGAAATATTATTAGAAACGTATAATGAATAGAGTGTTGTTAGAACTGCACAGTTTGCATCTCGTACCTGATAAGCAGAAACACCACCAAGGACATTCCCCCCCCCCTTGGCCAATTTACTATCTCTTTCTTATACTAAATCACTCTCTTTTCTTCTCCTCCTGACAATTCACATGCAGATTACAGAAACTGGAATTCAACTGACTGTGTCCTTGAAAGGGGGGGGATTTCAACTCTTGGTGACCTAGAGAGCTTTCTGAGCGTGCGTAATTAGCTGATGCATATATGCCTATCCGCCCCGCATACTTAAGTAGTTAATTATAATGCACATGCGACGGATGACGTGACGTAATCACATGTATGTTTGTATGAACCGGAAATGAGTTGTAAGAGTTCCTGTTTCTGCACACGTGCCCAGGAGGAAAGAGATAAAAGCCAGCTAAGAGTTTTCCTCGGTGGCAGAGTAATCTGAGATTTTCTGTCTCTGCTCTGACCCTATTTGCAAATACACCTTTTGTTCTGCTAATAGTGTGTGTCTGAGAGTTCTTCGCCTCCCGAGAAATGAACCGCAACATTTTTGCAACAAGCCAATGGACCAAAAGGAGGGAACAGATAAAGAAACATTAACACTGCGATAACATACACTCAGCACCTTAATTTCTTCTCAACACCCCTGGAGTTGTCCCCAAGCAAGCTGTTAGACCCAAGAGTGCTCAAACAGCAGCCTGCAGCTGCCCCTATGTCTGAGTCCAGCTCCTTCAGTCCACAGTCTTGGCTGACTGAGCCAGTGAGATCTCCCCTGTATGGTCCTCTGCTTAGGGTGGACCAGACCCCACATGCACACTTCTCTCTCTCTCCTCCTCACTGTAGCCTCAAGTTTTCTCTTCCTTTTTCCCTTGCCTCCCAGTCCCTGGGGCTTTCTGGGAGTTGCAGTCCAAATTAACAGTAAGCACAGCTGTGCAGGCTGCCCCTGGTTCCTCCTGCCATTACACACATTACATTTATATTACAGTATTGTTTCCTCTGCACATGACTCATTCTCATTTCTCTCTTACATGCCCTTTCCTTGTACCTATACTGATATATTTGGTGCAGGAAAGGTATATGAGGACAGGAAAGAATTTCTGGTCATTAAGCAAATACTGGAGCAGGTGATGCACCAGTGCACATTAGTGGCAGAGCATGTAGGTAATCTGCATTAGGGATCTTCTAGGATAAGTAAGACTGAGGAAAATCTGTCTGTTCTTATTTCAGGAAGAAATAACATGTCTGGTCTTTTGTACTGAACAGGTTTTCCACCTCGGTGATGATTCCCTCTTGCAAATAGGAAACAGATTCAGCTACAGATTGGACTCATTTCAAATGATTTGTATAAAATTCTCTCCTTAACAGCAAGTAGGGCCTCTTCACATGGGATGTTGAGGGCATGAAGCTCTTATCACCAGAACTGAGGAATGTTTTAAAAAGACAGCTCAGCAGATCAAATTTAAGACCTCGATGAAAATGTGTTGTTACGGTGATTTAACCATGGTGTTGCAGATTGCAGAGTCAAAACCAGGCTCCCAGACAACTGTGGGACAACACAGCCTTTGGAAGAATGTTCCCCTTCCCAGCCTAGCTATTTTAAATTTCCTTCAAGCAGTCACAGGAGAGCCAATGTAATGATACTCTTCACTCAGTTTTAGATTGCAGTATGATTCAATGCTGATGCTTAATTTCCCCAGCTCAGTGGGATACCACTACAACTTTAACAAAGAATGCCGCGATGCTGCATTTCAGATGTACTAGCATCTTAGACCTCCCCCCCCACCCATGCTTGCGATAATCAGAGTGTGGTTAAGGCATGTATTTGCTTCATGCCTTAACTAAGCCAGCTCTCTCTGTTACCTGCCTTCATTAATAAACTAACCCTCATGGAACAAATACAGATTCATTACAGCACTACAGCTTACAGTGGGTAAGTGCACTGTAAATGTTCAGTGTTATTACATTTATTCAAATTTTGTAAAAAAAATTGTTGTATTTAATTTAGTTCTGGGTGAAATTATACAGTGCCTAGCAATCAGGAGACAGACAGAGAGAGCATAGATGTGAAATACTTTATATGGCTCTAAAAATGTGAAAAGTAAAACCCCAAGCCCTGTAAAGCTTTAAGGAAAATGTGTATCTTGGGTTGAAAAACTCCTTACTAATATGCTATGACATTACCTCAGTAAAACCTCACTGCAAATTAGCAAATCGTCTCAAAGCATTCCCTTTATAGAAGTTAGAACGAAGGCACTATCAGTTATAATGCAGCTGGCATCTTTAATAGTTAATGCCATTACTAGTGCTTAGAATTTTGTAGGAAATTTTCACTTTTTATTCTGAAGGGCTTTAGTTTAATTTGCACCTGTAGGTATTTCTCAGAAACAATAAAGTGCTAATTACACAGCAGCAAGGCTGATAAAGAATTTAGAAGAGCTAGTCTTATTTTCTTGCTTCATTTACCCAACCATGTAATCCTAAAGACATTCCTATAGCATATATCCCAAACATCCTGTAGCAAATGAGGGAATTTTAGGTGTGTGGCACAGAATGCTGACTCCCAGGAAACAGCATAGATTAGCTTCAGCATCTTCTGGTTTGAAAATGCCACTTGTGTTTTATTTACACCATCTTTTAAGAAAGCTCTGTAATGAGATTTCAACATATATTGGGCAAAATTCTCCTTTCCAACTGGGACAACGGATTGTTACTCTGAGATTCTGCACTCCCTTTACCATATTAAATACTGGAACAGACTGGAGGTCCACCGGCAAGAAACCCTTCATAAAAACTTACTGAATAATTTGTGTGCCAGGGAAGTTTCTTTCTATTGCTGTTAATATTAGAAGTCTTATGGATGATATAGATATAGACATCCTTCCTTACTTCTTTGTAGTTGTTCTTATTGTCCAGGAAAATGGATAATCATTTCCATTAATCTTATGAAGAACTTGGCTTTAATGGTATAGCTTGGGGGAGTGAATTCCTCTGGTTAATTAAGCATTGTCCAATAAATTATTTCTATTGATTCATTTGAAATGAATTGCCTTTTATTTTTATATTTCATTCAAGTCGCTTAGCTTAAACATGAAACCTAAAAACAGTGTGTCCTTTCTACCAATCTGGCTTATAACTATAATTGGTAAATGGGGTACTCTCCTGGGAGACGAAATTATGGGTCTGAGCATCTCAGGGTGAGAAGGACATTGAATGTGAATTTCCCACTTCCTGGGCCAGTGGGCGCTATAAGCACTATGGTATAAAAGCTGGGCACCATGATGGTGATGTTATTTTAAATCCGAGTGGCCATGACCACATTCTGTGAGGGGCCCAGTCTTGTTAATTAATATTATCTGGGCTTGAAAACATATCAGAGGAACTCCTAGCATCTGGATCTCAGTTACCAAGTCAGATTGTGGCAGATCTGGGTGTGCACAGCAGCAGAACTGCAGGTACTTGGAGAACTTTGACTTCAGTAAGGGAGGTATACATTTTGCTTAGGTGACCTCAGGGTTAGGCAGCAACTGAGTGGGGGCATAGCTGGATTGCAGTTTTGGAGTTAAGCATCTCAGTTCTGCCTAGGTCATGTTTCAGGTGTCTAAGGAACACCTGTGTGTCTAGATGTGACACCTAGGTGTCTATATGCCATGCTGACACATGCTACTATGGTGCTGGGATACTCCACATATGCTCCACATAGGCTAGCTCATGAACCAAGAAGTGTGTGCGGAGAAGCAGAGCTTAACATCACATGCACAAAGCCAAACTAACATGGCAACACTGCTTACTGTGAGGTGAGCTTCCCTGGAGGGCACAAAATGTTCCTGGGCAGGACGCACTTCCCCCTCCCCCCCTGCCCTTCATTGCAACTGCTGCTTCCTGCCACCAAGGGCCGAGACTTCTTTCACCGCTGACTGCCACCGAATTCTCTGCTACAGATTGCCACCAGTGAGGGGAAATGCTGGCAATCACAGCAATGAAAGCAGAAGCACTCAGCAGCAACAGCTGCACTAGCGGTTTGACATGAGACGGAAGTGATGGTGGCTGCTGCAATGCGGAGGGAGGTGCAAAAGTGCCCAATTTTGTTTCAGTGAGGCATGAAGTCCCTCAGTTTGGGTTTGGAAAAAGCTACTATAGAATTTCCTATCCCTCTTCTTTTCTTACCCCCAGTCACACTATGCCATCCTTTTCTAAACATGTAGGAAGGGATAGTTGCCTTTCTAATCATATCTGCTCATACATTTTCCTTCTTGCCAGTTATGTACCTGCAAACATTAATTGAGCTGTATCTTCCATGGGTGTTTCACTAAAACCATCCTGTAGGCACGGAGAATACTCTCAGCTGTTGCAGATTCTTTGAAAGATCACTCTGCAGAAAACTCACTGGATTTACAGCAAACCCTCATCAGGCTCAAAATCCACTTTCATTTACACTTGTGGTAGCCTATTGATTTCTAATATCTTTTAAATGATTCTAAGCATTTATTTTTCAGAGAGAAAAATATATTATGCTGCTGTCACCTCATTTTCTAAGACAGTTTTCTCCCTCACCTTTCTTTAGCGGTCTAGTGTTTCACAGAGATGACCAGGATGTTTGTTTCTAACTCTTTTTTTCCTATGAAAAATGAGACAAGGGTTAAACTGTTGTTTGTTTTTGTTCCTTTGACAGTCTTTCAGGAAAGCAGATGGTGAGGGAATGGTTACATGAAGCTAAGTCAATACCGTGCATCAAAACAGTAAGCACAGTTATTATCCTTATGTTTTGGTTCATATCAACATTGGCCTCAGAACTGTACATAAAAATGAAGACATACCCCACATCTACGTACACAAAGCTGAGAGAACAAAATAAAAGTGGGAATAATTTAGGATGTGTTGCTTTCGCCACTCTTGTACTTCATTTTGTATGGCCCCTACTGCCATTGTAATGAGGGCTAGATCCATGAAAGGACTTAGGTACCTGACTCTTCCTCTAGGTGCCTAAGTCTACATTTACAACTATCAAAACTCCCCTTAGCTACCTCCTAACCCTGTCTCTTTAGGGACTGCCCATGCTGCTGGGGGGAGTAGGTCTCAGTATCAAGGGGCTTCAGGACATTCTGCCCACCTAAATGTATAGGGACACTTCATACTAGAGTGTCTCTAGTTGAGCTTGAGAGCAGGCATCAGGCACGGGCCTGGAACAGCCCCATTGGCATCTTCTGGATGTGGAGACTCAGGTGGGCAGAACATGTTCAAGTCTCCCCATGCTGGGACCTGTCGCTGTAGCACTGCAGAAGAGAATTTTGATTTTGCTGGTATCATTCCCTATAGGACTTGTTGCTCTAAATTTTGATTAAGGGGTTGTGTGAATGGAATGACATAATCAGTGGGTGTGTCTACATGTGCAAATCCTGTAGGATGGATTTATTTTACACATGCAGGGATGTGGGAACAGATCTGCTGCTCCTGGAAGCAGTTTGTTACTGCCCCCTCTGGCCCTGCACTGGCCCCCTGCAGCAGCCAGGGGGAGCTTTAGGCCACAGGGCTGGCACAGAGCATGGGGGCTTGGAGATTGCTCCCTTCTACCAGAGTGGGCTCTGCCTCCAAAGCCTGGGCAGAGACAACGTCCCCCGGCCCTGGCAGCAGGGAGCTCCTAGCCCCAGCTCCCTGACCAGGGGCAGAGGACTTGGAAAGAGATGCTCCCCCTCTCCCCTCCCCACATCCTGCTAAACAGGGATTTCCCCCATTCCCTCTGCCTTATGCAGACACTGTTCAGCTTTGCTAGCAGACCACATGTTGGCTATGGTCTATGCTGTGTAAGACGGGACAAAGGCAAAATCAACAGGTAGCTGGTAATGTCTCTTTGTTGTTTTCTTAATGGGATGATAAACACTGTATTATCAATCCCCTGCTGAGCTGGTCAGAAGCTGGCGGGGGGGGGGGCGGGGGGACCCCTCTCTAATCAGTGTGTCCTGCTGTGGCCTGGCCATGGCCTCCTGAGCTCAGCACTGTAGAAATGAAGGTAGGGCTTCTCTAGCACCCCCTTGCTTTTAGCCTGAGCCACTGCAGTCATGTGCCTGCATTTCTGGGATGTCTGTACATTTACAAACTGATTTAGCCTAGCCAGGTTAGACTAACCTGCAAAGAGTGAATCAATTCAGGCTCAGGCTTTTTGAATGTCTGTCCCTAGCCCTAGGAAGTGGCTCTTTACATGCACAAATGGAAATGCTTGAAATGTCTCCATGTTCATGCAAGCTCTTAGGTGTTTATTAGTAGCTTTGAAGTAGAACAGTAAATAGAGAACACATTCATATTCTTTGCCCATCCTCTTAATCTTCATCAGGAGGAAGGGGCTTTTCTATGTTGTGCTACAGGGCCTGGCTGACCACCAAGGGAGAGTAACCAACGTTAATGCAGGCTCATCTGGGGGTACCACAAGTGGTGGTGCCTGGATGCCTTTAGAATTCTTCTTTCTTACATTTCCTAACACTCTTCCTCATTTGTCTCCTTCTAGAGCCATTCCATTGCTCATTAAATTTGTATCTGCTCTGTGTGTGTGAGAGAGCTTTTAAATTCATAGCAGTGCAGATGAATTTGCCTTCCTGGCTTTGCATACTCTTGAGCTAATTTCTAGAAGTCCCTTTCATCACTTAACTTTGGTAAGTGCCAAAATGAACAATGTAGCCTTTTAACTAGAAACAAGAATTTTAATTCACATCAAATGGTGCAACCTTAGGCTGGGATTCAAAACTCAGAATGCAATAAGTGTGGAGCAACAGGAGGGTGATATAAAAAAAGAGCACTGAGGTGGACCACCCTATGTACAGAGGAAAGCACAATCACCTGTGCCAGGTTGGAGAGACTTTAGCCTCCGTTCTTGGGCTGGACTGAGCTCAGAGGCACAGTGGAGAGGACCTGCTTTTCCTCATGCAAGGCCAGGGTCCCTGGGTGCTGCACAGGTGAGATAGAAGCCAATATGGGGGTTTGATGTACACATATAGCTGGGCTCTCACAGGTGATTTTCTCCCCATCAGCCAAGAAACAACTCTGGCTGAGGGGTCCTGCTGCTCATGAACCTCTGGTCCCAGAATGAGTTGTTGTGTAGTACCCAGGGTATCCAAGCTGCATGAGCCTTTGCCAGGTCTAGATGCTATTGGCTAACATACGAGTGTGAGCAGCTCGGATGGGTTGCCTCTGTTCCAAGTGGATGTTGCTCTTGACAAGCTTGGATCCTCCTTTTCAATATCCACAGCTTCTTTTTTTGCAACTGTGCCCTGCTGTGCCAGGTCCGTGGATGGATTCAAACACTCCTCCAACATGCCCTTATTCACCTTCACACAGTACTTTCTGGTGCCATTCCATTCATTCTCTTCATATGTCCATGGCCATAGCATAGTTGGTCCAGGAGTTTAGGTGCACTTCCAACATCTCCTCCCTACTATTCTTCTGTGTTTGGTTATCACGGTCTCAAAGATGAAGTTTTAGTCACTCCATACAAGTTTTAGATGGCACCTCCAGAGACTGTTCTCAGTCTTGGGAGCCTATGAAGATAATAAGTCTTTTTTTTAGTCTGCCTGTAGGGCTGTGTTAGGGGTTACCAGTTGGGTGGTTGGTCTTTGGGAGGTAATAACTCAAGGCTCAGTTTAGTCTGAAGGCAATATTCTCTCCTCTGCAAGTGCCTATACTTTGGCTGTGGTGGATTTTGCTCACAGTGCCACCAGCACCAGTTCTTACCAGGGCTCTGGCAGCCACAGAGAGGGGCCCTGCTACTGCAGCTAGAGCTACTGCTGCAAAGAGAGGTGTCAGTGCAGACAGCAGCCAGGAGGTTGCTCTGGATTCACATCCCTTCATCGGCCCCATGCTGCCACATAGTGCGAAATGGGGGAGAGTGTTGGCACAGCCCCTGCTTCAGGTGCTACCACTCACTTCTGTTGCCTAGCGATGCTGATTTCTGTGGTCACCAGTCATGGAGAATGGTAAATTTGGTAGTGGCTGCAACAGGCATCATACCAACACCTCCCCCACAGCAACATGAGACTGACTAGGGGATATAAATCCCACAAAGGGGTAACTCATGCCCCCAGTTTTCCATTTTAGCCCTGGGAGAAGACAGCCAGATGAATGGCCCATCTCTGCAGATCACATCCAGCCCACAGGCATATGTTTGACAGCACTACTGCAACATGTTTATGGGCTTGGATTGGAATGGATAACAAGGCAGCCTTGCTGCTCTGTACACCTTGATCCTATGATGCTAACACCCTGGGAAAATGTTATGTTTCCTTTAATGCAACATGTTGGGACGGCTTCCACTGTGTTTCTGTATGAGCAGGACTATGGTGCCCTTGATACCTGGCATGCATGCTGATCTGGGCATCTGTGCTTCAGGGTTTCAGGAGGGGAGAGAGCCTATAGGCCAGGCAGTGACAGTCTGGGCACTGCTTATTTGGATCTACACCAGGCAGGCTCAACCTTGGAAGATCTGTCCATGCTCTGGGTCACAAATAGAATAACATAAAATAAACAACATATCTATTTTTAACGCAAAAGGGAAACATGCTACATAAAATTCTGTTTATCACCATGAGGTGTTTCTAGGAATACTGCCTGAATGGATAAATACAGCCTCTTCACCCATTTAGTATAAGTGGGGCCACCCCAGAAGTGTAATAGCATGGTCAGAGCACTTCCTGTATTACAAATTATAATATATTCCCCAAGCAGACTTGCTTCCAGTCTTCTGAGCTATAAATAATTATCTTTGGAGACTAATAATATCTTTTTTTCACCTCAGTCTTCACAAGACAATGGAAGAAAGAAAGGAATGAAGGAAGTACAAAGAGGAGGACCAGGGAAAGTGTAGTTCTTTACTAAATGGGGGAGGCAACCCAGTGAATCATAGAAAGAAGGACCAGAAGGGGCCTGTAAGATCATCAAGTCCAGCCCCTTGCCAAGGGCAGGAGGTAACTGAGCTCAAACAAGCTCAACAAGGTGCTTTTTCCAGCCTCCTCTTGAACACCTCCAGGGATGGTGAGTGCATCACTTCTGCTGGAAGTGTGTTCCAGACAGAGGATGCAAAAATGACTGAAGTATTCAATGCCTTTTTCACCTCAGTCTTCACCAGCAAGGTCTTCTCCCAGACTACTGCCCCTGGCTGTACAGCTTGGGGAGAAGATGAACAGCCAACTGTGCTAAAGAACAGGTTAGGGACTATTTAGAAAAGCTGGATGTTTACAAATCCATGGGGCTGGATGGGATGCACCCAAAGGTGCTGAGGAAGTTGACCAAAGTTGATTGTAGAGCCACTGGCCATCATCTTTGATAACTCATGGTGATTGGGAGAGGTCAGGGATGATTGGAAAAGGACAAAAGGCAAATACAGTCCCATCTTTAAGAAACAGAACAAGAAGGATCCAGGAAACTATACAGTGGTTAGCCGTACTGCAGTCCCTGGAAAAAATCATAGAGCAGGTCCTCAAGGAATCTATTTCTAAGCACTTGGAGGAGAAGAAGGTGATTAGGAACAGTCAGCATGGATTCACCAATGGCAAGTCATGCCTGACCGACCTGATTGCCTTCCATGATGAGATGACTGGCTCTGTGGATACAGGGAGACCAGTGGATATGGATATACCTTGTCTTTAGCAAGACTTCTGATATGGTCTCCCACAACATTCTCACAAACAAGATAAGGAAGTATGGGATGAATAAATGGACTGTAAGGTGGATAGAAAAATGGCTGGAGCATTCAGCTGAAAGGGTAGTAGTCAATGGTTCAATGTCTATTTGGCAGTCAGTATCAAGTTAAGTGCCCCAGGGATCAGTCCTGGGGCCAGTTTTATTCAGTATCTTCTTCAAGGACAACAAGAAGTCCTTCTTCAGGTACATAGGGAACAGGAGGAAAACAAATGGAAGTGTGGGGCCATTACTCAACAATTCAGGAGAGCTGGTACCCAGAAGAAAGGTGAACTCCTGAATGACAATTTCACCTCAGTCTTTCACCAGACCAAGGGGAAAACCAAGCCAGGTAGAGTAGAGGATGATCATGGTAGGAAAAATCACCTTCCTTTTATTGCCATAGAATTGGTGTATGACCAATTAAAAAAATTAGACATATAGAAGTCAGTGGGACTGGACGATCTTCATCCGAGAGTGCTGAAGGAGCTGGCTGAAGTCATTGTGGAACCCCTGATAAAGCTCTTTCACAACTCGTGGCACTCTGGAGAAGTCCCTGAGGACTGGAAGAGGGCCAATGCTGTGCCCATCCACAAGAAGGGCAGGAGGGAGGACCCGGGTAACTATAGGACAATCAGGCTAATTTCCATCCTAGGGAAAATCCTAGAAAAGTTCATCAAGGAGTCTATCTGTGATAAGGTTGCAGAAGCTAAGATTCTGAATGACAGCCATCATGGCTTTGTTGCAGGTAGGGCTTGCCTTACCAATCTCATCTCCTTCTATGAACAGGTTACTCGCCACCTGGACACAAGAGAGCAAGTTGACATTGTATACCTTGACTTCCAAATGCCTTTGATCTAGTATCCCACAATGTCCTCATGAGAAAATTGGAGGATTGTCGGCTTAACTCTGAAACAGTCAGGTGGGTGAGAAACTGGCTGGAGAATAGGACTCAGAGAGTCATAGTGAACAGATCTGTGTCATCCTGGCAAGAAGTGAGGGGATCAGGAGGAAGGGGGAGGGGTGTCAACTACAGGCCACCTAACCAGGGGGAAGAGCTGGACCGGGAATTTTCAGATCAACTCACGGAGGCAGTTAAGTCAAGGGATGTGGTCATCATGGGTGACCGAAACTACCTGGACATCTGCTGGGAAGAGCAGTCAGCCAGGTCTGACTGCTCATGTAGGTTCCTAGCTGAGTTACAAGACCTCCATCTAACCCAGGAGGTGTACAGTCTCACCAAGGGAAATGCCACAGGCAAGGACCCGGTCAGGGGATTGTGGGTGCTTGACCACCCGGGCGAAAGCGATCATCACCTACTGGGATTTACCATCCAGTGCAGGATGTCAAAGGCCTGCAGCAAGGTAGCAGCCTTGGACTTCTGGAGGGCAGATTTCAATGAGGTAAGAAAACTAGTTGGGGAACCATTGACGTCCCAGAGCAGAGTGGAGTTGGGAGTCCAAGAAGAGTGGTTGTTCCTTAAGGAGACAATCCTCTAAGTCCAAAGGGTGACAATCCCCACATGGATCAAAGGGGGCAAGAGTGCTCAAAAGCCCCCATGGCTTACCAAAAGCATCCACAAACGTCTCAAAGCCAAAAAGGAGGTGTACACCCAATGGAAGGGAGGGGCCATCATCAAGGACAATTATAACTCCATTACTCAAGATTGTAGGGGGGCTGCTAGGAAGACTAAGGCAGAGATGGAACTGGGACTAGCGACCTGGATCAAAGATAACAAGAAGTCTTTTTTTAAATATATAGGGGGTAAAAAGAAGGTACCAAGTAATGTGAGGCCTCTGCAGGACATGCTTGGTAATCTGGTGGTAGCACCAGACGACAAAGCTAATCTCTTTAACAGATTCTTTGCTTCCATTTTTCTGAGCAGGGACAGGGACATACCCCACACTGGGAATCTGGACAGACCCAAGGGAGGTGCAACCAGGCCTAGGGTCAGTGAGGACCTAGTCAGGGAACTTCTGGAGGGAATAGACATGTTCAAATCAGCAGGTCCTGAGGATCTCCACCCCAGAGTGCTTAGGGAATTGGCAGAGGTCATTGCAGGACCCCTGGCACAGCTCTACAAGCACTCATGGTGCTCTGGTGAGGTTCCAGAGGACTAGAAAAGGGCCAATGTGGTCCCCATTTTCAAAAAAGGAAGGAAGGAGGACCCAGGAAACTATAGGCCCATTAGTCTTACCTTGGTCCTGGGGAAGCGCCTTGAGAAAATTATCCAGGAGCACAGCTGCAAGGGGCCAGCAGGGGAGATTATGCTTAGGGGCAATCAACATGGATTCATTAGAGGCAGGTCCTGTCAGATGAAGCTCATTGCCTTCTATGACCAGGTCACAAAATCCTTGGTTGCAGGTGTCTTGGTGAACATAGTCTGTTTGGACTTTAGGAAGGCCTTTGACACTGTCTCTCACCCCATCCTCATTAAAAAATTGAGTGACTGTGGTGTCGATGCCTACATAGTCAGATGGGTCACAAATTGGCTGGAGGGCCGCACCCAGAGAGTGGTGGTGGACGGGTCATTTTCAACCTGGAGGGATGTGGGCAGTGGGGTTCCCCAGAGCTAGGTCCTAGGGCCCGCCTTGTTCACCATCTTCATCAGCAATTTGGATGAGGGGGTGAAAAGCACCTTGTTTAAGATCACAGATAACACTAAGATGTGGGGAGAAGTGAGCATGCTAGAAGAGAGGGACAGGCTACAATTAGATCTGGACAGGTTACAGAGGTGGGCAGATGAGAATAGGATGGGTTCCAATACAGAGAAGTGCAAGATGTTGCACCTGGGGAGGAAGAACCTGCAGCATACCTACAGGCTGGGGAACTCCCTTCTTGTCAGCACAGAGGCAGAAAAGGATCTTGGTGTCACTATTGATTCCAAGATAAACATGGGCCGCCAGTGTGGGGATACAGTCAGGAAGACCAACCATACCTTGTCATGCATCACGAACAGATTCAAGGAGGTGATCTTCCCCCTCTATGTGACATTGGTCAGGGCATCCAGTTCTGGGCGCCGCACTTCAGGAGGAATTTGGATAGCATTGAGAGGGTCCAGAGGAGGGCCACTCACATGAGGAGAGGCTATAGGACCTGAACCTATTCAGCCTTCACAAAAGAAGGCTGAGAGAGGATCTGGTGGCCACCTATAAACTTGCCAAGGGTGACCAACAGGCAATGGGAGAGTCCCTGTTCCCCCGAGCACTAGCAGGGGTAGCAAGGAACAACGGCCATAAGTTGACTGAGAGTAGATTCAGGCTAGATATCAGGAGGCGCTACTTCACTGTCAGCGTGGCTAGGAGCTGGATCAAACTTCCAAGGGAAATGGTGCTCACCCTTATCCTGGGGGTCTTGAAAAGGAGGCTAGACAGCCACCTAGCCGGGGTCATTTGACCCCAGCATCCCTTCCTGCCCATGGCAGGGGGTCGGACTTGATGATCTGCATAGGTTCCTTCTGACCCTACCAACTATGAAACTATGAAGTGGGCAGTGGTGTCCTGCAGGGTTTGGTGCTCAGTCCAGTACTCTTCAACATCTTTATTAGCAATTTGGATGTGGGAGTGAAGAGCTCACTGGCCAAGTTTGCAGATGACACCAAGTTATGGGCAAGCGTGATCACACTTGAAGATAAGCTACAGATACAGGCAGACTTAGACGGGCTGGCAAGTTGGGTGGATTGGAACCTGATGAAGTTCAACATCAAGAAATGTAAAGTGCTCCACCTCAGGATGAGCAACCCCCAACACACCTACCGCCTTGGCAGCACCAAACTGTCTAGCACCATGAATGAAATGGACCTGGGGGTAATAATAAACCACAGTATGAATATGAGCCAGCAATGCCATGCTGTAGCCAGTAGGGCAGATAATACTCTGGCATGCATCAATCAATGCATCTCCAGCAAAACCAAGGATGTGATTCTGCCACTCTACTCAGCACTGGTGAGACTGCAGTTGGAGTACTGTGTCCAGTTCTGGGCACTGCACTTTAACAAGGATGTGGACAAATTTGAGAGAGTCCAAACAAGTCACCTATATGATCAGAGTCTTAAAGGCAAGACATACAAGGAAAGGCTGAGGGATCTGGGACTCTTCAGCCTGAGGTAAAGAAGGCTGAGGGGACCTGGTAGTAACTTACTGATACACTAGTGGAGTACATCAAGGGCTTGGTGAGCAGCTGTTCACCAGGGCACCTGAGGGGAAAACTAGGAGTAATGGCCACAAACACCTGGAAGATCAATTCAGGCTCAACATTAGGAAAAACTTCTTCACAGGCAGGGTGTCCAGACTGTGGAATAAGCTCCCTCCAGAGGTGGTGTAATCGCCTACCCTGGAAATCTCAAAGAGGAAATTAGACAGTCACCTTGCTGGGGTCACCTGACCCCCAGTTATCTTTCCTGCTTGGTGCAGGGGGGGTGGACTTGATGATCTTCTGAAGTCCCTTCTGGCTTTGTAGTCTATGAATCGAACACCTGCAAGATGGGATAGAGTGCATCCTCAGCAAGTTTGGAGATGACACCAAGCTGGAGGGAATGGGAAATATGCTGGAGGGTAGGGTTAGGATTCAGGGAGACCTAGACAAATTGGAAGATTGGACCACTTAGGACAGAACAATTTCATGCTCTGCTCCAGGCTGGGGACTAATGGCTAAGTAACAGCTCTACAGCAAAGGATGGAGGTTACAGTGGACAATAAGCTGAATATGAGCCAACAGTGCCCTTTTTACCAGGAATGCTAATGGCTTACTGGGCTGCATTGGTTTGGAATGTTGCCTGCAGATTGAGGGAAGTGATTCTTCCCCTTTATTTAGCACTGGTTAGGTCATGTATGGAATATGTGTCGAGTTTGGGGCCACCCACTACAGAAAGGATGTAGACAAATTGGAGAGAGGCCAGCAGAGGGGAAGGCATATGGCTAGGAGGCTGGAGCACATGACTTAAGAGGAGAGGCTGAGGGAACTGGGCTTATTTAGTTTAGAGAAGAGAAGACTGAGAGAGGATTTAATAACAGCCTTCAACTACTTGAAGGGAGATTCAAATGAGGATGGAGCAAGACTGTTCTCAGTGTTGGGAGATAATAGAACAAGGAATAAGAGTCTCAAGTTGCAGCAAGGTTGAATTTCCACGGTCTCCATCAGTAGGACAGCTGAGGAGAAAAGGAAGAGTCTGGCTGTGCACCAGAATTGAAAGTGGGAATTAACATCTAGTTATTGTAGTGCCTGGACAGTGAGGTCAGACAGGTAAACTTAGTGGCCAGATCTGAGAAGGCATGATGCAACATACAGAAGAAGTTGGCAGATGTGAAACTGGAAAGAATTTGCCTTTGACAGAGGAGGATTTGTACTTATTCAAGAGGTTGCAGCATGAGTTTCACACCTTGTAGTAAAGTGGAATTGCATTATGTATGTGTGTGAGGAAGGTACCTTTCTACATTTTAAACCAAGAGTCTAGTGGTTAAGGAACCAGAGGCTGAGGTTCTAAGCTCCCCTTCCCCTAGCCCTCCCTTGTCCCCCACTTTCCCAGAAGGGAGCTAACCATGAAACTCCTGCTTCCTAGTGAAGTATGTTAACTAACTACTAGGCCACAGGTATCCAGATCCTTCTCCAGCTGTGTTCTTGAAGCTGGTCCACTTTAACAACCTAGAGAGGGAGATATGTAGAAAGAGAAAGTAACTTAGGGGATAAAAGGCTCAGTGTGTGTGTGTGTGTGTGTGTATGACTCCTCTGTGTGTGTAGGACCCCTGGGTTCTAATATGACCCTTGTCCCCAAAGTGGCAGAAACTTCCTCACTGAATATTTATCCAATGAACAGCAAATACAAGAGGAGGGCTGGAGAGAAGTCTGAGAAATGTGCTGACTGTGACCTAGTGGCTAGAAGACTTTGCCAGGAAGCAGAAAATGCAGGTTAAATACCAACTCTCCCCTGGGTAAGTGAGCCTAGAAGCTGCGTCTCTTGCCTTCTGGTCAAGTGCCACAACTACTATGGGACTTAAAAAGGTAGTAGGGTCCTTCTGCCAGTCATAATATTTGAAGGCTTAACCAGTCTTAGGCACATGCCTGGGTAATTCTATTTCTCTGGCCAGCTGCCCAGTCAGAATACAGCTCTCCTGGACACACGCAGTTGGCCTGTACAGGCTTGCAGAAGCAAAGCTGAATTGCAAGCTCTCAGTAAGTGCCAAAAAGAGCAGTCACACAGCTGCATATTTTGGCCCATAAAGCAAAACTGGATTTAGTCTCTCAGTGATTCACTCCAGGTCACATAAGATGGCAGGAGCAAGGCAAGAAACAGAATCGAAAGGTTCCACATTCCAAGCCAACACGGGACCATTCCTCTTCCCCTGCCTGCCCACCACTGGAGTCTTGGATGTTTCAATTGAATTTTTCGACTGTGCTCCTCATATTGCTTTCTCTCCATTTCTACTCCCACTCCCACCTTAGTTTCTTCTTCCTTGACTCATTTCTTTCTTATTCCTACAGTGCTTTTGCCTGTCTCACAGCAGCTCTGGAAGACCCTGAAAAAAATTAAATTCTGTAAGAGAAATAAAACCCATATATAAATAAATCCAGAGAAAAGATAAAGAACTTTCCTGACAGGATGTTTTCATTTCTTCCATTGTGCTCTTACAGGGTAAGAACTTCGGGGAGGACAGTATTTCCAATGTGTACACACAGCATATAGCACAATGCAGCCTTGATTCACGGGCTTGGATTCCCCCTGAGCACCTTCCCATCACATGGCATCAATCAACTGATAGTTCTGGTCATTTCTGGAAATTGCTTGTACTTTAAAGGATGTAATGATGTTGTCATCAGTGAAAATATAATTCTTCTGCTATATTGGCCAAGAGGAGTGAAATCTGATGGAGTTGTGCAATGGAACATGAAAAGGCAGAATGGCAGTATCCTCCCTTCTGAGTTTCTGAAGAGTAACTGTCACTTTAAAACAGTAGAAGTAGAAACTGAGTCTGACTGAAAAGGTCTACAAAGTGGGCTATGGGACAATGCAGGGCTTTTGTGCAACACCAAGACAGAAACTCAATCTAAAGGGGAACAGCAATCCTCTTGAGCCTGCAGAAGGGCAGTGGCAAGCTTGGAGGTGGGTTAATCATCATAAGGGTAATGTTCATTTCAAGAGAATAAATGAGAGCAGAGACACTCAGTCACTGCATCACCCCAAAAATTCTGCATACAGAGGCCTCTGCCTGCTTAATCCTTTGGTGCACGCATGTTGGAAAATCCATGCCAAAGTTTTGAAATGTATTTGGAAATGGGAGGAGGTGTGCCACTGAGCTTAAGCCCCTGCATATGTAGGCAATCACTGGCTGGGCAGACATGGATAGGCCACGTCCCCCCATTATGCTGGGGCCATGCATGCAGTTGGTCTCAGGATCAGGTTCAAGACCTAAGACAGAAAGATAGGTCAGGCAGAAGATGGGGGATGGAGGGTGAGACAGCAGGAGACACAAGAAAGAGGGCATCAAGTTGGTAGGCTGGGGCCTCTTCTACCATGTTATTGGTATTGTGAAATTAATTGGTTAACTGTACAGTTACCTTGAGACCATCTACCCATGCAAAGTACCTACCACCCCATAAAAAGCTCCAGCCAGCTATACAGTTACCCCTTGAATATCTGAACACACTTTATAGCTGGTTGCTACTGAGCTTTAATTTGCATATGCATCAGGGTCTCCTTTGTGACTGGGAGCCCTGGAGCTGAGGGGACTGATAGCCTCAGCAGCTGCTGACTTTAGGTCCTGGCAGCACCTCACAGCTGCCAAGACCCAGAGTCCCACAGCTGCCAATGCTGGGTCCCCATGGCATGCTTCCTGGTGCCAGGGCCCAGTTGGGTCCTGGCAGCGTGGGGTGTGGCTGTGATCTCCCAGCCCTAGGGGTGCATGAAAGCCTTGCAGTTGAGAGATTGTGGCAGCTGTGATCTCCTAGCCCCTAGGGTTTCACATATGCCCGAGGCTGGGAGATCACAGCAGCTGCGTCTCCCAGCCCCAGGGATGTGTTGGGTGCCTGTGTGGCTGGGAGCCCCTCCCAGCCATGGGAGCTTGCTTTTTGCTGATGCAGGGAGATCCCAGGATTGGGCTCTCCCTGCATCAGCAGTAAGACATGTTGGGATCTAATGTGCAATCCCACAGTCAGACCTCTTGCCATACATGTGTAGAAGGCCCTTGCTGGTCCACTGGTGATTTTTCAGGTGTCCTCACCAGCATGCTGCTCTGTACATTATCATAACTGAAGCCCACCAATGAAGGATTTGGAGTGAAGCCATGACTCGCTGGCCTTTCCCCAGAAATCTCCTCTGGAGTCTGTTCTGACATTTTGGTCCCCAAATCTGGGATTCGAAATACAGGAGGGGAGAAGGGGGCTCAGTGGGGCTGACTCCTCCATAAGAAATGAGAGCCCCAGTGGGCCCTGCACCTTTTTAAGCAGCTCAGGTGGGGCGGTGGTGGCGGCTCCTTCCAGCTTCCGGCCGCCGTCATCATAGACCCCTCTAAGAGTTGGAGTGTAATTCAAACCCTGGCAAAACCTCCTCTGAGGCTTCAAGAAAAGGGTAGACAAGTCAAATGATCCAACCCCCCATTAGCTCATTCACTTATATGAGTTTCAAACACAAATTTTGATTCATTTTGATTATTTCCCAGTACCACGCTCTCAGTCCCCCATGTTCTTAGCATAGTCCTTAAATTATATTAAAAGCCCTTTTTGGTTGCTTTTAATCCAGTTTTTGCCTCTCCACTTTATCCCCGTGTAGTAACATTCATCATTAGAGGTTATTTTAACATTTTATGAACTTTCACCTACTTCCCACAGCTGAATTCACAATAGGATAGATCTAAAGGCCCTAATTACTATAACAACACCTGCATAATTTGATGATACAGTGTATAACCTCATGCTTTATTAAAGCTTTGCACAATTTTATAAAGAATGTGAGGTTTAACACAATGCCAGAATTTGCATCCAGTATAATGCTGAAAGTATTAATTACACTAGAGGTTATTTAGGAAAAGGTCAAAATGTTTTTTCAAGACTTTTACCCTATACTGCTGAATTTGTAAGTGATGGTTTTAAAGAAAAGACCATCTCTTGTGCTATCATTGGATCCTGTACATTGCACATCAACTACTTGGTATCCTAGACATGCCAAAATAAGCCATGTTTGCATAAACACTGCTCTTTATATTCCGTGAAACGATAAAGACAAATGTTAATGGAATGGAATGCAATAACTAATTAATTAGGTAGGTGCATTACCAGAAGGGTTTTCTGTTTCACAGTATGCTGCAACAGATTAAATGGGCTACTATGGTAGCCAGAAAACATCTGCCAAACAAACTGGGAGTAAAAGTAAATGACACATTGAATTTTCTGCAGTTGTATTTCATCCTGCACCCAACTGCTACATAGTTAAGAAAGAAAAGTGCCTTTGTTTCAGTACAGCATGACACCAGTGGGCAGTTATTAATCCTTTAATAATACCTTTTTCACAAGACCTTCTAGTAGCTATGTGCCATCTGTAAGAATTGCAGAAAACAAACCCATCCTCAATCCTAGTTCTCACCACAGTAGTTGTTATAAATGTATAACCATTGTTCATGCGTGGAAATAGTCAGAGAAGAGATTAATAATTAAGGAAAAAAATGCAAAATTTTAGGGAAATATACATACATAAACTTATCCCCTGGTCTTCTTCTGCTGTTAAGTCATGGACTAGATTACCAGAAAATTCATTGTAATCAGTGCTGAATGTTGAGATGTGCTTCAGCTCTACCACAAGATAAAAAAAGAAAGAACTGCTACAATGCTATAATTTGCAGAGGGAGGGTTTCAGAAGTGCATGGTTTCAGCTATGCCACTGCTCTTGGAGGATCCAGCTGTCACAAGCGTCTGAGCTTCTGCAGGAAGACACCATCAGATTGGGCTGCACAGAGAAAGGAGAGGAGGGAATGATATGAAGGGAGAGCTGCAGAACCTATAAGGGGAGAGAAAATGTAGAAAAAGAAGGAAGGAGAGCCAAAGACCCCCAAAATTTGGATAATTAAATGAACTGAATCAAAGCACTAATCTATGGAGGTTGGTTTGCCCATTCCTACAACTTGTTATAGGCACTGAAGTATTTTCCTCATGCTTTTCTAAACAGTGATGTGTGTGGTAAGCTAGGCAGCTGTAAAATCTGACAGAACTGTTGACTTGCACAAAGTTTGGAGAAGGAAGTACTCCTCGGATCTGGTGTTTGGGTTCAGCCCATTGTGGAAACAGGACATAATCTGAATTTCCTCAAGAGATGTTTAGCCCAGTGGTTTTTACTTGAGGCTTCCTTAACACAATTCTGAAATAGATTATTTTTTCAGAGGTCCAGTACCTCTTGCCACATTACAGGTCTGATTCTGTAATCCTAACTCTCACTAAGTAAGCATTTACTCATAGGATCATTGGAAAATGGGGCTGAAAGGGACCTCCTGAGGTCATCTAGTCCAGACCTCTCCTCAAGGCAGGATTATTCCTGGCTAAACCATCTCACCCAAGCATCTGTCCAACCTGTCCTTGAAGTTTCTGGAGATGGAGATTCCACAGCTTCCCTAGGGAGCCTGTTCCAATACTGGATCACCATCATAGTAATAAAGTTCCCCCCTAACTAAATTTCCTCTGCTGCAGCTTGAAGCCATTGTTTCTACCACGTTCCCTACAGCCGCAAAGAAAAGCCCATTTCTACCCTCTCTATAATTGCCCTTCAGGTATTTAAAGACTGTTATTAAATCCCAGTTCAATCTTCTCTTCTCCAGACTAAATAACCCTAATTCTTTCATCCTTTCCTCAAAAGTCTTGTTTCCTAGGCCCCTAACCATTTTGTTGCTCTCCACTGGACCGTGTCCAAACTGTCCATATCCTTCTTGAAACGTGGGACCCAAAACTGGACATAGTACTTCAGGTGTGGCCTCACCAGTGCTGAATAGAGTGGAAGTGTGAGCAGTCTCATTGACTTCAAAGAGATTCCTCATATAAATACTGGTGGTTGTGGGTTGCAGGATTCATTCCCAGTTTTTCATAGATTTCATAGATTTCATAGACATTAGGGTTGGAAGGGACCTCGGGAGATCATCCAGTCCAGCCCCCTGCCCAAAGGGCAGGAAGTCAGCTGGGGTCATAGGATCCCAGCAAGATAAGCATCCAATTTACTCTTGAAGGTGTTCAATGTAGGTGCTTGAACCACCTCCGCTGGCAGACTGTTCCAGACCTTGGGGGCTCGGACAGTAAAGAAATTCTTCCTTATGTCCAGCCTGAAACGGTCTTGCAGGAGTTTGTGACCGTTCGACCTCGTCATCCCTTGGGGCGCTCTGGTGAACAGACGTTCCCCCAGATCCTGGTGGTCACCCCTGATAAACTTATAGGTGGCCATCAGATCACCCCTGAGCCTGCGCTTTTCCAGGCTAAAGAGTCCCATGGCTCTCAGCCTGTCATCGTAAGATCTGTTTTCCTGACCTCTGATCATGCACGTGGCTCTCCTCTGGACTCTCTCAAGCTTCTCCACATCCTTTTTGAATTGTGGAGCCCAAAACTGGACGCAGTATTCCAGCTGCGGCCTCACTAAGGCTGAGTACAAGGGGAGAATGACGTCCCGGGATTTGCTTGAGAAGCATCTATGGATGCAAGCCAGCGTTTTGGTCGCTTCACTAGCCACAGCATCGCATTGCAGGCTCATGTTCATCTTGTGGTCAATGATGACCCCCAAGTCTCTTTCTTCTGTAGTGCTAACCAACATAGCACTGCCGAGCCTATAAGGATGCTGCAGGTTTTTCCTCCCAAGGTGGAGAACCTTGCATTTTTCGGTGTTAAACACCATGAGGTTCTCGTCTGCCCATTTGCTGAGCTTGTCCAGGTCAGCCTGGATCACCCGCCTATCTTCTGGCGTGGATGCTTTGCCCCAAAGTTTGGTGTCATGGGCGAACTTGGCCAGTCCACTCCTGACTCCAATGTCCACATCATTAATGAAGATGTTGAACAGTATGGGTCCCAGGACAGAGCCTTGAGGGACCCCACTGGTCACAGGGCACCACGATGAGTGACTGCCATCAATCACAAAGCTTATTTATCTTTAGATCTTCAGTGCACTTCAGGAATCGTCAATTTCTATAATGAAAATCCAAAGACTATTATTCTATTTTATCTAGTGAAACTTGCAGAAAAATAGACCCACCAGGCATGGTGGGACTTTCCTTTTATTGGTATTATGTTGCGTATCCAAAAAGCTAATTAGTTAAAGAGTGGTATGATTTTTTAATATTGCCAACTTCTGTAAAATAATTACTTCTCTCATATTTTCTGTCTTTCTTAAAGCCTCAGTTCACACAATCTGATCATTACATGAAAATTCTAATTTTTTTAAGGTACATTTCTAGCCTGTGTCTGTTAAAGACAACATGAACAAGAACCCAACATTTTTTAAAATCTCCTGACTTTTAATCCTCTCTCATGATTTACAGGCCTGGCTCATGGTTTTTGAATCAGAAATATTGCATGAGTTCCATAGGTAAAGCTTCTAGAAGAGCTAATTGGTAGCATAGTGGTGGTGGATGAGTCTTTTTTGACCTGGAGGGATGTGGGCAGTGGGGCCCCCAGGGCTCGGTCCTCAGGCCCGCACTGTTCAACATCTTCATCGGCGACTTGGAAGACAGGGTGAAAAGCACTTTGTTCAGTTTCGCAGATGACACTAAGATGTGGGGAGAAGTGGGCACACTGGAGGACAGGGATAGGCTATGACTAGATCTAGACAGGTTACAGGAGTGGGCAGATGAGAACAGGATGGGATTCAATACTGACAAGTGCAAGGTACTGCACCTAGGGAAGAAGAACCAGCACCATACCTACAGGCTGGGAAACTCCCTTCTAGTCAGCACAGAGGCAGAAAAGGATCTTGGTGTCATTATTGATTCCAAAATGAACATGGGCCAGCAGTGTGGAGATGCGGTCAGGAAGGCCAACTGCACCTTGTCATCCATTCACAGATGCATCACAAGCAGGTCTAAGGAGGTGATCATACCCCTCCATGTGACACTGGTCAGGCCACAGTTGGAGTACTGCGTCCGGTTCTGGGCGCTGCATTTTAGGAGGGATTTTAACAGCATTGAGAGGGTCCAGAGGAGGGCCACTCTCATGATCAGGGGGCAGCAGGGTAGGCCCTACAAGCAGAGGCTATGGGACCTGATTCTGTTCAGCCTCCACGAAAGAAAGCTGAGAGGGGATCTGGTGCCCATCTACAAACTTGCCAAGGGGGACCAGCAGGCATTGGGGGAGTCCCTGTTCCCTCGAGCACTACCAGGAGTAACGAGGAACAACGGCCATAAGTTGACCAAAAGTAGATTCAGGCTAGATATCAGGAGGCACTATTTCACAGTCTGGGCAGCTAGGATCTGGAACCAACTTCCAAGGGAAGTAGTGCTTGCCCCTACCCTGGGGGTCTTCAAAAACAGGCTAGACAATCACCTAGCCGGGTTTGTTTGACCCCAGCATTCTTTTCTGGCATGGCAGGGGGTCGGACTTGATGATCTGCTCAGGTCTCTTTGAACCCTACCTACTATCAAACTATAAAACTATAAGCTCCCACTGACAAAGCAGAGACTGCTTTAGCCTTTGTGAAACAGTTAATATTCTGCCAGTCTTTGTACACATCAAAAAGTTCAAGGAAAAATGTCAGAACATAGCTTGAACTGTAGAGACTTTATGATACAAAATCATTGTGAAGCCATGTAATTTGGTTGGCACATCAGAGTAAATGTATCCATTTCATTGCATCTGAATTTTACATGTGACAGGAAAGGATGTGTTCTCAGATGCTATAAATTTAATAGTCTCTGTAATGAGCTTGTAGCCCTACTAGGTAGAAAGATTGTTTATGCAGATTTTCTTCTTCAGTGGACAAATTCAAAATATGGCAAGCTGGAATGAGAAGGTAAGTATCCAGTTGCTCCAAAGTGATGGCATTCACTTAAAATTTGGAAAAAACTTTCCAGTAAAAGCATATAATAAGATAGTTAAGTGCAGGAGTCCTGACTTTTCCAATATTTGCTTACTGCAGAGTTGTCCAATTGGTGGCCCATGGGCTACATGTGGCTGCCTCTCTAATTGCTAAGTGGTGGGGGAAGGCCTAGGATGAGGCCTCACACAGCCAGTACTGCCCATGCTGTGGGGGACAAGGGAGACTCTGGGGAGCTGCACACTGCACAGTGCGGGGGATGCTGCCTGCTGCTTGTCTTATGGCAGGGGCCTGTGTGCTGTCAGTGCTACCTGCTTGGGGGGGAGGGCAGGAGATCCAGGCTTTCCCCCACCTCCCACAGCATATGATCCATGTGATTTGTGGCCTGGGGGCTGTACACTGTTGCTGGATGTGATCTCTGGCTCCACTGAAGTTGAATAACCCTGGCATACTATATAAACCCAGAAGAAATTTTAAGACTGGAAAAGTTTATTCTGATCTCCTCATCCCTGTGTTTTAACAGTTCAGATAAGAAAGACACCAGAGCCAATCTAACTGTGGTTTGGGTTAAGAATATAGCAAAACCAAAATAGTAGCAGAGAAGGATGTTGTAGAATAAAGCTCAGAGCCCTTGTTGCCCACTTTTATGACAAGGAGAACTGGGGTTTATAAAGATGCATTTAATAAGGTATAATTTAGTAATAGGCATCATATTTGCCCTCTCAGGGATACAGAAGATATTTCTGCATCTAAGTGGACTGTGGTACATTAGGCAATATTTTATGGTTACTGAAAAAATACTGATTTTCTAATGTTATCCATTAAACCCTCTCTTCAATATTGCAATGTAGAAGAATTGCTTCTTAGAAATAACATTTTTTGCCAGGAACTGAAGTACATATAGCAGAGCTTATGTTCAGTGTTAACGCAATGCTGGTTGTTGTAACACGCTTTCCCCTCTATGCGGGTATTGGTCAGACTGCAGTTGGAGTATTGTATCCAGTTTTGGGCACCGTACTTCAAGAAGGATGTTGATAGACTCATAGTTTCATAGTTGGTAGGGTTGGAAGGGACTTGAGCAGATCAAGTCCGACCCACTGTCATGGCAGGAAAAAGTACTGGGGTCAAATGACCCCAGCAAGGTGTACATCCAGCCTCCTTTTAAAGACCCCTAGGGTAGGAGCCAGCACCACTTTGCTTGGAAGTTGGAAGAGGGTCCAGAGAAGGGCCTCTTGTATGGTATGGGGCTTACAGGATAAGCCCTATGAGGACAGAGGGAGGGATCTGGATCTCTTCAGCCTCCGCAAGAGAAGGCTGAGAGGTGATCTTGTGGCCACCTACAAATTCATTAGGGGGGCGCAGCAAAGGATCAGAGATGCTCTGTTCACCAGGGTGCCTCTTGGGGTAACAAGGAACAATGGTCACTAACTGACAGAGAGCAAATTTAGGCTATATAGCATGAAAAACTCCTTCACGGTAAGGGTGGCCAGAATTTGGAATGGGCTCCCAAGGGAGGTGGTGCTCTCCCCTACATTGGGGGTCTTTAAAAGAAGGCTGGATAGGCATCTGTCTGGGGTCATCTGACCCCAGCACTCTTTCCTGCCTAGGCAGGGGTCAGACTATTGAAGTTCCTTCGAACCTTAGCACCTATGAATCTATGTATATATTGGATGTCATAAACAATCACCAGGATGAGAGAGAAATATGCAAAGCTTAACACTTGAGAGGAGCTTTGTTATATACTAAGGACAGGGAGCTTTGTTATATACTACTCTTATTCCATGGAAATGAAAGGAATAAATGCATTCAAAATATTTCCCACAAGGTGAAGTTCAAAGATATGTGAGAGATGCAATGCCTAACTTCTCCCAACACTCACCCATCCTTGTAAAGCCAACAGCCTCTTTACACTTATCCTGCTCATAGTAAAATATGAATGGCTGTATAGGGGGTGGTTAAGAAAAAAATGTAACTAGGAACCACAGTTATATGGTGTCCATAACAGCCACTCACAAGTTGCTTGGCAGCTTGTCATGTTCTGTAATGCTGTTCTTCATAGCATTACATCCCAATCTAGTTTCTGTTCCCCTTGGTGATTGGCCCATCAAAGCCAGTTGCCAATCAAAGCACATTTATATAGAGAACTAGGGTGTCAAGGGGGAAAAGACATCAGGCTAATGCCTCGCTACACAGATGTTCTGAGATCTGTGGGTATAGAGCCAGGGCTCCCTGCGAATTCTTATGTTCTTCATGGTTTTAATACCATGACACTGGCTCATGCCTGACTGCTTGTTAATCTCTTCCCCTATAAGCTAAAGCTATAAACTACTTTCACCTTTCATATCCCTCGTGCTGTCTGCAGTTTCAGTCTATCACATTTTAACATCAATTTTCTCCTTCCTCCTCTTTACCATGGAGAGGATATTTTGTGTGAGTTAAAAAAGTAGAGAAAAATAAAGCTAGCATTGTGTGTGGTGCAGGAGGGGACAATTTCACATTAAACTCTTATCATTCATAACAACAGATGGTGGCAGTGAGCATCTGAAAGGAAAGGCCAAAGGGACCGTCTCTTTAGTCAAATAAGTAGGCTGCTGAATCACCAAAGGTAAGAACTCCCTATGTACATGAAAAGTCATTTTGGGAAATCAGTTAAACCCTCATCAATATTTTGTTCTTCTATTTTCATACTAAGGTTTCAGTGGCAAATTATGGTAATTCTGGGTCCTCCTGATCACATGGCTTCAATCACAGTAGGAGAATATTTGTCCTGTGACAGACCCAAGGGGTTTGGGGTGGTGCAGTTCCACCCGCTTTGATTTCTGCTTAGCAGGGACAGCCATGTTGCTATTCAGGTGTTACCAAACTTAATATTAGACTTTAGGTAGGGGAACTGAATTAAAAAATACTTGAACAAGAATAGTCCATTCTCTGAAGAGAGCATTTATTGAACACTGCAGTTTGCAACTTCAAGCACATAACAAAGAACAACAGAAAAACGTTGCTTAAGCTAAGACACAGCCTGGTAAGACATAGTGACAGCGCACACAACTTAGTCTAACTTAAAATACAATGCAATAAATCAAAAAGACAACAGAAAGCCTTGCATAAGTCTTATGTAATCCCAAGGGCAGGGTATCTCCTTACAGCCAGGTATTCAGAAAGTCGTTTTTGGGGAATCTCCAGGTCATCTTAGGTGTTGAAGTGGAGATTCCACAGGCCTCATCTTTGCTTGGGTTACTGTAGGTGAACCTGTACCTCCTTCTCCCCCTTGGGTGCCTTGACTTGTGGTAGTAAATTTAGTCGGGCTTCTGGCCTACTTGACTAGAAAAACAGGCAGAGATCAGAAGTGCTGATACTGCTTATTTCAGCTAAATGTTCTGAGAAAAGGAATCCTGCATGCCTTGCTTTGTCTTGATATATTACCCTGTGTATGGATGTTAAGTTTATTTTTCTCTCTGAGAAACCAGAAACTAATAACTATTTCTATAAGCACAATGTTTTACTCTTAAGTAAACTGCCTGTATGTCTCTGTGTGTGTTAGATCAGTGATTTACTGTCCAAGCTTTTTTTTTTCTCTCTCTTCCTCTCTGTCTTAAGTATAAATACGCTTGTAAACTTAGAGAGTCCGAGAAATCCTTTGAAACAGACAAGTGGGTGATTCCCCTTGCTGTATGGAATTCTCCCTGTGATCACAGTATAACCCTAAATAAAGAAAAGCTGGCTCTGTCAGTTCTGATTCAACCACAACGCGAAGTTTGATTTCTTCCATAGACCATAGCATGCTTTTCATGTCCCTGACATATAGGATGTCCCTCATATATAGCATAACCTTCACAACTGTCATGCATTCAGTGTCTTTGCCTTTTCTCTGGTATTCCACTCTCTCATCTCTTACAGGTTCTGCTTTGAAATGTAAATGTAGTTCTCTGCTTTGGTCACACCAACTCAAGATATTTGGGACCCCCTCCTGCTCCCTTAGCAATGTCTCCAGCACACATGTGATGATTGTGCCAGGTCTTTGCCAACACAGGGGGAGCTGATGAGTCAATTGATTCCATGGTTCATTATTATCAACTTGATTCCTGGTAATCTCTTCACTCCATAGGCAATAGCAGCTCTTGATCGTCTACTAATCACACTATTCTTTCTTCTACAATGTTCCTGTCTGTTATCTATTCCTGGCAACGTTCTTCTGTTTATGACCCAGTGGGAGCATCTGCATGTGTTCCCGATTGTGCATTTGGTACTGCACAGTCATTCAGTACTTGCTTTAGGAAGTTGTGTATGACTGCACAGTACTCGCCAGCACTGCGCAGTCCCAGTGGTGCAGGTACTTTTAGACAGTATGTCACCATAGTAAAGAGCTACAGTAATGTAGCTCATTGTTACCATGATATAGCATCAGGGTCACGGTTTGTGCCTACTGACGTTGCCTCATGAAAGTGATGAGTTTTGTCACTGTAGCTCGTCACTACAAAGACAAAGCATCTTGTATAGACATGCCCAGTGTGTCCAATAAAGTTGTGCTGCTACCCAGGAACCTGTACAGGGGGCCTTATTCCTAGGAGACTGAATCTATGATAAATCAGCAACAGGGAGAGGAGGGGGCAAGGCTGAAGGCTGGCTGAGCTGTGCATTGGTGCAGTGGTTAGAGCCAGAAGGGAGTTGCAAAGTGTGGTGCAAAGAGATAAGTCACCGTAGCGACCCTTACCCAAGTTATTCATTGCCATGGTGAACCAGCAGTGCAACCAGGCTGGCACAAAGCCAGGCCTGGGCAGATTTAAAAGGGTTGGTCTTCCTGTTTTTTTCTGATTTAAAAAAATCCTCAATTTTCAGATTGAAAAAAGGAACCCCAAATCCACATTTTTCTGTGATTAGTATGAAACACCAGTACATACACACACACACACATATACACACTCTATTTCATTTTGATCATGGAAAAATGTGGATTTGGGGTTCTTGTCTTTAATCTGAAAATTGGAGATTTGTTTAAATCAAAGAAAACCAGGATCCCTGGTGAGGAGGGAGGGTAGGACTCCGTGGGGCACGAGGGGGACAGAAAATCTGATGGGACTTGGAGCACAATGGGGTGGGACTGAGCATGGGGATATATGGGGGACAACAGGGGACAGAATGGAGCTAGGAGACATTTGAGATGGCAGGGACAATACATAAAGGACAGTGAGGGGCACTTTGGGGCTATGGTGGATTGTATGGGGGACCCATGTTTGAGGGTGCAGGGAGCAGATCTGTCTGAGGCCAGGCTTGGTGGGGAGGGGGCGGTAATAGCTGTATTCCCTTGGCATCAGATGCCTGCCTCACCTGGAGCTAGAAGTCTCACCCTCCTCTCCCCCAACAGCTCAATTATATTTGTTTTTGCTTGGATGTTAAAGTTAATAATACAGCTCTGGTCCCCTAGCATAATAAAACAGTTTCTATTTTCTTTTTAAGTAGAGAAAAATGTGTTGTGTTAGGGATTGATACACCACACTACCTGCACTTCCCTTTTCAAAGTTCTAGATCTGCCCATGCCTTGAGATTCTGGCACAGCCTTGGTTAAGATGTTCCTTTTGAATCCCTTTTCCATTCTCCAAGAGCACCTCTTCCCAGTGACAGACCTATACTGCACTTCTCTATAGGTCTCAGCCCCACAATTCGATTGTTCACCAATTCTGTCTCTAGGTTCCAGTCCATTGATTGGCAAGTGGGATACCTAAGAGGTTTAATGAGCTTTTCACCTTTATGTCCTTCTCTCCAGCAGCTTGTGGACAGTAACAGGAGGCAAGAACACAGAAGTGGCTTATTCAAAAGAAAGCCAAAATGTACACTCAGAGGAATAAATTTAAAACAAAGGATAACTCTGTACATTCTGTGTTTGGCATTCCCCTCAAGGCAAGAGGTAAACTCTCCTTAGCTTTGATACTACTTTGGGAACAAAACAGCTCACCTGATACAGCTCCTGACTCTCCATCAGTCTGTTTGAGACAGCTGATACAGCTCCATCGGTCTGGGACAACCTGTAGGCAACCTGATGGCCTCCACTCTCCCTTTTGTTGGGTGGCCTTTTAACTGCTTAGTGCCCAGTTCTCAGCTTTTGCTGAACAGCTATGTAACTATAGTTAGGGCTAAGGAGTTGCCTTTTAACAGCTATTAACATAACTATTTTTTTGAACAACTGTTAGGAAACTTTTTCTAGGCCGTTTATTGGCTATCCTGCTTGATTTACCTTCTTATCTAACTCCAGAGATACACTACATTGGGAATGAAGGCCCATTTGGAAAAGGTATTAAGGACAAGAGGAAGCCTGCAGGTACAGGGGGAGTAAATGCCAAGAGGTAAGGGGAGCTGGAGCAGGAAGTATGGGCAAGCTGAAGGCAGGGGTAGGGAGAGGTGGAAAAAATGGCAAGTGGTATTGGCAAAGCCAGTGGATTGAGTGGATATTGAGAAGCTGCCAGAGAAATGAGGGTGCTGTTTCAGTGCTGCAGTGCAAATTAAAGCATTCTGATGCTTCTCTAAAAAGGGTGACATCAAACATTCAATTTAACACTTACTAAGTGCAGTTAAAATGCAAGCAGATTCACATTCAAGCTATTGAGCACACATTAAGTCCCCTAGTGGCATTGCAAAGTTATTCTCCTTCAGGCAAGGGTTATTTTATAATGCATACAGACTGCAATAATTCGCTACATTCCAACTATTTGTAACTGTTACAAGTGAAGGTGTGACACAGCCCTAATAAGGAATTGAAAGGGGTTGATGTGAAAAATGATGTTCCAAAGAGCCCAGTACAGAGACATCCTAGGGGGGCCTGAGCCTTTATTTCCCATTGATTAATTTATCCTACAACTGATTCAAAAATCATTTTTTAAAACTGGAGGTTGTGCTATGTGATAGATCCTTCTGCAATAGGGCAAGCAGTGATGCTCACCCATATATTTGAGAAAAGAACCATGCATTTAGACTATGTCCAGAGCATGCTTAACTGCTCAGGATAATAACAGACTGGCATAAACCATACAAATGAGCTAAGCAACCAGCTGGAATTTAGCAAAGAGAAGCAAGGCTCCACGTTTCAAACTTAATTCAGACCTTGTTAAAGAAAAATCACTATGATGTTAGTTTTCTGATCCCTCTGGTCCCCTGTGCATCATTACAATAATATTTGCAGAAGAAATGAAGAAAATAAATCCTACAAAGTACTCAGGTGAGGCCTGAAGCAGCCATTTTAATTTTGCTGTGTCAGAAATGTAACAGAAACATGACTAGTAAGTAAAATAAATTAAGTCAGTGGAAAAAAAGTGTATATGCTCATCAATGCAAAAAAAGCTGAAAGCTGGCAAAGAGAGCTTGTGCAAAACTCTAAAGGCCACATCTTTACCCTGAAGGGTTGTAGTGAACCAGTGAGGGATCGTCATATAGTGTCAAAGACCTTGTTCCTCACTGTGCATGGAGAGAGGTAGACAAATTAGGGGGAAGGCTCCTTCTTCCCCACATGTTCGGCTCAAGTTGCTGGTCTCATGTAGTTGTAAAAGGGTGAGGAGAGATGCCAGTTCTTTCTTTCCCCCTCCTGGCCTTAACGTGATCTATGGTGCATGTAATGGGTCAGAGTCTAATGCTGTTTAATTGGCAACAAGACATGTCTACTTTTATTGTGTGCTCCAGAAGGGTTTTACTGCGTACAAAACATGTGATCTGACCATTGCTTTTGGGACTGATGTCACAGGATGCAGTATACACACATCCTTTGAGGAAAAGCTCATAGATTTCATAGGTTTCATAGACATTAGGGCTGGAAGGGACCTTGGGAGATCATCGAGTCCAGCCCCCTGCCCAAAGGGCAGGAAGTCAGCTGGGGTCATAGGATCCCAGCAAGATAAGCATCCAATTTACTCTTGAAGGTGTTCAATGTAGGTGCTTGAACCACCTCCGCTGGCAGACTGTTCCAGACCTTGGGGGCTCGGACAGTAAAGAAATTCTTCCTTATGTCCAGCCTGAAACGGTCTTGCAGGAGTTTGTGACCGTTCGACCTCGTCATCCCTTGGGGCGCTCTAGTGAACAAACGTTCCCCCAGATCCTGGTGGTCACCCTTGATAAACTTATAGGTGGCCATCAGATCACCCCTGAGCCTACACTTTTCCCGGCTAAAGAGTCCCATGGCTCTCAGCCTGTCATCATAAGATCTGTTCTCCTGACCTCTGATCATGCGCGTGGCTCTCCTCTGGACTCTCTCAAGCTTCTCCACATCCTTTTTGAATTGTGGAGCCCAAAACTGGACGCAGTACTCCAGCTGCGGCCTCACCAAGGCCGAGTACAAGGGGAGAATGACGTCCCGGGATTTGCTCAAGAAGCATCTATGGATGCAAGCCAGTGTTTTGGTCGCTTTACTAGCCACAGCATCACATTGCAGGCTCATGTTCATCTTGTGGTCAATGATGACCCCCAAGTCTCTTTCTTCTGTAGTGCTATCCAACGTAGCACTGCCGAGCCTATAAGGATGCTGCAAGTTTTTCCTCCCAAGGTGGAGAACCTTGCATTTTTTGGTGTTAAACACCATGAGGTTCTCATCTGCCCATTTGCTGAGCTTGTCCAGGTCAGCCTGGATCACTCGCCTATCTTCTGGCGTGGATGCTTTGCCCCAAAGTTTGGTGTCATCGGTGAACTTGGCCAGTCCACTGCTGACTCCAATGTCCACATCGTTAATGAAGATGTTGAACAGGATGGGTACCAGGACAGAGCCTTGAGGGACCCCACTGGTCACAGGGCACCACAATGAGTGACTGCCATCAATTACAACCCTCTGGGTCCGACCACGGAGCCAGTTTCCCAGCCAGCGGATCGTGGTGGACCTAAGGCCACAACTGGCCAGTTTGGCCAAGAGGTGATCATGGGATACCAGATCAAAAGCTTTTTTGAAGTCAAGATATATGACATCAATCTCTTCTCCCTTGTCCAGGTGATAGGTCACCTGGTCATAGAAGGAGATGAGATTGGCCAAACAAGACCTACCCGCAACAAACCTGTGCTGGCTATCCCTTAGAATGTTAGCCTGGGCCAGTCCATCAAGGATGGCCTCCTTAATAAACTTTTCTAAGATCTTCCCCAGGATAGAAGTCAGGCTAATGGGCCTGTAGTTAGCCGGATCCACTCTCCTCCCTTTCTTGAAGATCGGCACCACATTGGCCTTCTTCCAGTCTTCGGGCACTACACCAGAGCGCCAGGAGTTTTCAAAGATCCGTGCCAGGGGCTGAGCTATGATGCTCACCAGCTCCTTGAGTACCCTGGGGTGCAGATTGTCAGGGCCAGTTGACTTGAAGGTATCCAGCTTCTCAAGGTGTTCCTTCACGAGGTCAGCATTGATGGAGGGCAGGGGATCCCCATCACCTGGATCTCCCTGTCCCATAGCAGGCATTGGCGTCCCATAGGACTGATGAAAGACTGACACAAAGTACCTATTTAATAGGTTGGCTTTTTCCTGGGCGTCAGTTGTCAGTTGCCCCATCTGGTTTAGCAGGAGTCCAACATTGCCCTTGCTTTTCCTCCGGCTCCCTGCATATCTGAAAAAGGACTTTTTGTTGTCCTTGATGCTTGAAGCTAGTTGGAGTTCAGTTGCAGCCTTGGCTTTCCTGCTTTGCTCCCTGCAGGACCAGACCAGTGCAGAATAATCCTCCTTGGAGGTGAATCCCGTCCTCCATCCTTTGTAGGCTTTCCTTTTTAGCTGCAGGAGGTCTGCTAGGTCCCTGGAGAGCCAGGAGGGCTGCTCTGCCTTCTTGCTGCCTTTCCTCCGTGTTGGAATAGATTTAGCTTGTGCCTTGAGGATCACTTCCTTGAGAAGCAACCACTCTTCTTGAACTCCCATCTCCCTGGTGTCATGGTCCCTGAGGGCCTGACCGACAAGCCTCTTGAGCTTGTCAAAGTCGGCTTTTCTGAAGTCAAGGACTTCTGTGTTGCTGACTGACTTGCCAGCTTTACTGTGGGTGGTGAAGGTGATCAGCTCGTGGTCGCTGCCACCCAGCTTCCCATCGATCACAAGGTCGCTGAATAGGTCGTCCCCCATAGCCAGTACCAGGTCGAGCAGCGCTTTGCCTCTCGTTGGCCCATAGACTTCTTGAGTCAGGTAGAGGTCATCCACGCACAAGAGAAAGCTTTGTGACCGCTCGGATTTTGCTAAGTGAACTTCCCACGAGATGTCCGGGTAATTGAAGTCACCCATGACAGCCAAGGTCCTGGAGCAAGCGGCCTCAGTCAGTTCCCGGGCAAACTCCTGGTCAAGCTCAGGACTTTGAGTGGGAGGTCTGTAGTAGACTCCCACCGTTGTGTCCCCTGTGCCGTATTCCCCATGAATCTTTACCCAGAGGGTCTCTAGCTGTCAATGCCAGTTGCCAACATCAGCTTGCAGGGACATGTAGCTTTCCTTCACATAGAGAGCTACACCCCCGCCCCTTTTGTCAACACGATCCCTCCTGTACAGGGTATAGCCCTCTATACCCATGGTCCAGTCATGGGTGGAGTCCCACCAGGTCTCCGTTATCCCAATGATGTCATAATTCTTTGCACTGAGCAGGAGGATGAGCTCCTCCTGCTTGTTACCCAGGCTCCTGGCATTAGTGTACAGGCAGGCAAGTGTGCCCTTGGGGGCTCTTGCCTTGCCCACAGATTGTGCCAGGGCTGGGGCAGGGGTGGGCTCCCTTAAGTGCCTTGGTCTGCTGGCTTTGCAAGGGTTGCTCAGCAGGCCAGCAGTGGCAGTAGTCCCCCCATCCCCCAGCAGGCTTAGTTTAAAGCCCTGTGGAGCAGGTCAGCCAGCCTGGCTGAGAAGAGCCTCCTCCCCAGGGGGGAGAGGTGGAGGCCATCTCTTCCCAGCAGCTCACTGTCTCTCTCGCCAAAGAGCAGGCTGTGGTCATGGAAGCCAAAGCCTTCCCGATGACACCAGCTCCGCAGTCTTTGGTTCACTGCGTGGATCCTCCTCTCCCTCCTCAGCCTATAGCCCGAGACTGGGAGGATCGACGAAAACACCACCTGAGCTCCCAGAGCCCTAAGCCCCGCTCCCAAATCCCTGTAGCGCCTCATGACCTGGCTGGGGGTGCTCCGAGCTGTGTCATTGGTGCCCATGTGAATAAGGAGAATGGGGTAGTGGTCTGTGGGGCGGAGGAGCTGTGGAATCCTCTCCGCAATGTCTCGAATGCGGGCCCCCGGGAAGCAGCAGACTTCCCGGGCTAAGGGGTCGGGTTGGCAGATTGCCCCCTCAGTGCCCCGCAGGATGGAGTCTCCCACAACAAACACCTTTCGCTTTGACTTGGGGAGAGCGGGGGCAGTAGCTGTGGTAGAGCCTGGGTTGCCTGCGGGAGCCGGCAACTGAGCAGGCTCTGCTGGGGCTGCAAGAGGTGTGAACCTGTTGCTAAGCTCTGGCGAGGGAGGGGCCTTGGTGCCGCAGGCCTTAGGGCCCTTGACCACCTTGGTCCATGACTGGGCAGAGCGGGAGGTCCCAGAGTCCTCCTTAGTCATGGAGGGAGACGGTGCTCTCCCCTGCGGCTCCCGGGGGGAGAAGGGCCTGGCAGTAGGAGTCTATCTCCTGCTCGCAGTCCCTGATGGCACGCAGTCTCTGGAGTGTGGCCTGGAGCTCCTTCAGCTGGTGTGCCAGAGACCCCAGTAGGGAGCAGACCCTGCAAGGGGAGGTGGCCATGCTCCCGGGCCCCAGAGCCTGAAAAAGGGACAGGCAGCCCCCACAGCCAAGAGCCAGGGGCTCCATCTGCGTGGAGCCCGGGACCATGGGCTCCGTCTGGGTGGCCGTCTCTGAGGTGCCCAATGCGGGGGCCGCAGAGCCTGAGGGGCCCCTCGGGGTGCAGCACGTGCCCATCCGTGTCATGCCTCTGGTAGGCTGGCTACGGCTGGGGCTGACTACTGTGGGGGGGTCGCAGGCAGGGTCTCGTGCCCTCCCACGCCCTCTCCTGCGTGAAGTCCGCACTAACTCGAGTGCCTGTTTAAGCAGCCTGTTCGCGCAGCTCCGGTCGCGGGCTGCCTGGGAGGCTGGGCCAAGTAGGGGCCTGGTCGGGGGCTTGACCCGGCCGGGCACCAGGCAGCTGGTTTCTCAGACCAGGGGGGCCCTGCCCGGGATTTGGGGGGCCCTGCCCTAGAGGAGGGGGACTGGTGAGTACCCCCTCCTTCTCTTCTCTCTCCCTGGGGGGCTGGGCCAAGTAGGGGCCTGGGCAGGGGCTTGACCCGTCTGGGCACCAGGCAGCGGCCTCCTCCCAGGGAGCGAGGAATTAACCCCTTCCCACCACAAGCCCGCTTACCTCCGGCTGTGCTGGGGGTCGGCAGGGGGCTCTGCGGCTGCTGAGGGGGTGTCTGGGGGGCTTCGGGGGAGCAGGGGCACAGCGGGCTTCACCCGCGCATCTCTCACCGCTCCGGAAGCTAACTGAGCTTCCCCCCACCATTTGGCCGGCCCTTTTAAACTGCACGTATGCGCAGTGGGCCTGCTGTCGGGGAACGCTAGTTTCTCAGGTTTGGGGGGGCCCTGCCCGGGATTTGGGGGGCCCTACCCTACAGGAGGAGGACTGGTGAGTACCCCACTCCTTCTCTTGTCACTCCCCGGGGGGGGCTGGGCCAAGTAGGGGCCTGGGCGGGGGCTTGACCCGGCCTGGCACCAGGCAGCGGCCTCCTCCGAGCAAGCGAGGAGTTAACCCCTTCCCACCACGAGCCTGCTTACCTCCGGCTGTGCTGGGGGTCGGCAGGGGGCTCTGCGGCTGCTGAGGGGGTGTCTGGGGGGCTTTGGGGGAGCGGGGGCGCAGTGGGCTTCACCCGCGTGTCTCTCACCGCTCCGGAGCCTGAGAGCTCAAGAGAGAACTTCAGTGCAAATCAACAGAAAATGGGTATCATCAGAAGACATTAAGGATGTAAGAAGAACACCACTGGTATAATATATCTGCAGTTTAATGACAAATAGTTATGACCAATTCTATGCAATGCATCCATCATAATAAAATATTTAATATGCACAATATATTGTAAAACTTTTATCTCATGGATTTAGAGATTTAACAGACTTCTGCAAAGTATGAGTCTTGAGTCAAATAATTAGCATTAGCTGCATAATTCCAGATGCTGAATTAGGATGATAGACATGAAATGGAAGACCAGTAATTTATTACTAAATGCTAGTATCAGGCAAAAATAAAGCAGATAATTAACAAAACCATTACTAATTCTGTCTAATTTAGAGTGAAGTTTCTGGAAGGCTCTTGAACCAGAGAAAAAGATTCTCCAGATATAATTTACAAAATAATAGCAGGTGTGAGAATGGGCAACATATTTAAGCTCTTCCCTCAAAAACAAAAAATTCATCCTAGAGGGTACTTTTGGTATGCAAAAGAGAAGACCATAAAAAAGTCTTTTTTCTAAAAAGGGATGTCCCAAACTATACTAGGCTAACTTCATAGATTAAGTCTATATGTATTGCTAAGTATTTCTTCCTCTTGTAATCCCATAGCTGCTGTGTGTCATATTTGGATATAAATGGTGGTTAGGCAGTTAGGTTGGGATTGACCAGAAGGTTTGCTTGTTTGGGGGTTTAAACAGAGAATTGGTAGTTGTGGGAAGAGGGGGAGTTGGGGTTCTAAAGTTTTGGGGTGTTGTTTGAGAAATTGAATCTATAGGTCATTTGTCTACTTATTGTAAGCTGCTCTAGGTATTTTGGATAGAGAGGAATATATATCTAAAAAATACATTTATCAATATCTTACAAAGGATTTACATGTGCAACATGTCATCAGGACAGCATCATTTCTTCATTTTAGAGGATTTTAGTACACTGGGGCTGGGGTTAACTTAATGTTAATACTAATGCTAATACTAATAAACAAGAAAATAGCAATAACAATAGTAATGATGCAGAGATAACACAATTCTACAATAGTGTAGAATTCTACAAAAGGCTTTTTTCTTTTTCTGAGTTTAGCCAAATGTCAAGCACTAGAAAAGAGCAGGAATTCAGGCACACTCCTCTGCTTAGTTGTGTGTATTGTTTTTATTGGTTGGTTTTATGTGGTTCCTGCCTGGGCTGATTGACCATATGAAGTGGCTTAGGCTTCCTATGTCTGTACACCTCCTGACTTGCTGAGAAGGGCAGAATGGCCTCTGTTTAAACCCATTGGAACAATAATCTGCAGGCCTTTTTAGAGGCTTGTCTCAGAGTGCTAAATGCCTTGTTCCTATACAGTTCACTCCCGGACACGTCTATCCATGTGCTTTAATGTGCATTAGCCTATTTTAATGCTCATTAAAGTGTCAAAAAAGTGTTTTTTCACTAATGTGCCTTTTACTAGTACTTCACAGTGGATGTACTAAATTTAATGTGCATCAGCAAAAGCACATTAATGAATGTGCAGACCTGACCCAGACTTCTCATCTCAGTTTTTCCCCTGGTGGTGTGATTCAGTTGCAAACCTCAGCTCTTACAATTGGGTCTGATCACCACTGTTGCAGCAGCAGTACAGGGACAGCTTCCAGGCTCTCTGAATCATCTCTAGAAGCATATAAATCTGCTTATTGTCTTGTATAATGAGCCTGCACACTTAACCCTGTTTCTCTGGATCACCTTTATGGTTAGTACTGCCAGGCTCTGGAATGGGTTCCCAAGGGAGGTGGTGCTCTCCCCTACCTTGGAGGTCTTCAAGAGGAGGTTGGATAGATATCTGGCTGTAGTATTGTGATCCTAGCACTCGTTCCTGCCCAGGTCTGGGGATCGGACTTGATGATCTGTTCAGGTCCCTTCTGACCCTAGAAACTATGAAAGTATGGGAACTTGCTCTGCCAGCACTCATCAACAAGAGGAACTGAAGAGTTGCTGGCAGGGGCTGTCATTTCACTCTGCTTGAGCTGTGCTGCTAATGAGAAGTGAGCTCTGAGCTCAGCAGCTGAGCTCTCCCTGGGTAAAGAAGTTACTCCCCATAAACCTTGCACAGAGTAAGGAAGACTGGTGCGAAAGGTTGCACAGGAGGCAGGAGCAGCATGTGTCACAGAGAGTCCCCTTGCAGAAGGGAGGTTCGGGGAGAGAGAAATCCACTCTGGGATGCTGGAGGACCTGGATGAACACTATCAACCTAGGTGTAACATACCACATGTTACTATCTCTTGGGACACCTATGAGGTCCTTTGGTGTATGCATTTTTCCTCTCTCCCCACCATCTGTCCCGCTCACAGTTTTCCTAACAAATTCTCTTGCCTGCTCTCAGGTTCCTACTGTGTGCACATAAAGCATGTTGAGTCTTTGTTTGTAAAGGGAAGAGCTTCTTAATGTTTCCATAAAGAAGCAGCTTTCAAAGCTGGTTGGGAAAAGGGAGGAAGGGTGGTGAGTCATGACATCTCCCACTGAGGCACCCTGGGGTAGCAGGAAGCAGGGTGGGGAGGAAGGGGACAGGGAGGAAGAGACAGCAGTCCACCCTGGGATTCTGGAGGACCTGGCCAAATCCTATCACTAAGGATAACATGCCACACATTCAAATTAAAGCATGATACAAAGGAGCTGCAAATATATTCTCTATCATGGCTGTCCAGTTTCTAAGTAGCTGGGGGCCAATCACCCTGTGATTGCAGGGGCTACAGGCCCACAAGCTGATTGCCATAGACCTGGTAGGCATCAGACTGTGCAGATAACCCTCTGCTGTATCACACAAGCACCCCTGATTACTGCACCATATGCTCCTCCCCTCCCCTCCCCACTGCTTCACCAAGTACCTGTGTAGTCCCAGGTTCACCTTCAGCTTTCCAAACTGCACCACACTACTCAGTCCCATGGGACAGGGGCAAGCATCAGTAGCTGGAGGAAGGAAGAAGACAGAGACTCCCACCACTGCTGTAGCTGGAGTGATAGGGAGACTGTGGCCAGGTGGGTCTGCAGCTTAACCCCTCAGTCAATGGACAGTCAGTTGGACTATGTTTTACAAGGAATATCTTTGTGGCTGGATCACCATTTTTGAAACTTATTATTGGGTAATAAATCACTTGCAGATGCCATTTGGAAATGTAAAGTTCATTGCTAACCAAGAAAGAAGTTTTCACCTCCCTGCCTGACATCGGATACCTCCAAGGAAGAAGCTTGCCTAATCTGAATATCACAGAGCAGCTCTCTCACAAAAGGATTCTGAAGGCACATCCAGACAAGCACAGTCATGTAGTATGTGGCTCTGCAAACACATTTGCTGCAAGGGTGCACCGGCCAAGCATGTGTTGTGCCAGATTTTTTTCTGCTGTTTTTTTTGACCCCTGGATACCTGGGGGTCAAAAAAACTGCAGAGAAAAAAGCCCCAGAGCAACACATGCTTGGCCAGCGTGCACTGCTGAAAAGCAGAGCCAGCCCACCCAGAGCTATGCTGTACTGCTAGCCAGGCTCTGCACAGCAGAATCACCATGGCTGCAGCCCCAGAATGCTCCCAGGTAAGGCTGCTAGGGCCAGCACAGTGCTAGCTCCAGCCTCCCCTACCCCACCTGGGGTAACTTGCTGTGTACCAAAGTTCACATGGAACAGGCGGTGTTTCCCAGGGACATAAAGTGGCAGTGCAAGATGAACTGCTGCTACTTGTCCCAAGGGAACTAAATGTTCACACACATCTGGATCCACCCTGAGGAACCCAGGGGGGAAGAAAACTTCCAACCCTCTACCTCCCCTGTGTAAAATGAAGTTTCTTTTCTACTTGGGACATTTGCTAGAGGCCTTTAACCAGAACCACTAGCTGAGAGGAATTCTACAAAGGAGCAATGGACGTTACAGGAGATAAATGGACTGCCAGCTTGAAAGAAATGAAACATTCTTTGAAGTTAGAAGAGGTGCACAAGACAATGAGGTGCAAGAATCAGTGATATTATCACTGTAAGAGAAGCTGTGGGCTATAGCAAATAAAACTAGAAGCATTTGGTGCTCGTGCTGGTAAGCTTATCCCTGCTAAGGAAATAAATGGTGTGGTTAAATTAGAAGTTGGAGAAAGAGCACTTCATAGTAGTATGAGGGGAAAGATGTCATTACTGGGTTATGATAAGGCCATAGACTCAAAGGGCATGTCCAGATGAGTACAGACATTTGGTTCCCCAGGGACAAGTAGCAGCAGTGCACCTTGTGCTGCAGGTACTTGTCCCTGGGAAACACCTGTGCCATGCACGCTATGGTGTGTGGCAAGTTACACTGGGGCGGTAGGGGAAGCTGGGGCCAGCACTGTGCTGGCCCCAACAGCCTTACCTGGGCTCCGGGGGGGCCTCCCTAGACTGCAGCAGTGGTGATCCTGCCAGGCACAGCCTGGCCGGCAGCCACAGCACACCTTCGGATGGTCCAGCACCGCTTTTCAGCAGCTCACAAACACATACCACACAGTCAGGCATTCCCCATGCTGCAGGGGTGTGCTGCCCAAGTGTGCACTGCTCCTTTTTTCCCCCATGCGTTTTTTTTGGTCCCTGGATAGGGTCCACAAAACCCACAGAAAAAAACTGGAGCAGTGCACGCTTGGGCAGCACACCCGTGCAGCATGGGGAATGCCTGACTGTGTGGTATGTGTTTGTAGCACCACGTACCACATGGCCACGCTCGTCTGAATGTGCCCAAAGAGTGCACTAATTGGAGGGGCAGAAGATCAAAATAAATGAGGATGAATTCTAAGTCCTCTCCCATGGGATACAGACGTTTTTAACATAGTGCAGAATAGGGCTGAAAGAGTTTAACCATATTATAATTCATGCCCCAAATAAAGGCCTCTCATCTTCAGTAGAGGCTAGGAGGAAACAGATAAGCTCACTGATCTAGGAATCAGGGAGCAAATAGAACCAACAGAAAGGGTACACATGCTGATTACTGTAGCAAAATAATAAAAAAGAGCTCTTCTCTTTCCTTCTGTCACAAAAGAATGTATTAAATATTTAGAAAGGGAACACCTTTCACTAACTGCAAGGGGAAAAATTTGGGAAAACTAGCTAGAGCCTATGGATTTTGGCAGGTGCCTTTAGAAAAACAGAGCATGTATGTGTGCCCACTGAATATATCCTTTGGGAATTGCTTTTTACACAAACTACCACTGGGCAGGGTTCAGCACCTCATGTGTTTCACCTGAAAATATAGTGGTTTTTTTTGAGGGCATGAAGAGTACTAAAGTCTTTTTTGTGGGGAAAGATGAGCATGACCAGAGGGTCTGAGAAGCTTTGGAAAGAGATAAAATTGCAAAAACAAAAACAAAAAAACCCTATATTTTGTGTTACAGCAATAACATATGGGGAAAACCTTAATACCACATGCTGTGCAGGCAGATGACAGTAGAACCAAGGCCATCACAAACAGGTCTGCCTCAAGACAGCAACATAGACATTGATTTGTTTACAGTGAATGGACAAAGCTTTGGACTTCTCCTAGACTCTTATTCTCACTAGATGTGGGGTGCCCAGCATAGACATATATGATGGGGCCACAGATTAGAATGCTTGGATTTTAGCAGTTTGCAGTTTCCTCCAATGGGGTGAAAGAAAAAGTGTCAAAATAACAGAGAAATACAAAACTCTAAAACTCTTGGTTCAGAGATGATACCTTCTGTATAGCAAAAAAAATACATTAAACATCATTGCTAAACAAGAAAGAAAGATTTCTGTACCTCTCTGCCTGCTTCTGACATCTGACACCTCCAGGGAAGAAAATATCGTTATTGGCACATCAAAGAGCAAATCACACAAAGGGACTGTCATGGACCCAGGGGAATATACATCCAGCCTCAGCTTCCCCTGTGCAAAATGAAGTTTATTTTCTACCTAAGAGGACTTTTACAATCTTTGATTTCACCTCTGCCTGAAGAAGGGAGTGCGTACCGAAACCCCAAAAGTTTGCAAAAAAAAAAGGGGGGGGGTTGTTGTTGTTATTTTTTAGTTGGTATAATAAAAGGTATCACTTCTGAACAAAAATGTTTTGTTTTTCTCTTGTCTCAGACCAACATGGCTATGAATAGACCTCGGAATAATGGAGCATTTACTGAAAGAGATTTAGCAGTTAGATCCTATCCATATTTAGCGCTGTTAAATTATAGCATGGTACCAGTGAAGCATGGTTTGTCACCATCTGACACTGTTCAATGGGAAACTTAAATCAAGACTGCATGTACTGTTAGAAGCAGATGTCAGAGTCACTGGCACTTGGCAAATGTACAAACAGGCAGAGAAGACAAACAGAAACCTCAGTGTAATTTACAGTTCTAGGAGCCTCTGCTATTTAAAAAAAATTGCACTGTGCACATCTACAATGGGAACAGTGATCTCAAACATCAGTAATGTCATATGAGGTAACCAACCATGAGACACATGAGATTGTCACTACACAGTGATACATTACTGAAAAATGGGTGACACTTGACAAACTTTTTCTGAATATTCGAGTGCAAGTGCTATGAGTGAACACTTTAATGAATTTAGAATAACTTAAAAATTAAAAGCCAAGATGAGACGACGATGATATTTGTGTTATACAGAGTTCTAGAAAAAAGGAGACGGTGAATTATTGTATAAAGATGAAAAAACACAGGGGGTAGGCCATGATGGAGACACTTAGGAAGAGTTTGAGAGTAGGAGGAGTATATGAAGAAAACACCATACTTCTCTGGAAATTGATGTGGGTTGTGGTAGCACTGCTGATAGAAGATTAAGTTCTTTATTTGTATATCTTTTTGGGGTTTGCTTATATTTTCAAAAATTAAATTTGTTATTTTGTGGATTAGGTTCATTAGTAAAGTTAAAAAAAGTGGTGACATATTCTCCAAATTCCAGAAGAGAAGAAATGAGGCTATTACTCCTGAGGTGGTCTCAGTCAGTAACCACAGTGCTGATTTCTCACAGGCAACCTGTATGTCTGCACAACAGCCTAGGGCGCTGTAGCAACTAACTGAGGATTGCTTACTGGATTAGTTAAATTCTCCATTATGTTAATGTTGCATATTATTATTGTTATTATTAACATCTTTGGCTGAGGAAGGAAAATGTGGAGAACTGTGAACTGCATTTTAAAGAGACTCATGCATGCTCCATTTGAAACTCGTGGTTGTCTTATGCAAAGGGCCAAGGTGCATAATTTATACATAGAACTCACACAGTTAATGATGCAAACTTCTGTCAGGCTCCTTGGGTGTGACTGATTGCTGAACCACACAAGTGAATATTTTTGTGCAAGTATTAATGCATCAGTAAAATCACCTCATATTCACTAGAATGTAAACACAACCTTTCCAGTGGTGGGGAGGACTGGAGGAAAGTCTGAAAGGCCATCCCAAAGGTTGACAGTTTAATGGCTTAATTTTCTTTTGTTTGTTCTTGTATTTGGCAAAACGTGTTTGCAAGGGCCTTTTGCCATCTGTTTACTTTTTAGCATAGAAAATTTAAACTCCCATCAACACAGTGTGGAAGAAATCAAACTTCGCGTTGTGGTTGAATCAGAACTGACAGAGCCAGCTTTTCTTTATTTAAGGCTATACTGTGATCACAGGGAGAATTCCATACAGCAAGGGGAATCACCCTTGTCTCTTTCAAAGGATTTCTCAGACTCTCTAAGGTTACAAACGTATTTATACTAAAGACAGAGAAAGAGATAAAAAATACACCTTGGAGAAACAAAGCAATAGTAAATTACACAGAAACTTAGGAAGTTTACTTAAACAAACTATCTATGCACAGGGCAAGATATCAAGATAACCTAAGGATAACCCAAGGTGTGCAGGATTCCTTATCTCAGAACATTTAACTGAATTAAGCAGTATTGGCACTTCTGGTCTTTGTCTGTTTTTCTAGTCAAGTAAGCTAATTACTTCTACATTCCCTAATTTTTTTATTTTTTTTCAACAAGTTAGAGATTTATAGCCATTAGAAAACTAAGCACCATTTATTTTAAATTCTACCTCACACTTACTGACTCCTACTGCAACACGAGATCCATTACAGGTCCAACAGAACTTTCCAGGGGTGGCATAAGCTAATCGTACATATTCAGACCGGTTGCAACTTACATTCTGCCAAGTTTCGTTTCTATGAAAATCTGAATAGTAAGGGGCTAACATCTGAGTTGCATTCAAGGGTACCGGTATCATGGGTATTCCTCCAGTAGAATAGATAGGGACATGACTACATATCCAACAATGAGAGACATTTAAATCTATTCCAATTTGATTAACTAAAGACAAGAACACATTTTCATGAAGTGATCTTCTTTGTCGGTGCAGAAATGTAGTTTGGTTTACAGAGTTTCTTATAACTGATGAGTCAAGTTCATATAAGATGGCCCAAAAAGAAATACTGAGAATTACCCAAATCACGACTAACCAACTCCACCTCGGGAACTAGGAACTAGGTAGAGGACTTTTTCCTGTCCCGAAGGGCATAGTGGTGTCGCTGGGGCACATTCTCTTTGCTCTGTAGTGGCAAATCCTCTTCACCAGTAGGTGCTTGGCTCACTACTGGCCTTGAGCTCTCCTGCTGGCAGGTGCTAGGCTCACTACCAGTCTATGGAGGCTGATATTTTCTTACTGTGTGAAGCGTGGATCCATGTCTGGTGTCCTTGACACTTTATTGCAGTGTTGAGGTTGCTTCCTCAGCCATGACCGGCACATCGTGATGAGAGACATGCTGGGATGGGATGGGCTCCACCTTTCCCCTAAAGGTAAGCGTGTGTTCTCTTCCAGGTTGGTGAACCTCCTTCGGCGGGCTTTAAACTAGGCTCGTCGGGGGAGGGGGAAGATGAGGGCGGAGGAGACGATGAACTACCAGGCCCAGCAACAGCCAGCAAGCCCAGACCAATGGTCAAAAGGGAGAAACAGGTAAGCGATGGGGGACGGGGCATTGCTGAGACTAGGGGGTCAGTGGGCACAACCGTTGGAGGCCTCAAATGCCTCTACACGAATGCTCGAAGTATGGGGAAGAAGCAGGAGGAACTCGCCCTCCTCCTAGCTGTCACCAGCCCTGACATAGTAGGGATCACAGAAACGTGGTGGGACTCATCGCATGACTGGGCGGTGAGTGTCAAGGGCTATAGGCTATACAGGAAGGACAGGATAGGAAGGAAAGGTGGAGGAGTAGCACTCTACATCAAGGAGGAATATACTTCCTCGTTAATTAGCAAGGGGGTAGAGGGGGGGCACTCTGAGGTGCTCTGGGTTAGAGTAAAAGGCAGTCCAGGGGAGAGAGACTTAACGGTGGGAGTGTACTATAGACCTCCCAACCAGGGAGAAGAGCTCGACCAGGAATTCTTAGGTCAGCTTACAGAGGCAGTGAGGGCTAAGGATGTGGTCATCATGGGGGACCTGAACTTCCCAGACATCTGCTGGGAGGAGCAGTCAGCCAAGTCTGATCGCTCACGTCGGTTCTTAGCCAGAGTGCAGGACCTCCATCTAACCCAGGAGGTGCATAGTCCCACCAGGGGAGACGCCTTGTTGGACCTGGTGCTGGCCACGGGTGACGACCTGGTGAGGGGGCTGCGGGTGATGGGCCACCTGGGAGACAGTGATCATCGCTTGCTGGAATTCACCATCCAGCGTAAGGTGGCAAAGGGCTGCAGCAAGGCAACAGCCCTAGACTTTAGGAGGGCTGACTTCAACAAGCTAAGGAGGATCGTTGGGGAAGCGCTGAGGACCCAGAGGGGAAGGGAATCAGATGTCGAAGGGGAGTGGTTGCTCCTTAAGGAGACGATCCTCCATGCCCAAAGGGAGGTAATCCCAACAAGGGTCAAAGGGAGCAGGAGGGCACATAAACCCCCATGGCTCACTAAGAGCATCCGGGAATGTCTCCTTGCTAAAAGGGAGGCATATACCCAATGGAGAGATGGGGTCATCACCAAGAAGGGCTATGTTACAGTCGCCCGAGGATGTAGGGGGGCAGTCAGGAGGGCCAAGGCAGAGTTGGAGATAGGACTAGCTTCCCGGATTGGGGACAATAAGAAGTCCTTCTTCAAATACATAGGGGGTAAAAAGAGGGTCCCGGGTAATGTGGGGCCCCTGCAGGACACGATGGGCAACTTAGTCATCACGCCAGATGACAAAGCTAACATATTTAACGATTTCTTTGCCTCTGTCTTCCTAAGTAGGGACCAGTTCAGCCACCTCCCTGCTGGGCCCCCCTCGGGCCCCGAGAGAGACACGCCTGGGCCAGGGGTTAGCGAGGAGTTAGTTAGGGTACTTCTGGAGAGGCTGGACATGTTCAAGTCCGCTGGTCCGGACGATCTTCACCCTAGGGTTCTACAGGAACTGGCCGAGGTCATTGCGGGACCCCTGGCGCGGCTCTATGAGCACTCGTGGTGCTCTGGCGAGGTGCCGGAGGACTGGAAGAGGGCCAATGTGGTCCCTATCTTCAAAAAGGGAAAAAAAGAGGACCCGGGAAATTACAGGCCAGTTAGTCTGACCTCAATCCCGGGTAAGCTCTTTGAAAAAATTATCCTGGCACACATCCAGGAGGGCCTTGCGGGGGAATGCATGCTCAGGGGCAACCAACATGGGTTCATCAGTGGCAGGTCTTGTCAGACCAACCTGGTGGCCTTTTACGATCAGGTCACCAAATCATTAGACGCAGGGGTTGCTGTGGATGTAGTCTTTTTGGACTTCCGGAAGGCTTTCGACACTGTCTCTCACCCTGTCCTCATCAAAAAGCTGGGAGACTGTGGTGTCGATGCCCACACAGTCAAATGGGTCGCTAACTGGTTGGAGGGCCGCACGCAGAGGGTGGTAGTGGATGGGTTCTTCTCGACCTGGAAGGACGTGGGCAGTGGGGTTCCGCAGGGCTCGGTCCTCGGGCCCGCACTGTTCAACATCTTCATCAGTGACTTGGATGACGGGGTAGAAAGCACCCTGTTCAAGTTTGCTGATGACACTAAGATGTGGGGGGATGTGGGTGCACTAGAAGGGTGCAATAGGCTACAAGCTGACCTTGACAGGTTGCAACGGTGGGCGGATGAGAATAGGATGGGGTTTAACACTGATAAGTGCAAGGTGTTGCACATGGGGAGGAAGAACCGGCACCACACTTACAGGTTGGGGAACTCCCCTCTTGCCAGCACGGAGACGGAAAAGGATCTTGGAGTCGTCATTGACTCCACGATGAACATGGGCCGGCAGTGTGGGGAGGCAGTCAAGAAGGCCAACTGTACCCTGTCATGCATCCACAGATGCATCTCGAGCAGGTCCAGGGAGGTGATCCTCCCCCTCTATGCGGCACTGGTCAGGCCGCAGCTGGAGTACTGCGTCCAGTTCTGGGCGCCACACTTCAAGAGGGATGTGGACAATATGGAAAGAGTTCAGAGGAGGGCCACTCGTATGATCAGGGGTCAGCAGGGCAGGCCTTATGAGGAGAGGCTACGGGACCTGAACCTGTTTAGCCTCCACAAGAGAAGGTTAAGGGGGGACCTTGTGGCCTGCTACAAACTGGTCGGGGGGATCAGCAGGTATTGGGGGAGTCCCTGTTCCCCCGTGCGCTGCCAGGAGTGACCAGGAATAACGGTCACAAGCTGGCGGAGGGTAAGTTTAGATTAGATATTAGGAGGCGCTACTTCACAGTCAGGGCGGCTAGGGCCTGGAACCAGCTTCCAGAGGAAGTGGTGCAGGCTCCTAGCCTGGGGATTTTTAAAAGGAAGTTAGATGAGCACCTTGCCGGGGTCATCTGACCCCGGTGCTCTTTCCTGCTAAGGCAGGGGGTCGGACTAGATGATCTACCTAGGTCCCTTCCGACCCTAGCTACTATGAAACTATGAAACTAGGAGTACCTGGAATGGGCCTTTCCAGCGAGGTTTCAGCGATGACTTTTTTGTTGGTGGACTTTTATATGGACCCAATCTCCAGGCAGGATACAATGGCACAGCTCACCTGGTTCTTTGGGGGGAGCTGCCTGTACCTGTGAATGAAAAGCCTTAACACACTTCATTAGTGCTTTACAATAGTCTAGAATGGTATCATCAAGTGAATGTATATCACAAAAGTGGGAGGCAACAGGTGGCGAGGCAGGGAGCCTCATGGATCTTTCTATTAGAATTTCATGTGGGCTAAGCACAGTCTTTCAGTTGGCAGTAGAGCTCATACTCATAAGGGCTATGGGAAGGGCATCTGGTCATTTTAGGTGAGTCTCAGCACAAATTTTGGCCAGTTTATTTTTCAGAATGCCATTTTGGCGTTCCACTTGGCCTGAGGCCTGCAAATGGTATGGACAATGAAAGTTCTGTTGGATCTGCAGGACTTTACAGACTTGTTTCATTATCTGTCCAGTAAAGCCAGTTTTTACAGGCTTTAAGGAGGTAGATGCTAAGAGCAAATCATCAACATATTGCACAAGCACAGAATTTTCTTTAAATATTATGTCATCTAGATCTTTTTTCAGAATTTGGGAAAAAAGAGAAGGGGATTCAGTATAACCCTGGGGCAATTGCATCTGGGTATACTGAAGTCCTTGATAGGTAAATGCAAAGAGAAACTGTCTATCAGGGTGTATAGGGATAGAAAAAAATGCAGAACACAAGTCAACAAACATTAGGAAGATAGTAGCTGGATTTGGTACAACAGGAAAAGTAGGTAAAACTGCAGAATTTACCGCACGGAGGTCTTGTACAAAGCGATAGGTATTCTTTCCAGGTTTTTTTTACAGGAAGAATAGGCGTATTACAAGGGCTCTTAGTTGGGACAATGATACCTTGCTTTAAAAGGGCAGTTATAACAGGGCGTATCCCTTCTTCAGCTTCTGGACGTAAAGGGTATTGAGCAACTTTGGGTAAAGTCTTAGCTGGGTTTAATCTAATTTTTACAGGCTGGGCAGTATGGATTTGTCCTACTTCATTAGCATGCTGGGACCAGAGAAATGGAGGGACAGCTTTTATTATTCCTTCTTGCAACACAGAAAAATCAGGGAACTCAGGTTCAGGAGGTGAGCTAGCTAAAGTGGCAAGTACTGCTATCTCGTTATCACAGGGGACATCTAAATAAACACCATTAGGAGAACAATAGATAGTACAGCCAAGTTTACAAAGCAAATCTCTGCCTAACAAATTAACAGGAGAACAAGGACTAAGGAGAAAGGCATGTTGATCAGAAACAGGACCAAAAGAAACATGTAATGGTTGGGAAACAGGATGAAGAACTATTTGATTTGAAATTCCCACAGCATTTACAACATCAGAGGAGAGGGGAGTTGTGGAAAATTCTTCAGCTCGAAGAGTAGAGCGGCTTGCACCAGTGTCTACTAAACATTTTGTAGAGATGCCATTTATCACGCAGGAACCAAAGGGATCTTCTTGATTAAGTGGGAGAAGCAGGGCTGTGATGATGTTACTTTTTCTCAGGCTGGCCTAACAGGAGGCTCCCTGATTCGGGACAGAGAATTGAGTGACAGGAGGTGGTGGAGGGTTAAACATCATCCCCAGCTGGCCAGGCCGGTGAGGACATTGAGCCTTCCAGTGTCCTGGTTGGCCACAATAATGACAACTGCCATTATTTTGGGACTGAAACCCTCCTCGTCCCATCCCACGACCACGTCCCCTGCCTCCGAACTGTCCTCGATGGAAACTTCGGCTTCTGCCCCTGCCTAAAGTCTGTAATTGCAATGATATTAACTTAGTTTCTGTGGATTCCTTTTCCTTTTCCTGGCAGGTTGTACAATGATTTGCAATGGTGACTAGTTCTGCAAGTGGCTTAGTCTGCCAACCTACAGCAATTGTACACAACTGTTCCTGGACTTTAGAAAGAAGTCCATGGACAAAAGCAGAAGCAACTGCTTCTGGGGCAGTTTTAGCTGCATTTTCAATACCAGAATGTCTTTCAAATACTAGTTTCAAGCGGTCCATGTAGTCTGCTGGGGATTCTCCTTTATTTTGTTTACAGTTATGTATTTTGGCTCAGTCAGTTTTCCTGGGGCAAATTTTAAGCACAGCCTCAAGGAGGCGTCTTCGGGCATCTGCTAAGTGATCTCCAATTCCGGGGTCTTGAGTAGGCCAAGTAGTCTGTGCGATGAGGCGGTTGCGGACCTCAGAGGGCAGAACACTTCTCATTAATTGGTTCAAATCTGCCCATATTGGATCATAACAATGGATTATAGTTTCCAATTCATCTTTAAATTTCTGGGGCTCCTCTCTGATGTTGGGAAATTGTTTAACAAGGTTTAGGAGATCTCCTGGGGTCCAGGGGACAGGGACTGTGATTGTAGTTTCCCCATTTGGACCTTGCCCCGGAAGTTGGTGTAGAGGCATAAGCTGAGCCTTCTTAGATTTTAAAGAAGGGGCTGGACCATACTGGGTACCAGACCTTAAACAAGAGAAGGGAGTTGAGATTTCAGGAGACAGATGCCATGTCTTCGGTGGACGTGGACATGCCCCGGGGGCAGGTGACGGTTGTTGAGTGATAGTTTCCTGGTGAGGTGGGCTAATCCTGCCAGAAGAGTCTGTTTGGTTACTTTGGACTTCTCTGAGTTCAGATTGTGCCTGGAACTGATATTGGGGTGGCACATTAAGAAAATCAGTTATATCTTCTGCAGATTCATTCTCAGTTATTTGTGGATAAAGTTGTTTTGGTGCTGATGGTACTATTGATGGTGTCCCCCCTTTTGGTGCATCTTTCTGTTTAATTCCTTTATCTGAGATTTCAGTTTCTCTTGGGAATCTTTAAGACTCCGAACTTGAGATTTTTTCCCCCCTATTTTATTTATTTATTTTATTTTGACATCTTTTGGAAGCTTCTTTATATTAATTAAAAAAAATGTGTCCCACTGAGTCTGTGGTATATTACTACTTCTTAACTCAAGGTCTCTGTGGAGATGAACAATTTCACTTAAATCAAATGTTCCTTCCAGGGGAAACTGCCGGCTAAAATCATCTCTGGTATACCAATTCCATTTGTCTAGAAACTTACAACTTTTATGGCCATAGTGTGTGTACATGTACAGTGCTGGAGTCCCTTTTGGCGGAGCCGGTATGTCTTTAGACACTCTGCTCCCCATATCTTTAATTTCAATTCACACAGGTCTTTCATACAGGAATGGCTTATTCAGGGTGTCTTGGTCAGGTTGTGAGATTTGCTAGTGGCATAGAGATGCTGTGGCCAATGTGCAAAGACAAGACTCCGCTGCAATAACAGTACACAATGCAGTTACTCACGGTTAGACATGGCTCATTTATGAGGGTGGGGAAAGGTTAAACCTGTCCACTGGGTCATGAGGTTCCAGTTGGGCCACTTTGCATTCAAAACTGCCCTTCCAGACAGCCTAGGGGTGGCTGAACCCAACCTTAGTCTCAGACCTGGTCAGTGGCTCATTTTTCTCAATTCATACTCTCAATTCACACAAGGGAATTTCTGTGTTGAGGCACGAGGTTCAAGAGCATTTCTTTAGTCTCAGCCTTGGTCAACGCTTATCGTGGAAAACACTCACACTCTAAGAGTTTCCACCTTGCACCCTTGCTTTCAAAGAGCACACAGAACAAATCTGTTGTCTTCGGGGCGGCTGCACAAGGTTTCTACTTCTGGCCTCAGAAAGACCTCACAGTTCTTTACAGAACTGAACTCAATTCATACAGGGAAATACTTTCATTGACAACAGCAACACAGAGTCTTAACTCTTAACCTTGACTCTTAACCTTGACTCTTTCTACTCACAGTTACTACTTACACAGTGGGTCTGACAGTTCTGGGAGCAAAAGTTCAGATAGAGTGAGCCTCAAGCAGTGAATCAGGAAGACACAGAGACAGCCTCTCACTGAAAAGCCCCAATAGAGATTTCAAAAGTTCTCTTACCTTGGTTTGGTGCCAGGGCTTCAGTGAAGAGATGTCTGTGTCCCAACTGATCACTCCGGGCATCTCTATCCGAGTCACGGCACCAAATTGTGGAAGAAATCAAACTTCGCGTTGTGGTTGAATCAGAACTGACAGAGCCAGCTTTTCTTTATTTAAGACTATACTGTGATCACAGGGAGAATTCCATACAGCAAGGGGAATCACCCTTGTCTCTTTCAAAGGATTTCTCAGACTCTCTAAAGTTACAAACGTATTTATACTAAAGACAGAGAAAGAGATAAAAAATACACCTTGGAGAAACAAAGCAATAGTAAATTACACAGAAACTTAGGAAGTTTACTTAAACAAACTATCTATATACAGGGCAAGATATCAAGATAACCTAAGGATAACCCAAGGTGTGCAGGATTCCTTATCTCAGAACATTTAACTGAATTAAGCAGTATCAGCACTTCTGGTCTTTGTCTGTTTTTCTAGTCAAGTAAACTAATTACTTCTACAACAGTAAAGGTAGATTTACTGCTAGACACAGATTTTGTGGAGCCTGTGGCAGCAGCCGTCCACATAAATAACAACCAATCAAAGAAAGAAATAAAGGTAAAGATTGGTGACAGGACACATGGACATTGTTACACTGTTACTTAATTAGGAGTCAAACTGGACTGGACACTTACTTACCACCAGCATCTGGAAGGGATCCAAGGTAAGGTTAACAGCAAAGGAGCTCTTATCCATCACCTTACTGGCAACAGCTGGGGTGCAAGTTTCCAAATACTTCACACTGCCGCTTTGGCACTTGCGTATGCTCGTGTTGAGTACTGGGCACCGGTATGGGGTCTGAGCACACACACTAAGTTAGTGGATTCCTGCCGTAATGGCGTCATGAGGATCATTACTGGATGCCTTATGCCAACCCCTGCTGACTGCTTACGAGGCATTCTCAGGCATTCCCCTTCTGTACATCCAGAGACAAGCTGCTAACCTGGCCCTAGGCCTCAAAGCGCAAGATCTGGACCATAGAATTGTGTGAAATGGCTATGTTTCATTTCAGTTTTGGATTTGGCTGTTTTGGAGGACAGTGATTAATTTCGGTGTTTCAGATCACTGTTCTGTTTTGATTTGGCTGAATCTGTTTCAGAGTTTCGGTGTTGTTTTGGTGATTTGGCCATAGGCTATAATGGGGAATCACTAAAACATCTATAACGTTGTCATTTCTTGCCTGATTTGGATGAAAATTACACAGATGGTAGGCCCTTCTAAGGGCACAAAGCCTGCCAAGTTTCAAGAAGATAGGTGCAGGGGTTTCTGTGAAACTGCACCTCAAACGGTTCAAAGCAGAACTTGTCGTGTGTGTGTGTAGGCAGAGCGATGAAACCACCATGGATGGTATCCTGTAAAAGGGGGCCTTCTCAGTGCCAGTTAGCTGTGCACCCACTCACATGTTTCTGTGCCTTTTTTCTTGCCACACCTTGATGGAAAACTGATTCAGATGTTTCCCAGGCAGGAGGCTAACTATTTAGGTGTCTTCGGGTGACATCCATTCTGCAGCTCCATACTTCCCTTGACGCTGCATCCCATGCCTCGCACATTGCATCTTTCACCCTCTCTAGCTGTGGTCCCCTCTCTGGTACCTTTGGTTCCCCGTTAGACCCTGGCCCCACCTTCGGTCAGTCAGAATCCTGAGCCTCTAGCTCTGGGTATTCCTCACAGGGGAATGTTTCCCCCATCCCTTTAGGCCCCTGATGTCTATGGGTGACATCCGTTCTGCAGCTCCATACCTCCCCTAACACTGTCGCCCATGCCTTGCAGATGGCATCCTGGGCAGATAAACTCACCAGGAGCCTCACAACTCCACTGCAACCAGCAAGCCTCAGGACTCTCAAAGATCATACTGGTCTAGGCTTTCCCTACCTAGGACTGTGTATGCAGGTTGTGGCTGGGGGTTATAAGGTGCCTCCTACCCACCTTTCACCAGGGAGATTTGCAGTCCCAGCATTTCTTGGGGGCTGGTGTGCCACTGGCAGTCCTACCAGGCCTCTTAACCCTGGAAGGATGCAGCTTTAACTCAAGCTCAATACTTGGGGCCTCCTCCTTCCCCATAGCCCCAGCCTATACTTCCAAGTTCGTTCTGGCATGGAGCTCAGTAGGGAGATATTCTTCCTCTGCTGGCTGGTGATACAGTGAGTGACACCTCCAGCTCTGAGAGTGGGTCATTAAATGGTTTTTTAAAAAATTAGAAAAGGAAATAGGTACAGATGGAGTGAGGAGGGTTGCATTCACTCTGTCTGCATGTGGAGCTTGGGGAAACCCAACAGTGGGAGGTTCACCTTGAGGAACACCAGCTGCTCCACCAAGCCAGGTGTCCTGCAGCATGTTGTCCACCTTGATGCTCCTGTGGAAGAAGCCCACCACCTTCCTGCATTTTGAAATGAGCTGGCTGGTTGTGATGGTGCCCTCACTGGCAACCCTGTCCCTCTCCAAGGCATCCCTGACTATAAGGTGGAACTTGTGTGCCACACAGCGGATGCCAACAAAGTTGGCTTCAAGGACCGCCTTGACTATATTGACCCCATTGTCAGTGAACATGAACTAGCAGGTGAGCTTGCCCTGCCCAATGAGCCACCCCTGCACCAGGTGGTTCACAGCCCCCATGATCTCCATTGCTGTGTGGGACTCATCTATCACCTCCGCTTGAAGGACACCCCACTGATGGCCTGACTGATTGCACCAGTGCCCTGTGAGGGAGAGGTAGGCATGATGTCCAGATGTCTGAGGTGAAGTATAAGGCCACCTGCGGACCTGCCTTGCACAGCTCCTCCCTCAAGTACTCCCTACATGCCTCATACAGACAGGGTACCACCATCCTGCTGAAGGTGGTGCATGCGGGCACTTAGCAAGATGGGGCCACGAATGCCATGAGCCACCTGAACCCTGGCCACTCAACTAAAGAGAAGGCTGGCCATCCAGAGCAATCATCTCCCCAGTGCTCTGGGTGACCTCACTCGCCTTGGGAACATGCCCCCTTTTTTCCTCGCCTTTCCCCTACTGGTCCTGGGTGTTTTGCCTCTGCTTCTGAGGGACAGAAGCTTTGGAACAAGAGGGGGACTTTCTTTTTGGGCATGCTCCCACTGGTGCCAGGCTGAGGAGGAGCAAGGGCAAGGGGATGGTGCCTCCTTATATGCATCGGCATCCCCGTGGTGCTGAAGTGCTTCTTGTCTTTGCCCTGGCTAGTCTTGCATTGGCAGTGTAGGCAGATAGCATACCCAGGATCATCTGCCACCTCAAAATGATCCCTACACTTACCCGTCACTTCGGGGGCGCAGGTGTGTATCCTGCCTTATTCCCCTCCTCAGCAGGCAGAGGCATAATAAAAGGGGAAGCTGAGCCACCTGCCCTCAAGACCTCTTCCACAGTGCCTTCCAGAGAAGGAGACCTGGCTCTAGGAGATCTTTAAGGGGCGTGGAGCAAAACTCAGATTCCTGGATTCAGTGTTTTGGGCTCTGAAACAGGCAAAGCACCTAAAAACAAAATGGCTGCCAAAATTTTGCACAGCCCTACTGAACCGCTCTTTGCACCCAGGCTTACTAGCCACAAACCAGGAAACCAACTGCCACCTGAAGTCTCGGAACCCTTTCTCCACTCAGGCCAATAATCTCATTGAATCTGCAGGTGGCATGTCACCTACATCATGGACCTCCCATCAGGGGAGCAGGAAATATGCTGCACAAGAATTGTGGCTAGATAACTTCATTCCCAATGCCAGCTTCCACCTCTCAAGATGGCAGCTGTCCTGCAGGGCCTGGACTGATCTTAACTGTCTCAGAACGGGAGTTGGATGGTTTAAGGTAAGTATATACTGTTGGGGCTTCTCTAATGATGCCGGCTGTAGCTGTGGTGCTCAAGCTTGGACAGCCAACCACATCATCTATGAATACCCTTATGGCCCCCCTTCAGATGCCCAAGTTCTTATTGACATTGACCATTCTACCTGTTGCTGGCTTTCTGGCCTTCATGTTTCCAACATATGAGTGCAGCAACACTTGCTTTATCAGCATCATGTGGAGCCTGGCATGGCTGCCTCTTGTGGTTTGTATAAATTTTGACTGTAAACCAGAGCTACTATCAACAAAACCATTCAAAGCAGTATAACGGGACCAAGTTGTCAGCCTTTCTAGTGTACTTTTTATTTTAGTGGTTCAGTTTCCTATACATGCAGTTTATGTATAAAAATGCAAAGGAATCCATCCCTGCTGTTTGTTTTCTGTAGAGAAATTGTTGTATTAGCTGATGGGTAATTGTGTTTCTCTTCTCCATCCTCACTTATCCATATAAGCATGTAGTGTCTTATCTCTACTATCATCTGTGATTTTTTTATGTGGCATGGAAATGCTGCAGCTATTATACAGCTTTCAAAGGAATTGAACAGGACTTAGCCAACCATTTCTACATGCTGAATGTTTATGATAACAAAGTCTTAATTTTGTTCCCATTAGTTGAGATGGTACTGAAAATGGACTCCTTTTAACATTTCTTTATGTATGTAGGTACATAAAAAGGCCTCTTAAGCTTCTTTTACATATATGATGGATAGAAGACTGACAAGACTGCTACTTTACAAAGTATTCTTATACTACCGTTTTTCTTGACCTAAATATATTACTTTCACACTTTTGGCTTCAGGTGCCAATGGACATTCTCTAGGGATACTGCAAGAGCAAATTTTAGGGTAAATTTCTAGTGCTTTCTGCAGAGAATTGATTACATAGCTCCTATTTCTGTCAGTATGAATTTCTGTAGTTAAATCTCCTTGCACTGAAAATAAGCTTCTTTTGTAGGCAAATCAATTTCAATCCCACAAAAGGGAGAAACTACAGATGCAGAAAGTCAACAAACAAAAGCCCTGACTCTGTATATGGGAACATTATATAGAGTTTGAAGGATTTTTTTTCAAAGAAATTCTTGGGTTTGGAACACATTGGCTCCTTAGAATGATGATTAGGGGGGCTGTGATTTTCCTGGCTTCATCCAAAATAATATAAACACTTAATTTACATTTATAAAGGAAAAATACTACATCAGCTGCAACAAATGTACATGCTTTCTAACATGCCTGTCTTTGGACAATGTTGTTTGAATACTGGGCAACGATCATTCATTAGGATCGGGACAGGGAGGTCTGGATGAGGGAGATTCCCTACCCTCCATCAATGCTGACCTTGTGAAGGAACACCTTGAGAGGCTGGATAGCTTCAAGTCACCTGGCCCTGACAATCTACACCCCAGGGTACTTAAGGAGCTGGTGAACATCATAGCCTAGCCCCTGGCACAGATCTTTGAGAACTCCTGGTGCTCTGGTGTAGTGCCCGAAGACTGGAAGAAGGCCAATGTGGTGCCGATCTTCAAGAAAGGGAGGAAAGTGGATTCAGCAAACTACAGGCCCATCAGCCTGACCTCTATCCTGGGGAAGGTCTTGGAAAAGTTTCTAAAAGAAGCCATCCGTTAATGGACTGGCTGATGCCAACATCCTGAGGGATAGCCAGCATGGGTTTGTTGCGGGTAGGTCTTGCTTGGCCAATCTCATTTCCTTCTATGACCAGGTAACCTATCACCTGGACAAGGGAGAAGAGATTGATATCATAAATCTTGACTTCAAAAAAGCCTTTGTTCTGGTATCCCATGATTACTTCTTGGCAAAACTGGCCAATTGTGGCCTTGGGCACACCACGATCTGCTGGCTGGGAAATTGGCTCCGTGGTCAGATCCAGAGGGTGGTAATTGATGGAAGTCATTCGTCATGGTGCCCTGTAACCAGTGGTGTCCCCCAAGGCTCTGTCTTAGGACCCATATTGTTCAACATCTTCATTAATGATGTGGATATTGGAGTCAGAAGTGGACTGGCCCAGTTCACCGATGACACCAAACTTGGGGCAAAGCACCCACACCTGAAGACAGGAGAGCAATCCAGGCTGACCTGGACAGGCTCAGCAAATGGCCAGACAAGAACCTGGTGATGTTTAACACTGAAAAATGCAAGGTTCTACACCTTGGGAGGAAAAATATGCAGCATCCTTACAGGCTTGGTGGTGCTATGCTGGCTAGCACTACGGAAGAAGGAGACTTGGGGGTCATCATTGACCACAAGATGAACACAAGCCTTCAATGCCATACTGCAGCTAATAAAGTGACCAAAACGCTGGCTTGCATCCATAGATACTTCTCAAGCCAATCCCAGGATGTCATTCTCCCCTTGTACTTGGCATTCTCCCCTTGTCCAGGCCTATGTGCTTCATTTCCACATAGTGACCCATATGCCTATATGCTTTCCTAAGTCTGAACAAATTCCAGGTGTTGGCTCTGGCTTTCTCAGCAAACTCTCCAGGGCAGATTCTCCATGTAGCACTCACTTCTGGGATACAAGACCTTGCGTTCAAACTGCTTTGATCCCGAGACAAGTCCTTGCTCTTCCAGATACACCACTGTCTTAACCTGGCACAACCTGTTTCACAGCTCCAGCCTGAAGGATACCACATTTTAAAGCCTCTTTTGGGGAACATCATAGTTGAAGCAAACAGACACAGCCTTGGCATAATGACTCTTCATTCATCCTTAGGCATGAATACATACATGGATTCATATGATATACATACATGGATTTATGCAATTCCCTGCCCAACTTTCCTCACTAGGCCTGTGTGAAACAGCAAGTATTCCCTTCAGATTTGGATTCAGCTGATTTGGAGGGACAGTGATTCAATTCAGTGATTTGTATCACTGTCCTGATTCAATTTGGCCAATTTGGATCCATAGATTCAGCGCTGATTTGGCAATTCAGCCATAGACTATAATGAGGAATCACTAAAATACCTATAACTTTGCCAGGTTTTTTGCAGATTCAGATTAAAACAGCTGCGATGGTAGCCCCTTCTGAGGGAGTAAAGCCTGCTGAGTTTCAAGGAGATAGGTGCAAGCGTTTCTGTGAATGTGCACCTCAAACTGTTGAAAACAAAACTCATATCACTTGTGCATGTTAAGGCAGACTCAGAGAAAGATCACAGTCACGGGCCAGCAGGTCCAGATGTCAATATCAGAGCGGTCTTTCCCCTGCCTCAGCATTTTCCATATATGGAAGATCACCCCATCCACCTCCCTTGCTCCTTGGAGATGACAGTAATGACAGTGGCAGTAGCATGGCGGGGAGTGGGGTTGGGATGCTGCAGGGCGGCGAGGCCATCGGCACTGAACTTGGCCTGTCCCTTCTTTTCAGTGTCACTGCCTGCAGGACTGATGCAAGTCAATGTGGTGGCAGTGGGGGGAAGGGAGGAGTGGGCCCTAGCCCAAGGCAGGGTGTGGGGAGGAGGAGCAAGCCTGAGCAGGGGGAGAAGCCAACCTGCCACAGCAGTGTGGGGGGGAGCAGCGGGCCCAGGCCAGGCCAGCCCAACATGGCAGGGGTGGGGGGAGAGGTGGAGTGGACCTCTTCACCTCCTTGGGCCAGGGCTCACTCCTTTCCCCCCACCCCCCACCACATCGGCCCCAAGGCTGCTCCTCCCATCCCCCCACTGCTGCCAGGTTGGCTCAGGCCTGCTGCTCCTCACCCTGCTATGATGGCCCAACTTCTCCCTACCTTTGGGCCCAGTCCTCCCCCGCATCAGGACTGGGCCTGCTCCTCCCCTCCCCCTGCAACTGCCCAGACCCCAAGCAGCAGGTGGGAAGGGGGGAGCAGGCCTGGACAGGGGTGGGAGGGCTCTGTCCCCACCTGCTCCGCCCCGCTCTCATTCTTGACAGGCAATTGGCTAGCACTGAATAAAATGCTATAATTTAGGAGTAATTTTCACAATCTCTCTCCACCATCAAAACCTCTATCCCCAAATTGACAACTTCCAGTCTTTCTATGCAGCAGCTGCCTACTTACTCTCAATTCAAGTGTAGGAATAACAGCTAAGTGTGGTTGGACAGACTGAAATACTCTCCCTATATACTATAGATACTAATAAAGACTGTTGTCACACCAGGTCATGGGTGGTCAGGTCTGGGGGCCTCTAGATTGAGGTGCCAACCAGGGTCAGGAAGAGTGAGAAGAGCCCCTGGACTGGTTGGATAAGAAAGCCAGGAAGTCATTCTGAAAGCGTCAGTTGACCCTTCATTCTGGTGCCAGTAGATGGTCATAGAGCTAGGCCCTGCATGGAGGAGTCAGGACAGCCTGGGTGACAGGTGGAAGGCTGGATGCGCAGCTAGGCTGGTCAGGATAAGGCCCCAGCTGTGAGGCTATAGTCTGACTACTGACAGTACTGCACACAGGGCAAATGTAAACCACACATTAAACACAATGCCTTACCCTCCTGTTACTCTGTACTGATGGTTAGCATGTGTGGGGTCCTATTTCTCTTGTAACTCTACTGTATTATGCAATTTAAAAAAATTATAACATTTGCTAATCAAACTCTTAAATATATAAAAGCTCCATGGTTAGAGCACATAGGCTGGAGAGAGAGAATTATAAATAATTTTAAAAGAGGAGGGGGGATGTGATGCACGGGAACGCAGATCAGATCCTCCAATTTAACTTCTATGTCTGGATGGGGACAAAAGTAGTGGGTGAAATGTTTTCAAGTGAAATGCTTTTGGATGGACTCATCAAAAAGCTGATGTCAAGAAGGTCTCCCCTTCCTCCCAGGAAGGTAAATTAGGTGACATAAGCAGAAAGTGAAGAGAACTTCCTAATGTGGGATTCAGCCCGGTCCTAGAACACTGAGTGTTTATCGACATTAGGGCTGTGCGAAACAGTACTGTTTCATTTTGACTTCCATTTCACTGTTTCAAAGAGACAGTGTTTCATTTCAATGTGTCATTTTGTTTTGAAGCACTGTTCTGTTATGTTTCATCAAAACTGTTTGGCTGTTTTGTCCGTAGGCTATAATGGGGAATCATGAAACTGCCTATAACTTTGTCATTTCTTGCCTGATCCGAATGAAAACAACAAGAAAGACATGACATGTTGCAAGGAGATAGGTTCCGGGGTTTGTGGGAAACTGCACCTCAAGCTGATGACAAGCAAAACTCATGTCACATGTGTGTGTTAAGGCACAGCAGTGTGAAAACAGCAGACGTGGTAGACCCTGCTGAGGTCATGAAGCCTGTCAGGTTTCAAGGAGATAAGTGCAGGGTTTTCTAGGAAACTACACCTCAAATTCTTGAAAACAAAACTCATGTCATGTGTAAGTGTGAAGGCATGGGGGGGAGGCGGAGGTGTGTGAAAACAGCAGACCTGGTAGCCCCCTCTGAAGCCATGAAGCCTGCCAGGTTTCAAGGAGATAGGTGCAGGGGTTTCTGGGAAACTGCACCTCAAGCTGCTGAGAAGCAAAACTCATGATGTGTGAATTTGTGCTTGTGATAAGGTGTGCCCTCACTGGTGCTGGGGCCTCTACATGACACGATATTGTGCCCCAGTGAGGCCTCCTCCTCCCCCTAAAGCCTCAGTCCGGTCCACCACTTTAAATAACAACAGGTAATAAGTAAACAGCACAGTAGCACCAGCAGCAGCTCAGGCAGCCTAAGTACCACAGAGCCTTTCTTTCCCTTCCTGCAGGAGCTTCTTCTCCAGCAGCTGCCAGAGAACTCTCCCTGCCGGCCCCAGCCCTGGGGCTTCAATGTGCCCAGGGCCCTCGGTCCTTCTGGTCAGCTGACTGGGGACAGGTGCTAAGAGTGTTGATCTCAGGACATGGCACTGACAGACAAGGTCCTTTGGGTCAATCAGGTATCTTTTAGTAGACCAGCTGAATAGTTGGAGAAATATGTCTTAGCAAGGTTTTGGGTTGAACTGGAGTCAGGCACCAGATTTAGGACTCCAAAGTCAGAAGCCAAGATCCAAAGCAAAAGTCAGGGTTGCAGGGCCAAAGTCAGAAGCCAAGGTCAGGTTTAGGTGAGGAGTTCCAAGTGGGAACTCTTCCTGCGGCCCAAAGGGACAATGCAGCCTACATCCTGGCTACCTCCAGCTGAAGCTTAGAGTCGAATCTTTTATAGCTGGGACAAGGTTTATTAAAAATCATATCCTTAAGATTAAATTTGTGCCTTATTGCTCTACTGGATCAGGAGCCACTGTGCATATATTGTTATATAAGTGGTTGCTTGCACAACATCTGCACAGTCTTTGATGCATAGGCTTGGTGTCTTCTTGAACTGCTGCCTTCTCTGTATTTGTTCAGCATGAAATTACATAATTAACCATGTATGTATAAAATACATTATAGATAAAGGAAAGTGCAGAGTAAAACAGAAAAAATGCAGACACATCTTTGCATATGGATCACCTAACATTATAAGACTGAAAGCTAGTGAACAATCCTTAGAAAAGGGAGTGGAAAGCATGAAAAGGGGTTGGTTTACTAAGGCATCATAACATCTAACTTCCAAGTGCCTGCCTCCTAGATTGATTTCAGTGCTTAAGTTCCCAATACAATGATTGCAGAGAAATAGGTGCTTGAAAAAGTTTTTTTTAGATCATCATTCCCACTGAACAGGGAACCTCCTAAATCTGACCAGTAGGAAATGCCAAGCACAGGAATGTGCCTAAAACCTACCCACCCTACCTCAGTGGCTAGGATCCTGAGCCAGGACTGCAGACAGGTACTTTGGGATGTGTAACAGATTCTTCTTATGAAGGTAGGTACCAGCAACCTTATTTTTTTAACAATGAGCAGAACCTTGCAGATTGTAGACTGCTCGTGGTGTGAGGGATGCCTCCTGGTGGATTCTCTTAGGAATCAGGTAAAGCAGCTCCAGGAGGAGGTGGAAAAGCTCAGCAGCATCTAGGAGCGTAAGGCCTTCATTGACTTGATACACAAAGATACCTCCCACACTATGGGAGACGGACAGCCAGAGAAGGCATTGGAAAATGCAGAAGACGCGGATAGGAGGTGGAAACTGGCAGCTTGTTACCTCTGGCAACAGACAACACGACTCTTCTGAATCTGCAGCTTCCCAACTGGAGAACAGGTATGAAGCCCTGGCACTGGATGAGAAGGAAGCTACTACACTGGCAGCAAATGCCAAGCCATGGAACCCTAGGGTGGGAGGACTAAGACCACCATTGCCAAGACAAAGCAATGGCTGGTGGTGGTTGGTGACTCCCTCCTGCAAGATGGAGACATTCATCTATCAGGTGACTTGCTGGCTTGGGAGGACTTGATCATGAGACATCATGGAAATGATGCCAAGATTCATCTGGTCCTCTGACTACTATTCTCATGCCGCTCATCCATGTTGGCACTAATGATACTGCCAGGGGCAACCCTGAACACATCAAGAGTGACTACATGGCTCTAGATGCAAGGTTGAAGGGGACAGGGGCCCAGCAGGTGTTCTCATTGATCCTTTCAGGCTTGGTTATGAGGTGAGGAGAGAGATCTGGGAGATCAACACATGGCTACATAGAAGGCATCAGCAGCAGGGATTTGCCTTCTTCAATAATGGAGTAGTGCTCCAAGAACAAGTATGACTGGGAAGATATGTCGTCCACCTGATGAAGACAGGAAAGAGAGTTTTTGTGTCAGGCTTTCTAACTTAGTGAGAAGGGCTCTAAACTAGGCTCACTAGGGGAGGTAAGTAAACATTAAAGACCCGGATAAAAATTTAGTAAGGGATAAAAATAGCAGAAGCCTTAGCAATATTCTCAGGGAGCAAATAGGACAAACAGTCAGATACCTGACATATTTATATGCAACAAGCATAGAGTATCAACAGAAAGAATTGGTGGTCCTAGTACAAATCAAGAAATTATGATCTAACTGGGATTATGGAAACATGGTGGGGTAGTTTTCATGACTGGAGTATGGTCAGAGATGGGTGTAACATGTTCAGGAAGGATAGACATGAGAAAAAGGAGAAGGGACTGCCCTGTATATAAAGGAGATGTACATGTGTTCTCAGGTACAGTACAAAGTGTCCTATTTTAAAAGCCTTTGGGTAAAGTTCAGCCAGCATGATCACAAGCAACATAGATTTACTAAGAACAAATAATGTCAAACTTGATCTCTTTCTTTGACAAAATAACTACTTGGGTGGATAAAGGGAATGCTATGGATACAGTATAGCTGGACTTCAGCAAGGCTTTTGATAAGGTCCCACATGACCATCTCATAAACAAATTGGAGAAATGTGGGCTGGACAAAGCTGCTATAAAGTGGATGGACAACTGGTTCAATAGCCACAAGAAAGGGTAATTGTAAATGGATCCATGTCAGAATGGCAGGAAGTTTTGGGTGGAGTCCCACAGGGGCCTGTCCTGAGCCCAGTGCTGTTCAATGTGTTTATTAATGATTTGGATTTTGGCACAGAAAGCTTTCTGAGCATGTTTGCAGATGACATAAAACTGGGAAGGACTGTAATCACTTCTAAGGATGAAAGCGCAATTCAGAAGGATCTCAACAGATTGGAAAGCTGGGCTGAAGTTAACAGGATGAAGTTAAATGCTGACAAATGCAACGTGCTACATCTCAGAAGGAATAATCATAAATACAAATACAAAATGGGGTGACCCCAAGCTGGATGGCAGCACTATGGAGAATGATCTTGGTAAATCATAGACTCAGTATAAACATGCAGTGTGATGCAGCCACACAAAAGGTAAATGGGGTTTTGGGCTACATCAGTAGAAGCATTAGGTGCAGGACAGGAGAGGTGATAAGTGCTTCTCTGCTAGGCACTGGTTATGCCTCATCTAGAGTACTGTGTGCCATTTTGGGCTCCACAATTGAAAAGGACATGGAGAAGTTGGAGACAACCCAGAGGCAGACAACAAAGACAATAAAGGACATGCAGCACAAGCCCTTTGAGGAGAGGCTGAAGAACGTAGGCATGATCAGCTTGTGGAAAAGGTGCTTAAGAGGGGACATGATAGCAGTCTTTGAATACTTTAAGGGCTGCCAGAAAGAAGAGGAAAAACACCTTTTCTCTCTTGATGCAGAGAGAAAGATGAGGACCAATGGCCTGAAGCTGCAACAAAGAAGGATTAGATTGAACATGAAGAAAAATTGCTTCACTATTAGAACAATAGGACAGTGGAATAGACTGCCCCAGGAAATCGTGGATTCTCCATCATTGGAGGTGTTCAAGAAGAGGTTGGACAGCCACTGGTTAGGGATGATCTAGGTGTAGCTATGATTCTGTGAATACACATATATATACATATATAGATATCATTGTGTGGTACATAAATTAGTAATCCACATATGTGTATTGGATGTGCAGGTGTTGGGAACTGATTCTGTCTACATTTGGTGTGTGTAGCGTGTATGGGCTTAAACTGGTGATAGGTGTACATAAACCTAGACTAGTTATTTTGAACATGTGTGTATGTGAGTTGCTAGTATGAATGGTGTGTGTGTGGCACATATATATATGGCATTGTGTGCATGATATACAAATTAGTGATCTGTGTCTAACTTCTGGGGTATATAGTATATGTGCTTGAATTGGTAATAGGTATGCATGTGTCTAGGCTGGTTTGGATGTGTATGTGCCCGAACTGGTAGTGTGTGTGTGTGTATGCACCTGATTGATTTCTGTTTGTATATGTGTAATTGTGTTACACCCTCCTGTCTAACAGTGCAATATTCAGAACTTAAGAGTTGGCCTGACCCCACAGAGCAACACTCTGACATGCCATAGCCTTCCCTTTTGCTATGTATTTGGGCTACTGCCCACATGCAATCCCCAGGGGTCTGGCCCCTAGGAGTGATCTATACTGAGTGCCTCTGCTGCACCTGATTGGCTTCCAATCCATCCCTTACAGCTACCCTGATCCTCTGGTTCAAACATAAACCAAAAGCATGATGTTCCCAAACATAAGGCGTGCCAAACACAAGGTCCCCTGTTGGGGTTCATACTTACCTTGGGGTAACACAAATGCAAAAGGATAAAACTATTTATCTCATGTTGTTTGCAGCACAGAGTCTCTTCTGCCCTTCTGTAACACACAATACTTTCCTCCAGCCAGTCCCTTCTTCCAGGCAGTCTGGACTGGCTCCCCCTGGAGCTCTGCCTCTGGTCAGACCACCTCTTCTGAGCTAAGCCCTGGGCTTTTCAGCCTCTACCCTGGTTACCTGACCCTCTACTTCTGCCCCAGGCCTGCCAATCACTGCCTACACCTGTGGCAGTCATATTATTTAGGTCCCCTTTTACCATTAAGTCTGTTCAAAGAGGCGGGGTTGGCCAGCGAGCCCTGGGCTCCATTCTCAGTAATGGGGCAGGGACCTCATTACACAGAGAGTTTTTTTAAAATCCTTCCTCAGAGGCATTGTGTATTGGCTGCAGCCAAGGCTGGGGATTTTGACTGGTGTGTCCCAGTGATCCTTCTGGGACTTAAAGCTGGAGGTTCCTGGATAAAGGGTTGCAAGAAGAATGACAGGAAGGTTTGAGTGGAGTCCCACAAGGGTTTCTCCTGCACCACTGCTCTTCAATATAGTTATTAATAATTTAGGTGTTGGCACAGAAAGCTTTCTGTGCATGTTTGCAGCTAAGGCTGGGGATTTTGACTGGTCTCTGCTCAGGGCAAGACCAATTGCCATATTTGGGGCCAGGAAGGAATTTTACTCCATGGTCAGACTGGTATGGAGCAGGGGGAGGGGAGCACAGTAGTCTTCTTGGGCTCTCCTGAGAATACATTAACAAGCTTTTAAAGCATGATGTTGGGTGCCATAGCCCCCCTGCTTTACCTGTGGCAGGTTAGGATGTTATATCTTATGTTGTGCCAGGGTTGACTGTATAGTTTTACTATGAGGTTAGATTATGGATTGTTTGAATAGGGATATAATCCTACCTCAGGCAGGGGGTTGCACTGGATGACCCCTCAAGGTCTCATCCAGCACTACTTCTCTATAATTATTATTCTCTATAATACAGAGAAGGCTGAAGTATTCAATGCCTTTTTACTTCAGTCTTCACAAAACGGGCAGCTACCAGATGAATGCATTTGGTAGCAAAGATAAGAAGGAGTTGAACAGCTTAGGGGAGTGGAAGAACTTGTCAGAAATTTCTTAGGGAAGCTACATCCTTTCAATTCAGCAGTGCCAAATGGGATGTAACATAGGGTACTGAAGGAATCACGTAAGGTAATTTCAGACCTGTTGGCTATCCCCTTTAAGAACTTGTGGAGGTTGGGAGAAGTACTGGATGATAGGTGTCAGAACCAAATTTAAAAGAGGTGCTGGATAACACAGTGTTAAGCACAGACATGCATGGACGAGTAAGTGGAAAATCCCCAGAGGGCTAGTGAGTATGCCCAGCACATGCCCCATACTTGACCCCACACTTGTCCATAATAAAAGTTCAATGAGGTAATCTGAATTAGCACTACGCGCATGTCTAGACATGCACCAGAATGGACTAGAACTTTCTAAAAGGGGAGGTATCTGATTGGCCACTCAAAACATATTTAAGGCCAGTGAGTCTCCACCCCCAGCGGAGACCAGACCCGACCTGAGCAGAGACTGCTACAGCAGAGACTGCCTCAGGAGAGCCTCTTAGAACCCTGGGTTGCTTCCCAGAGTTCCACTGGTCTCCCCGCCACCGTCGTATCCCGGCGTACCCCTTCCTAGAAAGCGTTCTTCTCATCTCGATCATTCATTATCGATCATCGTTTACTTGTTCACATTCCAGTTATCTTCGACTCGTTTCGGTCACTCATTCTTGATCATCCGTTCATTTCTCGTTACTTGTTTACCACGTTCCGGCCTCATTTCTCGTTCTATGTCTTCGATCAACTCGTTATTCGATTCGTTCCTGTTCATTGACTTCGTTCCTGTTACCGACTCAGCACCGTTTCTCGTTCACCGTTTTATTGTACTGCTTGTAACCAAGTTGACCTGACCTACGCTAACAGTACCATCAGTGGCGTAAGTAAACAATAAAAGCATTCTGTTTTGAAACCACACGCGTCCTTCCCACTCTGACTCCTCGCCGCTAATCCCACCTGTTTGATCCGTACTCGGCCCCACCGTGACACCGGGGCGCTCGGTTCTGACAATAGGAAAAGGGAAAATATAGTGCCCATATTTAAGAAAGGGAAAAAAGCAGATCTAGGAAGTTACAGAGCAGTCAGCCTGACTGGAAAGATCATGGAGCAGGTCCTCAAGGAATGTACTGTAAAGCACCTAGAGGAGAAGAAAGTGATTGAAACCAGCCAAGATTCACTCAGAGCAAAACATACCTAACCAATAGGAACATGACTTCCTTCTGTGATAAGGTGACAGGCTCTGTAGTTGGGGTGAGAGCAGTGGATGTGATATAACTTGACTTTAAGAAGGTTTTTGAATCTGTCATCCCTGACAGTCTCATAAAAAAATTAAGAGAATATAAACTACATGAAAGTCTTTTAAGGTGGATACATGACTGGTTGGGTCATCGTGCTCAATGAGCAGTCATCAATTGCTCAATGATTAGCTGGAAGAAGGTATCTCCAGGTTCTCCAGGTATTAGGTGGGGATCTCTAGGATTGGGGTCTGGTATTATTTAATGCCTTCATTAATGATTTGGATATTGGGATTGAATGCACACTTAGAAAATCTGATGATGGCATGAAACTTGTGGAGCTGCAAATACTCTGGGGGGTACAGTAGATCATAAGCTGAATTTAAACCCATAGCATGCTCTTGTTGCAAAAAAAAGCCAGTGCTATACTGGGTTGTATTAAAAGCTGTGTCACTTGCAAATCAAGAGAACCACTGATGCGAAGATTCAGGATGTGAAGGGGATGCTCCAGTCCATCATCCAGCCCACCGATTATTACCCCATGGTCCTTGTCCATGTGGGTACTAACGATGTGGCCAGGAGAGCCCCTGATCACCTGATGGAGGACTACCATGCTCTGGGAGGCGTGCTGAGGGAGATGGGCGCACAGGCGGTCTTCTCTTCCATCCTGCCAGTGAGCGGTCGAGGCAGACGCCATGAGATGTGCATAGCGGAGACCAACTGGAGGCTTCAGGAATGGTGCTTCGAGGCGGGCTTTGGCTTCCTCAGCCATGACCGGCACATCGTGATGAGAGACATGCTGGGATGGGATGGGCTCCACCTTTCCCCTAAAGGTAAGCGTGTGTTCTCTTCCAGGTTGGTGAACCTCCTTCGGTGGGCTTTAAACTAGGCCTGTCGGGGGAGGGGGAAGATGAGGGCGGAGGAGACGATGAACTACCAGGCCCAGCAACAGCCAGCGAGCCCAGACCAATGGTCAAAAGGGAGAAACAGGTAAGTGATGGGGGACGGGGCATTGCTGAGACTAGGGGGTCAGTGGGCACAACCGTTGGAGGCCTCAAATGCCTCTACACGAATGCTCGAAGTATGGGGAAGAAGCAGGAGGAACTTGCCCTCCTCCTAGCTGTCACCAGCCCTGACATAGTAGGGATCACAGAAACGTGGTGGGACTCATCGCATGACTGGGCGGTGAGTGTCAAGGGCTATAGGCTATACAGGAGGGACAGGATAGGAAGGAAAGGTGGAGGAGTAGCACTCTACATCAAGGAGGAATATACTTCCTCGTCAATTAGCAAGGGGGTAGGGGGGGGCACTCTGAGGTGCTCTGGGTTAGAGTAAAAGGCAGTCCAGGGGAGAGAGACTTAACGGTGGGAGTGTACTATAGACCTCCCAACCAGGGAGAAGAGCTCGACCAGGAATTCTTAGGTCAGCTCACAGAGGCAGTGAGGGCTAAGGATGTGGTGATCATGGGGGACCTGAACTTCCCAGACATCTGCTGGGAAGAGCAGTCAGCCAAGTCTGACCACTCACGTCGGTTCTTAGCCAGAGTGCAGGACCTCCATCTAACCCAGGAGGTGCACAGTCCCACCAGGGGAGACGCCTTGTTGGACCTGGTGCTGGCCACGGGTGACGACCTGGTGAGGGGGCTGCGGGTGATGGGCCACCTGGGAGACAGTGATCATCGCTTGCTGGAATTCACCATCCAGCGTAAGGTGGCAAAGGGCTGCAGCAAGGCAACAGCCCTAGACTTTAGGAGGGCTGACTTCAACAAGCTAAGGAGGATCGTTGGGGAAGCGCTGAGGACCCAGAGGGGAAGGGAGCCAGATGTCCAAGGTGAGTGGTTGCTCCTTAAGGAGACGATCCTCCATGCCCAAAGGGAGGTAATCCCAACAAGGGTCAAAGGGAGCAGGAGGGCACATAAACCCCCATGGCTCACTAGGAGCATCCGGGAATGTCTCCTTGCTAAAAGGGAGGCATACACCCAATGGAGGGATGGGGTCATCACCAAGAAGGGCTATGTTACAGTCGCCCGAGGATGTAGGGGGGCAGTCAGGAAGGCCAAGGCAGAGATGGAGATAGGACTAGCTTCCCGGATTAAGGACAATAAGAAGTCCTTCTTCAAATACATAGGGGGTAAAAAGAGGGTCCCGGGTAATGTGGGGCCCCTGCAGGACACGATGGGCAACTTAGTCGTCATGCCAGATGACAAAGCTAACATATTTAACGATTTCTTTGCCTCTGTCTTCCTAAGTAGGGACCAGTTCAGCCACCTCCCTGCTGGGCCCCCCTCGAGCCCCGGGAGAGACACTCCTGGGCCAGGGGTTAGCGAGGAGTTAGTTAGGGTACTTCTGGAGAGGCTGGACGTGTTCAAGTCTGCTGGTCTGGATGATCTTCACCCTAGGGTTCTACAGGAACTGGCCGAGGTCATTGCGGGACCCCTGGCGTGGCTCTATGAGCACTCGTGGTGCTCTGGCGAGGTGCCGGAGGACTGGAAGAGGGCCAATGTGGTCCCTATCTTCAAAAAGGGAAAAAAAGAGGACCCGGGAAATTACAGGCCAGTTAGTCTGACCTCAATCCCGGGTAAGCTCTTTGAAAAAATTATCCTGGCACACATCCAGGAGGGCCTTGCGGGGGAATGCATGCTCAGGGGCAACCAACATGGGTTCATCAGTGGCAGGTCTTGTCAGACCAACCTGGTGGCCTTTTACGATCAGGTCACCAAATCATTAGACGCAGGGGTTGCTGTGGATGTAGTCTTTCTGGACTTCCGGAAGGCTTTCGACACTGTCTCTCACCCTGTCCTCATCAAAAAGCTGGGAGACTGTGGTGTCGATGCCCACACGGTCAAATGGGTAGCCAACTGGCTAGAGGGCCGCACGCAGAGGGTGGTAGTGGATGGGTTCTTCTCGACCTGGAATGACGTGGGCAGTGGGGTTCCGCAGGGCTCGGTCCTCGGGCCTGCACTGTTCAACATCTTCATCAGTGACTTGGATGAGGGGGTAGAAAGCACCCTGTTCAAGTTTGCTGATGACACTAAGATGTGGGGGGATGTGGGTGCACTAGAAGGGTGCAATAGGCTACAAACTGACCTTGACAGGTTGCAACGGTGGGCGGATGAGAATAGGATGGGGTTTAACACTGATAAGTGCAAGGTGTTGCACATGGGGAGGAAGAACCGGCACCACACTTACAGGTTGGGGAACTCCCCTCTTGCCAGCACGGAGACGGAAAAGGATCTTGGAGTCGTCATTGACTCCACGATGAACATGGGCCGGCAGTGTGGGGAGGCAGTCAAGAAGGCCAACCGTACCCTGTCATGCATCCACAGATGCATCTCGAGCAGGTCCAGGGAGGTGATCCTCCCCATCTATGCGGCACTGGTCAGGCCGCAGCTGGAGTACTGCGTCCAGTTCTGGGCGCCACACTTCAAGAGGGACGTGGACGATATGGAAAGAGTCCAGAGGAGGGCCACTCGTATGATCAGGGGTCAGCAGGGCAAGGCTTATGAGGACAGGCTACGGGACCTGAACCTGTTTAGCCTCCACAAGAGAAGGTTAAGACCTTGTGGCCTGCTACAAACTGGTCAGGGGGGATCAGCAGGTATTGGGGGAGTCCCTGTTCCCCCGTGCGCTGCCAGGAGTGACCAGGAATAACGGTCACAAGCTGGCGGAGGGTAGGTTTAGATTAGATATTAGGAGGCGCTACTTCACAGTCAGGGTGGCTAGGGCCTGGAACCGGCTTCCAGGGGAAGTGGTGCAGGCTCCTAGCCTGGGGATTTTTAAAAGGAAGTTAGATGAGCACCTTGCCGGGGTCATCTGACCCCGGTGCTCTTTCCTGCCAAGGCAGGGGGTCGGACTAGATGATCTTCCTAGGTCCCTTCCGACTCTAGCTACTATGAAACTATGAAACTATGAGGCCTCACCTGGAGTTCTGTGTCTAGTTTTGGGTCTCACAAAGAAGGATGTGAGCCTCCAAAAAAAATGCAGACAGATTGGAAGGAGTCAAACGGAAAGCAATACAAATAATTGGAGGTTTGGGAGGCAAGACTTATGAGGCAAGCCTGAAGAAACTAGGGTTATTTTTAGTGTGGAGAAAAGAAGACTGAAGGGAAATTTGATAACAGTCTTCAAATACCTGAAGGGTGATTATGAAGAGTATGGAGGTAGAATTTTCTTTGTAAGTGTAGGAGATAGGACTAGGAGTAATGGCCTCAAACTGCAGCAGAGGAAATTTAGTTGGAGACTAGGAAAAACTTTCTGATGAGGGTGGTTAAGCACTAGAACAATGCTTGGACAGGCTTCGTAGAGAAGTTGTGGAATCTCCAATTCCATTCCTGGATATTTTCAAGAGCAGGTTGGACAGACACTTAGTTGGGACGGTCAAGGATGATCCAGCCTTGAGTAGGGTTCTGGATTAGATAAGCTTTTGGGGTCCCTTTCAGCCCTACTTTCCTATGATCCTATGAACTTACTTTTTCCACTACAACAGTGGGGATAGAAGGGTAGTGTTTCTGGTCCTATGATTCCTTCCTTCCTTCCTTTCTGCATGCTTCCTGAAAATAATGGATGGACAATGTACCCAGCCAGTCTTATTGATACCTGGTTATTAGAGAATTGTGGTGGGAGGTGGAACATGTGAACTCCCTCAAGCTGAGGAAAGTACTAGATCCAGGTCTCCCACTTTGTGGGTGAGCTCTGTAACAACTAACCTGTTACATAAAATATGGGTACCTCCCCCTGCATCTTAAAAAAGAAAAGAGCTGTAACTACATTTTGTGAAGGCTCATATGGTTAAGGCACATCATGTGTTGTAGCCAAAAGCACATAACAGAATGATGTAGCTAGCATCATCTCTAGTCATCTTTGACACCACAGACTCTATGATCAGCTCCCCATTTACAGTGGGGGACAGTTTCTAGAATAAGCTTCAAACTCACACTTATAGTTAGATGGTGTAACCTTCTGCCATCACTATTCACCACACCAAATTGTTAAGATGAAGCTGAATTTCAGTTCTCCACTTCCTTAATTTTACTATTTGCATTCCTCGGATTCTAAATGTTCGTAATTAGAGTGATACATTACATTCATATAATAAATTATAATACAATAAGACAGAAAACTTGAGAACAGCTATAATAGTCTCAGATGAATTGTCCTAATAAACCAGGAGGGGTAAAAGAGACTGCAGCTGTTCAGACTTCAAAAAGAACTTTTATTTTCAAAAGCACCAATTACATAATGAGCTCTCAGTTTTCTACTGCTTCTCTCTAAGTCTTTTGTAACTACTGAACATACAGCTAGCAGTTAACTTTTTCACATACCCAATAGACACATACAAATAAAGAATGTGTCTACATGTGCAATTAATGTGCCTTAAGGCTAGTGCACATTAAAATAAAGTGCAGAAAACCACCTGGGAACACATCTACACACGCACCCGCAATGGAAACAAATTTGCTTCCAATGGAAGCAGGTGAGTTCAGGGCTGCTCCTACTCCCCTGCCCTCCTCTGCCCTCTGAAGCAGCCAGAGGGAGCTCCAGGCTCCCCCAGTGCCAGCCCCAGGCTGGCAGGGGACACAGGGGTCATGCCTGTGCCTGTGCTCTGAGGAGCAGGGGGAGCTGTCCCAGAGTGGGGGACAGCTCCCAGCTGCCTGCCGCTTGGGATCACAACCTGGCTTGGCAGTGCTGGCTTGGGACAATGCCCCATGGACAAGTAGCAGCAATACCCTGAGCTCTCCCATCACTTAGCTTGCTGAGGGGACAGGGGAGCTCTATGTCCCTGCAGTACTGAGCTGGGGACAGAGAGCTTCCCTGTCCCCTCAGCCCTGCTGCTGCCCATGCAACACACATCCCAGTCAGCTTCTGCTCCCTGCCCACACATGGGAGCTGGAAGCTGAGCAGTGCTAGAACTGGGGGAAGACGTGGGTCCCTCTGGTCTTGGTGTTGCTCAGCTCCTGGCTCCCCCTAGGTATGGGCAGCAACAGGGCTGAGGGGATAGGAAAGCTCTTTGTCACCAGCCCAGCACTGCAGGGACGAAGAGCTCCTCCATCCTTGCACTGCTCCACTCCCTGCTTCTGGGTGGAGCTAGGAGCTGAGCAGCACCAGGACCAAGGACAGAGAGCTCCCCGTCATCTCAGCAAGCAAAGGGAGGGGAGAGCTCAAGGCACTGCTGCTGCTTGGCCACAGGGCACTGTCAGAAGCCAGTACCACCAAGCTGACATCCTGAGCTCTGCACCAGAGCTGCAGACAGCTCCCTACCCACCCTCCACCTCATGTAGGCCCCTGCTGCCTAGGCTGACTGGGAGCAAATTGCTCCTGGTCAGCATCTACAGATGCACTACAACATAGTAGCTAATGCATGGCTAATCTAGTACCTGTATTTCTTGGTACCAGAAAACCGAGCTTTAGTCTGATTTATTGCACAGTATGGGCCATGCATATGTAGCTGGAAATGCTTAACTGCTCATTAGATTAGTTTAATGCACAGTAATGCATCTTGTATAGACATTCTCAAGAAAATTATAACAGGGTACAGCAAAACTCTAACTCACTGTGAGTAGATGAAGGGAATTACAATGGTTCCTAGAACTGATTTCAACTGGGGAAAAGAAACCAAGTTCCACACAGATATTTTTTGCTGAAATAAAGTATTTAAGAAACTTAGAGCAAGGTAGTTTTTTTTCTGTTTGCTCACAATTGGCACTATTTCCAAACCAAGCATATTCAGGATAAATTGAAATCCTCTTTTGTTTTATTTTTCTGCCACATATTTTCTACCAGTGCAAATTAAGTGCCTTCTAAACATTTATTTTTAAAATGAAAAGTTGTATCAAAAACCTTCTCCTCCTCCTCACTAGTCCTTGAATTGAGCAAACCAGATATCAGATGGTTCTATTACATTAAAAAGGGAGAAATAACCTGAGGGTAAATAATTTAAAAACATGGTGTGTGTGTAGATGAAATGGCACCCTAAATTGAAGTGGTGGGTTTTTAAAAACACCGCTTCAATTTAGGGCACTTTTAACCCCTGTGTTGTGCACACACCCCACTGACTTACCTGCTTCTCTGATGGCAGGGAGGGGAAGGCAAGCTGCTGGTGGGCAGAGCGGTCCCTGGGCTGCTGGGGGGGAGGGGTGCTGGTGCTTCCTTCTGTGGCAGCAGTGGACCCCCCTAGGCAGAACTTGCCTTCAGGCACCCGGCTCGAGGGGTTCTGGGGGACACTGCAGCTGCTGAGGGAAGCATTGGGCCCCCATGCAGCTCAGGCAGACTCCAGGGGAAAAAAAAAAGAAAAGATCAGGCTGTCGCTTTTTTTCCTTGGGTGGAGCATACCTTCCCAGGCTGCTGCCAGGCTGCCTGCATGGGCTTTCTGCAGAGTCATGGAATAGCATGGAGCTGCGGCTGTAGGGCAGCAAACTAAAATGCCTCAGAGGAGTTTTAGTTTGCTGAGCCCCAAGTCACTTAAGGCCCTAAGTCACTTAAGATGCATTTACACTGGCAAATTTGCTAGAGCTGGAATTACTGTGAAATACACCACCGATGTATGCAAACACCAACACCATTAAAGTGGTGCAAAAGCATTTAACTCACTTTAAAGTGTTGTGCACACATGCCTCTCATTTCGTCTACATACACCCACAGTTACTTGTTAGCAATTGCTGTTCCAAATTGTCACTGGCATTTCTTGCTGTCAGATAACTGCCCATGTTATTGTAGCAAAGCAGTGATAGGTAGACTGTTACAAAAATGAGGCTTTCTAAATATCAGACAACTTTTACTACTGTAAATCACTTAATTTTACTGAAGTCAATAGAGCTATACTGATTGCCACCAGCTGAGGATCTAGCCCACTGATGAAGAGACAAAACTGATTAGGCCCATCCCCTTGCTAGTCGTCCTACGTTATAAAAAAATGCTCTGACTGAAAAACATACTTCCCAAAATTTCAGGCAAAATCACCAGACCAACTGACTAGGCTGGACTGAAATGTGGAGGGAATGGGAGATCCACTCCACAGAGACTAATGGCATGATAGCAACTGTGCAGGGACCCCATTAGGCCAGGCCCTTTCAAAAGTCTTCCCCTCTTTTTAGTGGAGGAATATGGTGTCATGGAGACAGTACTTTTTCCTCATGGAATTGATATTGTTGAATACAGCTCTTAAATCCAATTTATTGTCTCTTCATTAAGCAATAAGTTAGCAGAACTAATAATCCCACAGGAAGAGCTTTAATATTGTAAATGTCTTATAATTAACATAACATGCCAAACTTGTAACAAAAAACAGTTTGAAAAGAAACTGCTCTGAAGTTCTCTGAGGATGGTTTTTCAGCCCTAGGCTTTCCCTGCATTGGTCTCCGTTATCACCTGATTTGTTTCAACTTCCCTGAGGAGTCAATTGTTTGGGGAAAATTCCTGAAGTTTGATAACTACAGAGAAAACTATGTTCTGCATCCCTGAAATGTGCTCAGTGCTGGCTGGTAAAAGCTGTACTATCCATCATTAACACTTCTTGAATCCATTCATTTTTGGAACAAAAAGTCTGATATATCAGGACTTCTAGGTTTGATTTTATGTTAAATAGCAGTAGGTTGTTGCATGCCTAAGTAGAGCACTGAGTATTCTGGCCCCCCAGTCCAGCAAAACACTTACACAGGTCCTTAGCTTTAAGCATTTGAACAGCTGTAGGGATACCATGGCTTGAGTATGATGAAAAGTATACACACTCATGTCCTCTTCAACTGGCACTTTCTCCAAATGGTATTTTTACTCTCAGAACTTTTGAACAAGGAGGGAAAGAAGTCCTCCTGGAACTTGACATTTTTCGTTGGTCAGAAAGCAGAAGCCTTAACTCAACGAAGACCTCACCTTGTGCTTAGTTGATTCCACCTGTAGATTCGCCTGGTTGACCTTGGAGAACTGCACCCTTCTTTAAATGACTGGATGCACTTTGTTGAAGACCAGAATTTGCTTAACAACTATTTAAATATGTTCCTTATGTCTCTATATTGGATATTATATACATTGCTGAAAAGAGAAAAAAGTACTTGCCCTGAAATGCAATGCAGGGCAATTTTTAAAACAGGAGGGGTGGAAGTGGTACTCCTTAATCCAGGTTTAGGCACCTAAATAAGAGGCTTGGCTTTCCAAAGTACCTAAGTACCATACAGCTACCCTGGACTTCCCTGGCACTGTCAGCATTCAGCGATTCCATAAAACAAGTCAAGCCTATGAAAACAGTGTCCAGATTTCATAGGTTTCATAGACGTTAGGGCTGGAAGGGACCTCAAAGATCATCAAGTCCAGTCCCCTGTCTCAGGGACAGGAAGTCAGCTAGGATCAAAGGATCCCAGCAAGATATGCATCCAAATGTTTCTTGAATTAGTCCAGAGTAGGTACCTGCACCACTTGTGGAGGAAGTCTATTCCAGGCCTTGGGGGCTTGGACAGTAAAGAATTTTTTTTCTTATGTCCAGCCTAAAATGGTCATGGAGGAGTTTATGCCTGTTGGTCCTAGTTTTTCCTTGGGGCACTCTGGTAATCAGACGTTCTCTCAGATCCTGATGCGCACCACTTATGTACTTATAAGCAGCCACCAGGTCCCCCCTGAGCTTGCACTTTTCCAGGCTATAGAGTCCCATAGATCTCAGCCTCTCTTCATAAGGCCTACTCTCTTGCCCTCTGATCATGTGCGTGGCTCTTCTCTGGACTCTCTCAAGCTTCTCAACATCCTTCTTGAATTGTGGAGCCCAGAATTGGATGCAGCCTCACCAAGGCCAAATACAGCGGGAGGATGATATCCTGAGATTTCCTTGAGAAACATCTATGGATGCAAGCAAGAGTTCTGTTTGCTTTGATCAAATGAAAATGTTAAGGGCTCTATTTACAAAGGATGTAAGCATGAACTGCCGCTTTGAGCACCTACAACCAGAGCTGACTCAAGCAGGGTGTGGGGCCCGGGGCAAATCAGCCCATGCGGGGCCCTGCTCCCACTCTGATCCCAAGGGCCCCAAACCTGAAGAAGCTGCCGCCAGCATTGGCAGTGGCAAAATTGGCAGTAGTGGTGGGGGAGGGTAGTGAGCGGTTGGACGCAGAGCCACTGCTCCACCCAGCTCTGTGCCACTGCTGCTCTGACCCACTTTACGGGGCCCTCCAAAGCACGGAGCCTGGGGCAATTGCCCTGATTCGCCACCCGCTAGGGATGGCCCTGCCTACTTCCAACATTTCAAATGCCTTTGAAACATTTCAGGGGGTCTGCACAAGCCCTTTAAAGCATCCTAAAAAGGGATGAAACATTTCAAAGTTGCGCCTCTTGGGGCACACTTACCAACCCCACTGCTGCACGTGCCAGACTCCTGCTGCCACTACCTCTGCTTCAGGCACCCAACATGACAATGTCTTCCTAACTTCCACTCATTTGCATTTTCACAGACATACTTGTTGTAAAGTTGCTTCTTTTCTACCTTGGAGAACACATAGCATTAGCAGAGTCTCCCTATACTTGCTGAAGGGTGTTAGTTGAAAGCTTGCAAATAATTTTTTTCCAACTTTTTAGTTGGTCTAATAAAAGATCTCGCATCTACACAAAGAACCTTGCCTATGTCCTTAGACCAACATGGCTACAACCAACAACCCTGCAAATTTATCTGTATGCACTGATGGTTCTGCACCATTCCACTTTCACAAAGCAGCTGGCAAGCCCATTTGACAAGCTGCTTAAGCAGGATTTATGACTGGAGGAGCCCAAAGCTACCAGGGTTTCCTACTGAAACAGCCCATCAGATTTTATTTCTTGGTATCTTGTAGCATCAGACAAAGCTCTGATTGTGTATTTGATAGTTCCAGATTTTCTCATAATTGGCTGGCTGAGAGACTCAGAGCCACATCCAGTTTGGTACCAAAATCACTGAAATGGGTTTTCAGCAGAGCTGAAGAAGCCATGTTGTAAATAACAGTCTGGATAGGCTCATGATCATTATCTCAGGCACCCCTGCAGCAGCAGGTTGGGTGCCTGACAATCAGCTGATCATTGGCCAACTCTAGGGATTATGGGGTGGCGTGCTCAGTTGGCCCTGTGGATCCCTGGAAACAGCCAACAATCAGCTGATTGTCAGACACCCAACCTGCCAGTGCAGGGGGAGCCCAGGATCATGATCATGACGGATCTCACAATCACACCTCCTGCTATGGACAGGGCCATCTGTGGGGAAGGGGAGGGCATATCAGGGCAACCGCCCCGGGCCCCATGCTCTGTGGGGCCCTGCAGAGCCGGGTGGAAAGGCACGGTGTGGTGATTCCGCACTACTGCCAGCTTCACGTCCAGCTGTTCAGCACTCCCTCCCCAACGCCAAATCCGCCGCTGAATCCAGTGAGTCTGGGGGTGGGGCCCTGCATAGGCTGATTTGCCCCAGGCCTTGCACCCTGATTGGGTCATCTCTGGCTATGCACACGTAGCATGGCAGAAGTGCAATTTTTGAGATCATGCCTCAGATCTTATCATGCCTTTAATTGCTCGTCTTCCAGGGGTGGCAGATTTAAACTCAATTTTGATAGAGAACCTAGCCCATCTACTTTGACAGCATGGGCCCTATCCGCTGGGTTAAAAAGGTGGGAGCCTGATTCTCCTCTAGCCTCAAAATTGCCATGGTTTTTCTCTGACTAAAGCTTTGGGACTTACACAGTATTATATATATAACCAGGCAATCCTATTCCATTCCAGCACCTACATAGCCACTGTGCAGTAGGGCTGTGCAAAACAGCACCGTTTCATTTTGATTTCTGATTTACTGTTTCAACGGGACAATGTTTCATTTTGAGTTTTGTTTCATTTCAAAGAACTGGTCCTTTTCATTTAATCGAAACTGCTTTTCTGTTTCAACACTGTTTCAACATTTCACCCATAGGCTATAATAGGGAATCACAGAACTGCCTATAACATTGTCATTTTTTGGCAGATTTGGAAGAAAACAGCAGGGATGGTAGCCCCTTCTGAGGGTATGAAGCCAGCCAAGTGTCAAGGAGATAGGTGCATGGGTTTCTGGGAAAGTGCATCTCAAATCTTGAAAGCAAAACTCATGTCACTTGCGAGTGTGAAGGCACAGGGGGGTAACAACATCAGGCATGGTAGCCCCAGTTCAAGGCCACAAAGACTGACATGTTGCAAGGAGATAGGTTCAGGGGTTTGTGGGAAACTGCACCTCAAGCTGATGACAAGCAAAACTCATGTCACGTGTGTGTTAAGGCACAGCAGAGTGAAAACAGCAAATGCGGTAGACCCTGCTGAGGCCAGGAAGACTGCCATGTTTCAAGGAGATAGGTGCAAGGGTTTCTGGGAAACTTCACCTCAAGCTGCTGACAAGCAAAACTCATGATGTGTGACATTATGTGTGTGTGTTAAGGTGCAGCAGGATGAAAACACCGGGGATGGTAGCCCCTTCTGAAGGCATGAAGCCTGCCAGGTTTCAAGAAGATAGGTGCAGGGGTTTCTGAGACACTGTACCTCAAGCTGCTGGCAAGCAAAACTTGTAACGTGACTTTGTGTGTGTTAAGGTGCACCCTCACTGGCACTGGGGCCTTTATACAACTGGGGCCTCTATACAATGGTAGTGTGCCCCAATGAGGTCTCCTCCTCCATAGACCACCAGTCTGGTCCACCACTTTAAATAACAACAGGTGATAAGTAAGCTGCACACTAGCACCAGCAGCATCTCAGGCAGCCTAAGTACCACAGAGCCTTTCTTTCCCTTCCTGCAGGAGCTTCTTCTCCAGCAGCTGCCAGAGAACTCTCCCTGCCGGCCCCAGCCCTGGGGCTTCAATGTGCCCAGGGCCCTGGGTCCTTCCAGTAAGTTGACTGGGGACAGGTGCTAAGGGTGTTGATCTAAGGACATGGCATTGGTAGATAAGCTCCTTTGTGTCAATCTGGTATTCTTTAGCAGACCAACTGAATAGTTGGAGAAATATATCTTAGCAAAGTTTCAGGTTGAAAAACCCTTCATCGGGCTGAGGAAGCACCTGCAGTTGGTGTGTATGCTCTTTCTGGATGGAAGGAATAGTAAAGAAGCCAGAGGCTGGCATGCAATGCTGGCAAAAAAGCCAGTCAGTGAAAATGAAAATGGAGGTGTCAGGGGGTGAGGGACAGGCTGGGGAAGGGGCGTGTAGCAGGGCAGGTAAAAGTAGAGAGGTACCTTGTGAGTCAGGATGTCTGGCAGGTTTTAGTGTGTCGGAATTCCACTGTCTATACTGAGTCCATGAGTTTCTGTACCTAGGAGGCTGATGAAGTGCAGTTCATAGGCTTATCTGTGAAAAGTGATTTGTAAATTCAAACAAGCACTGAACCTCGCTAACTTCATCACCAGAAGCCAATTTCCTACACCTAAAATACGCTGAATAGATACAGGTCATGCCATGACAAGACATGCAAGACCTGCCAACAATATCTTCAGTATGGAGATATCTTCATAATACAATACATAAATCCATCAGAGCACCAAGTGCCCTGATGAAATGTACATGGAGACACCAAGCAACAATTGTGCACCAGAATGAGTGCACACCAAAAATCTATCAAAGACAAGAATGGACACCACCTGTCTCCAGTCTCTCAGGCCTGATCCTAAAAGGGAATTTACAAACCACTTTTCACAGACAAGCCTATGAACATTTGGGTGCTGCTGAGACTCTCAAAATCCTTCTCAGCTGCTGCTTAATGCTGTAGGTTCCTACAGGGAACGTTGTTGGGCATGCACAAAGCTGCCTAAATATTCATGCTAACCCCCTATGTCACCCCAAAGCCATAATGGAAGTTTTACAATAGGCCTTCCTCTGTTGGGCCTGCTTGAATTTCACAATCTAATGGGTATCCTCAGACCACATCTCTTACATAGGGCCTCTCAAACAAGAGAGCTGTGAATGACACTCAAGGGGGCTGGATGGTTGTGTACCATTTACCCTATAGACTAGGAGTCAGGGCATTCACCTAGGCAATGGAAAACTTGTTTTCCAGGACCCACACCACCTGAGTTGGAGCAAAGACTTAAACCTTAGTCTTCTAAGTTTCAGAAGTTTTTCTCAACACTAGGCTATAAGGTATTCTGAAGTGAGGTTTTCTTAAACTCTCCTGCTGAAGCAATTTCACTTTGGATACATAGTAACTATTCACTCAGTTAGAGAGAAAAACATGTGGAGGGAGTTCCGAGAATATGGGAAAGTCAAGTTCAAGTCCCTGCTCCATTGCACATGTTATAAAGAGGGACCAACTTCAACATAAGACACTGAAATTCAGTCCAGAATGCCCAAGAGTATGGTGGGTGAAGTGCTGACAGTTTGTGGGAAGAATTCAGTGAAAGCAGTTCCTCCAAATCATCGTGAAAATAGCCCTTCCACCCTTCAAGTAACTGCTGGCATTCAGTCAGCACCAGGATAAGGGCTGCCAGACACAACTGGGGTCAGTCAGGCTTACTGGGTAGGACAGCTGTAGCGTCAGAACTGGGGTTGCAGAGTTAAAGCTGAAGTCAGAGGGCACCTATACACAAGCAGCGAGACTTGATTAATTGAGTCTGCTGAAGCATGGCAATTACTTTGGTCCAGCCAACTCCAGCATCTTGTGTATTAGCATCCCCATGCTTAAAAATGGTGCTGGGGGCACTTTAATTAAAGCTCATTCAATGAATTGTAGTTGAAGTGCCCCTGCCACCATTTTTAAGGTCAGGGACACTGATACACAAGACTCTTCAAGTGCTTTAATTAGAACAGCTCTAGGATAGCTAGATAGCACTGGGTGTTCTGTCCAAGTGCTATCCCTTAGGATGTTAGCCTGGGCCAGTCCATCAAGGATGGCCTCCTTAATAAACTTTTCCAAGATCTTCCCCAGGATAGAAGTCAGGCTAATGGGCCTGTAGTTAGCCGGATCCACTCTCCTCCCTTTCTTGAAGATCGGCACCACATTGGCCTTCTTCCAGTCTTTGGGCACTACACCAGAGCACCAGGAGTTTTCAAAGATCCGTGCCAGGGGCTGGGCTATGATGCTCGCCAGCTCCTTGAGTACCCTGGGATGCAGATTGTCAGGGCCGGCTGACTTGAAGGTATCCAGCTTCTCAAGGTGTTCCTTCACGAGGTCAGCATTTATGGAGGGTAGGGGATCCCCATCACCCGGATCTTCCTGTCCCATAGCAGGCATGGGCATCCCATGGGACTGACAAAAGACTGACACAAAGTACCTATTTAATAGGTTGGCTTTTTTCTGGGCATCAGTTGTCAGTTGCCCCATCTGGTTTAGCAGGGGTCCAACATTGCCCTTGCTTTTCCTCCGGCTCCCCACATATCTGAAAAAGGACTTTCTGTTGCCCTTGATGCTTGAAGCTAGTTGGAGTTCAGTTGCAGCCTTGGCTTTCCTGCTTTGCTCCCTGCAGGACCGGACCAGTGCGGAATAATCCTCCTTGGAGGTGAATCCCGTCCTCCATCCTTTGTAGGCTTTCGTTTTTAGCCATAGGAGGTCCGCTAGGTCCCTGGAGAGCCAGGAGGGCTGCTCTGCCTTCTTGCTGCCTTTCCTCCGTGTTGGAATAGATTTAGCTTGTGCCTTGAGGATCGCTTCCTTGAGAAGCAAACACTCTTCTTGAACTCCCATCTCCCTGGGGTCATGGTCCTTAAGGGCCTGACCGACTAGCCTCTTGAGCTTGTCAAAGTCGGCTTTTCTGAAGTAAAGGACTTCTGTGTTGCTGACTGACTTGCCTGCTTTACGGCGGATGGTGAAGGTCATCAGCTCGTGGTTGCTGTCACCCAGCTTCCCATCGATCACTAGGTCGCCGATTAGGTTGTCCCCCGTAGCCAGTACCAGGTTGAGCAGCGCTTTGCCTCTCGTTGGCCCATAGACTTCTTGAGTCAGGTAGAGGTCATCCACGCACGAGAGAAAGCTTTACGACCGCTTGGGTTTTGCTGAGTGATCTTCCCACGAGATGTCCGGGTAATTGAAGTCACCCATGACAACCAAGGTCCTGGAGCAAGCGGCCTCAGTCAGTTCCCGGGCGAACTCCTGGTCAAGCTCAGGACTTTGAGTGGGAGGTCTGTAGTAGACTCCCACCGTTGTGTCCCCTGTGCCGTATTCCCCACGAATTTTTACCCAGAGGGTCTCTAGCTGTCCATGCCGGACACCAACATCAGCTTGCAGGGACATGTAGCTTTCCTTTACATAGAGAGCTACACCCCCGCCCCTTTTGTCAACACGATCCCTCCTGTACAGGGTATAGCCCTCTATACCCGTGGTCCAGTCATGGGTGGAGTCCCACCAGGTCTCCGTTATCCCAATGACGTCATAATTCTTTGCACTGAGCAGGAGGATGAGCTCCTCCTGCTTGTTACCCAGGCTCCTGGCATTAGTGTACAGGCAGGCAAGTGTGCCCTTGGGGGCTCTTGCCTTGCCCACAGATTGTGCCAGGGCTGGAGCAGGGGTGGGCTCCCTTAAGTGCCTTGGTCTTCTGGCCTTGCAAGGGCCGTTCAGTGGGCCAGCAGTGGCAGTAGTCCCCCCATCCCCCAGTGGGCTTAGTTTAAAGCCCTGTGGAGCAGGTCAGCCAGCCTGGCTGAGAAGAGCCTTCTCCCCAGGGGGGAGAGGTGGAGGCAACCTCTTCCCAGCAGCTCGCTGCCTCTCTCGCCAAAGAGCGGGCTGTGGTCATGGAAGCGAAAGCCTTCCCGATGACACCAGCTCCTCAGTCTTTGGTTCACTGCGTGGATCCTCCTCTCCCTCCTCAGCCCATAGCCCAAGACTGGGTGGATTGATGAAAACACTGCCTGAGCTCCCAGACCCCTAATCCCTGCTCCCAAATCCCTGTAGCGCCTCATGACCTGGCTGGGGGTGCTCTGAACCGTGTCATTGGTGCCCACATGAATAAGGAGCATGGGGTAGTAGTCTGTGGGCCGGAGGAGCTGCGGGATCCTCTCCTCAATGTCTCAGATGCGGGCCCCCAGGAAGCAGCAGACTTCCCGGGCTAAGGGGTCGGGTTGGCAGATTGCCCCCTCAGTCCCCCGCAGGATGGAGTCTCCCACAACAAACACCTTTCGCTTTGTCTTGGGGAGAGCGGGGGTGGTAGCTGTGGTTGCGCCTGGGTTGCCTGCGGGAGCCGGCAACTGAGCAGGCTCTGCTGGGGCTGCAAGAGGTGCGAACCTGTTGCTAAGCTCCGGCGAGGGAGGGGCCTTGGTGCGGTGGGCCTTAGGGCCCTTGACCACCTTGGTCCATGCCCCTGACTAGGCAGAGCGGGAGGTCCCAGAGTCCTCCTTAGTCGTGGAGGGAGACGGTGCTCTCCCCTGTGGCTCCCAGGGGAGAAGGGCCTGGCAGTAGGAGTCTATCTCCTGCTCATAGTCCCTGATGGCACGCAGTCTCTGGAGTGTGGCCTGGAGCTCCTCCAGCTGGCGTGCCAGAGACCCCAGTAGGGAGCAGACCCCGCAAGGGGAGGTGGCCATGTTCCCGGGCCGCAGAGCCTGAAAAAGGGACAGGCAGTCTCCGCAGCCAAGAGCCAGGGGCTCCATCTGTGTGGAGCCCGGGACTGTGGGCTCTGTCTGGGTGGCCGTCTCTGAGTGCCCAATAGGGGGGCCACAGAGCCCGAGGGCACCCAAGGGGTGCGGCGCGTGCCCATCCATGTCATGCCTCTGGTAGGCTGGCTGGAGCTGGGGCTGACTACTCTGTGGGGGTCACAGGCAGGGTCTCGTGCCCTCCCGCGCCCTCTCCTGTGCGAACTCCGCGCTAACTTAAGCACCTGTTTATGCAGCCTGTTTGCACGGCTCTGGTCGCGTGGCTCCCTGGGGGGCTGGGCCAAGTAAGGGCCTGGGTGGGGGCTTGACCCTGCCCACCTCCACGCAGCGGCCTCCTCCCAGGGAGCGAGGAGTTAACCCCTTCCCACCACGAGCCCGCTTACCTCCGGCTGTGCTGGGAGTCGGCAGGGGGCTCTGCAGCTGCTGAGGGGGTGTCTGTCTGGGGGAGTGGGGGTGCAGCAGGCTTCACCCACGCGTCTCTTACCGCTCCGGAGCCTAACTGAGCTTTTTTCCCCTGTTTGGTGGCCCTTTTAAACTGCGCGCATGCGCAGTGGGCCGGCCGTCGGGGAACGCTGATTTCTCAGGCTGGGGGGGCCCTGCCTGGGATTCGGGGGGCCCTGCCCTACAGGAGGGGGACTGGTGAGAACCCCACTCCTTCTCTTCTCTCTCCCTGGGGGGCTGGGCCAAATAGGGGCCTGGGCGGGGGCTTGACCCGGCCCAGCTCCACGAACCCGCCTCCTCCCAGGGAGCGAGGAGTTAACCCCTTCCCACCACGAGCCCGCTTACCTCCGGCTGTGCTGGGGGTCGGTAGGGGGCTCTGCGGCTGCTGAGGGGGTGTCTGGGGGGCTTTGGGGGAGCGGGGGTGCAGCGGGCTTCACCTGCACATCTCTCACCACTCCGGAGCCTAACTGATGTTCATATTAGAGATGTTAATATTAGCAGGTCCTGATGATCTCCACCCCAGAGTACTGAGGGAATTGGCAGAGGTCATTGCAGGACCCCTGGCACAGCTTTCCAAGCACTCGTGGTGCTCTGGCGAGGTGCCAGAGGACTAGAAAAGGGCCAATGTGGTCCCCATTTTCAAAAAAGGAAGGAAAGAGGACCCAGGAAACTATACGTCTGTTAGTCTTACCTCAGTCCTGGGAAAGCTCTTTGAGAAAATTATCCAGGAGCACATCTGCAAGCGACCAGCAGGGGAGATTATGCTTGGGGCAATCAACATGGGTTCATTAGAGGCAGGTCCTGTCAGACCAACCTGGTGGCCTTCTGTGACCTGATCACAAAATCTGGGTGCAGGTGTCACCGTGGACGTAGTCTTTCTGGACTTTAGGAAGGCCTTTGACATTGTCTTTCACCTCATCCTCATTAAAAAATTAGGTGACTGTGGTGTCGATGCGTACACAGTCAGATGGGTCGCAAATTGGCTGGATGGCTGCACCCAAAGAGTGGTGGTGGATGGGTCGTTTTTTACCTGGACGGATGTGAGCAGTGGAGGTCCCCAGGGCTCAGTCCTTGGGCCTGCACTGTTCCACATCTTCATCAGCGACTTGGAGGAGGGGGTGAAAATCACCTTGTTCAAATTCACAGATGACACTGAGATGTGGGGAGAAGTGGACATGCTAGAAGAGAAGGACAGGCTACAACTAGATCTGGACAGGTTACAGAGGTGGGCAGATGAGAATAGGATGGGTTTCAATACAGACAAGTGCAAGGTACTGCACCTGGGGAGGAAGAACCAGCAGCATACCTACAGGCTAGGGAACTCCCTTCCTGTCAGTACAGAGGGAGTCACTACTGATTCCAAGATGAACATGGGCCACCAATGTGGGGACGCAGTCAGGAAGGTTAACCACACCTTGTCATGGATCCATAGATACAACGTGAGCAGGTCCAAGGAGGTGATCCTTCCCCTCTATGCAGCACTGGTCAGGCCGCAGTTGGAGTACTGTGTACAGTTCTTGGTGCCACACTTCAGGAGGGATGTGGACAGCATCGAAAGGGTACAGAGGAGGGCCACTCACATGATCTGGCGGCAGCAGGGTAGGCCCTGTGAGGAGAGGCTACGGAACTTGAACCCGTTCAGCCTCCACAAGAGAAGGCTGAGAGGGGATCTGGTGGCCATCTGTAAACTTGCCAAGGGGGGCCAGCAGGCTAGGCAGAGGCCCTGTTCCCCTGAGCACTACTGGGAGTAACAAGGAATAATGGCCATAAGTTGAATGAAAGCAGATTTAGGCTAAACATCATGAGGCACTACTTCACAGTCAGGAACCAACTTCCAAGGGAAGTGGTGCTTGCTCCTACCCTGGGGGTCTTCAAAAGGAGGCTAGATAATCACCTAGCCGACCCCAGCATTCTTTCCTGCTCAGGGCAGGGGGTTGGACTTGATGATCTGCTTAGGTCCCTTCCAACCCTACCTACTATGAAACTATGAAACTAGAGGGGTGCTTGGGCACCTAACTTGGGAATGAAGATTCCTCTGGGTGGTATGGCACCCAAAGATTGGGTATTGCAATGAGTAGTCCTGTGGAACTAGCCCTAAGTGGTTGCAGGATTGGGTCTTCCATTATAAACTGTCAGTCACAAGGACAATGTCTTTTTGTGCTCTGTGTTGGCCTTCTCCAATAGGGGAAGGCCAGCACAACGTTGTCTGTACCAGCATGCAAATTACAAAGACTAATTTATTAATCTTTGTAATTAGTCAAAGTCAATTTCTGTGAATTCTCAGAAAACCTGTGTCATGATCCCATTCAGATGTGGCATGCGCTCTTTTTGTCATTGGCCTTGGTTGTTAAGACTACAGTCCATATGAAATCATTAGGCATAAGCAGCACTTCTGTAATTTTAAATCAGCATAGCTATTATTACCCACTTGCAATGGTGTAGTTCCCTGGTCAGGCCAGGCAGGATGGACTAGACCAGGGGTGTCCAACCTTTTTGAATGTGGGGCCGAATCACGAACTTTTTATCACCCAGTGGGCCAGCGAGCCATATTCATATTTTATCACCCCGTGGGCTGTATGTTGAACAAGCCTGATCTACATGAACATCACTCTGGGGGTGGAGAGATGGTGAGCAGTAGAAGTGCCCACCTGGTCTCTTCCATTCCAAACCACAGCGGTGTGTTCCCCTACAGCCAGGACCCCAAGGCATGATTAGGTAAAAGTCCCAGGCCCCCTGCTGTAAGCCACCAGAACTTGTTTCCCCTCTCAGAGCATCCTAGTTCTATCTCACAGCAGCACATAGCTGCTACCCCCAGCCTGCCTTCCTTCTTACCTCAACTTCCCCTGCCCTGTCCAACTGGGTCTACACTAACCCTAATTCATTTACACTCAGGCTGGAGGCTGGGGCAGGCATCTCTGCCCATGGAGTGCCCCCTTGGCCCTGCACTAGCCAGAAAGAGAGAACGGTGGCAGAGCTCAGATGCATGTGTGTGTATGTGCATGTGTACACATGTGTGAGAGCTAAGTGTCAGCGCTGTGCAATTGTGTGTGTGTGTGTGTGTGTGTGTGTGTGCAGTATCACATCTGTGTGCCTATTCCTGTGTCACTGTCTTGAGAAGTGTGGTGCAAATAAGTAACTGCTTAATTATGGTTGTGTGGAGTTGTGTAGAACAGCAACTGATTCAGCAAGGCTAAGTTCATGGGTACTAGAGAAGCTCTCTGCTGGTGTGACTGTGATGGCATCGCTGCAATTGCGTGTAGTTCTAAGCTGTATATGCCTCCCAGCTGTGCAGGAATTGGTGCTGCATGCGTGGTTGGGCACAACTACATAGGCATAATTGTGAGTGCCTGTGAGTTCACCACTGCGTGCTCTGGGCCCACTCTCTGCAAGGTGTGTGACTCTGTAAGGCTGTTGTGATTGTGCATGCATGGCAGGTGACTCCAGGGCGGTGGGAATGTCTGTGCAGATATGCCTAGGTGTGTGAATGACATGACAGTACCTGCGTGTGCCACCATGTGGGTAGTGCTACTTCACCTTGAACCTTTGTTCCTCTGGGCCCAGGGTGTACACGAGAATGCATGTGCATGTAGTGCCCACGACTTTGTGTGTGTGAGTGTGTGAGTGTGTGTGGAGGCAGGTGTGCACATGTGCATATGTGCATGCATGTGTGTTTCTGAGTGCATGGGTGTGTGTACACATGTGTGCACACTTGTGCTCACTCCTGGATGCTGCCTGCAGTGAGGCACGTCTGGCGGGCACAGGGCGCTGGGACCCAGCAGAGCTCCTGGCCTGGGGAGGCCACAGCACCAGCACTGGCCAAGCATCTGCTGGGTCCCTGCGCCCCACCGGACTGCGCTGCCACCGCCCCCACAGCCCCAGACAAAGTCCCGGCCCCAGGGCGATGGGGGCAGTCAGCCGGGGGTGTGCTCTTGCCTCTGCACCTTGCCCCATGCCCTCTGAGCCAGGCCAAGCACTGCCCCCATGCCCAGCATGGCCCCCGCTGGCCCCGTGTGCCGGGGGCTCCCCTCCTGTCCACCTGGGGGGCATGTGCTGGGGCCAGTGGGGCGCTGAAGGTCCTGGAGTAGGACAAAGGAGGCACGTGTGGCCATCCTGCTGTCTACTCATCCCAGCCATGCCCACGCCAGTGGTTCTAAGGCGCTGTCCCCAGCTCATCCTGTCAAACATGGCTGGGGCCCTCCCATGCTGCACAGCCCTCAGGGTGGCAGCAGGACCCAGCTCACGTGACATGGGAGCTCACATGAACCCAGGTCCGTGGGGGTGAGCAGCTCCCCTCCTTTCCCCACCCGCCTGTCCCAAGCGAGGGACCTCAGGTCTCAGAACTGTGCTCCGTATGTTGGACAAGCCTGGACTAGACTCATGAACAGGCTTAGCTACATAAAAGTAAAACATTGCAAAGCCTACATTTTATGTTCTTGGCCTCTACAGGCGGATTCACAACCCTGTATTAGGTGACCCTAGACGGTGCAGGGAGAGAGTTACATGCCTTGGAATGGCACACAAAAAAGCCAGCAGATCCTGTAGTGACCTAGAGCTCACCAATAGGAAACTGGTGACAAGGATGTGACTGAAGTCCCACCTCTCAAATGCTTTACTAGGGTTGCATGGAGGTGTCTAATGTTCACTGGGGATCACAGCCCAGACTGCTCCTATGCAAATGAGCTCTGATACTTATTTTAAAAAGATGAACAGAGATTATTCTTATAAAGTATAGGTGGAGGAGGAAGAGGTATTACCCTTTTATATAGCTCAGCCCCTGGCACGGATCTTTGAGAACTCCTGGTGCTCTGGTGAAGTGCCCTAAGATTGGAAGAAGACCAATGTGGTGCCTATCTTCAAGAAAGGGAGGAAAGTAGATCCGGCAAACTACAGACCCATCAGCCTGACCTCTATCTTGGGGAAGGTCTTGGAAAAGATTATGAAACAGGCCATCCTTAGCAGATTAGCTGACGGCACTATCCTGAGGGATACCCAGCATGGATTTGTTGCAGGTAGGTCTTGTTTAACGAATCTCATTTCCTTTTATGACCAGGTGACCTATCACCTGGACAAGGGGGGAGCGATTGATGTCATATATCTTGACTTTAAAAAAGCCTTCAATCTGGTATCCCATGATCACCTCTTGGCAAAACTGGCTAACTGTGGCCTCAACCTCACCACGATCCGGTGGCTGGGGAATTGGCTCCACGGCAAGACCCAGAGGGTGGTGGCTGACAGAAGTCAATTCTCGTGGTGTGTGGTGACCAGTGGGGTTCCTCAGGGCTCTGGCCTAGGTCCTATACCTTTTTAACATCTTCATCAATGATACAGATATTGGTGTCAGAAGCGGACTGGCCAAGTTCACCGATGACACCAAACTCTGGGGTAAAGCATCCACACCTGAGAACAGGAGGGTGATCTAGGCAGATTTTGACAGGCTCAGGAAATGGGTAGATGAGAACCTGATGGTTTTCAACACTGAAAAATGCAAGGTTCCCCACCTTGGGAGGAAAAACCTGCAGTATGCTTATAGGCCTGGCAGGGCTACGCTGGTTAGCACTACAGCTGAAAGTGACTTGGGGGTCATCATTGACCACAAGATGAACATGAGCCTTCAGTGTGATGCTGTGGCTAGTAAAGTGAGCAAAACGCTGGCTTGCATCTATAGATGCTGCTCAAGCAAATCCTGGGATGTCATTCTCCCGTTGTACTCGGCCTTGGTGAGGCCACAGCGGGAGTACTACGTCCAGTTTTGGGCTCCACAATTCAAAAGGATATGAAGAAGCTTGAAAGAGTGCAGAGAAGAGCCATGCGCATGATCAGAGGTCAAGATAACAGACCTTATGATGAGAGGCTGAGAGCCATGGGGCTCTTCAGCCTGGAAAAGCACAGGCTCTGGGGCAATCTGGTGGCCAGCCATGTTTATCAGGAGTGTTCACCAGGATCTGGGGGAACATGTGTATACCAGAGCATCCCAAGGGGTGACAAGATCGAATGGTCACAAACTCCTCCGTGACCAATTCAGGTTGGCCATAAGGAAGAACTACTTTACTGTCTGAGCCCCCAAGGTTTGGAATAGATTGCCGCCAGAGGTGGTTCAAGCACCCACTTTGAATGCCTTCAAGACACATTTGGATGTTTATCTTGCTGGGATCCTATGATCCCTGCTGACTTCCTGACCCTGGGGCAGGGGGCTGGACTCGATGATCCTCCAGGGTCACTTCCAGCCTGAATGTCTATGAAATTTATGAAATCTATATCATAGCCTAGAAAGTAGGAGACCCTGGTTCAATTCCCTCCTCTGTTGGAAAGGTTTCAAGTACACATCTGCGATGTCAGTATCTTGTGTGTTCTCACACGCTGTCTGGTTCAATACATTCTTCTCTGCCCAATGGCTCAACTTCAGAGGAGCAAGGAGGGTGCCATGTCCATTCCCTAAGAATAACCTATAGGCTAATGGCTAGTGTAGTCTCCTGGGATGTGGGACATAAGCCCTCTCCAGTTGAAGAGGACCAACATCTCCCAGTACGAAATTACAGAAAAGGTGAGTAGTAGCATCACGATCTCTTCTTTCTGCTGTCACAAAAGGGACATGTGAACTAGCTGCCTGCACATGACTGAACAATCTAGACATTAGTTTCAGGAGCTAGAATTCACTAGAAATAAATCATTGTAGCTTTAACTCTGTTTCAGTCAGGTTTAAAGTTATATAGATGTAGCTCATTTATACTGATAAAGAAACAGATAGACTCAGGACACATATAAACTCATGGACTCAATATAGACATTGGAAATCTAACACACTACAGCCTGCTGGACATCTGACTCCCCAGGTACCTCTCCAAATTTACCTGTGCTGCTACATCCTTCCTCAACCCCACCCGAGCCTGTCCCTCATCCCCTGACACCTCCATTTCCATTTGCACTTGTCTGAATTGCATGCCACCCTCTGGATTCTTTTCTATTCCTTCCATCCAGGAAGAGCACTTGCAGGTGATTCCTCAGCCTGATAGAGGGTTTTTCAACCCAAAAGCTGGCATCCCAGGCAGCTAAGCTGAGCTCACCTGAAGCCTCACAACTCCACTGCAACCAGCAAGCCTCAGGTCTGTCAAAGGCATGACAGGTCTGGGCTTTCCCCAGCCAGGTCTGTGTGCGTGTGTGTGGTGGCTGGAGGTTATGGCACCTCCTACCCACCTTTCACTAGGGGGATCCTCAGTCCTGGCATTTCCTGGGGCTGCCTCACCGCCAACAGTCCCACCAGGCCTCCCGACCCTGGCAGACTGCATTTTTAGTGGTCATGTCCAGGACTGGGGACCTCCTCCTTCCCCATAACCCCAGCCCATACCTCCCAGCCCATACTTCTAAGTTCATCCTGACATTGAAGCTCAGCATGGACTGAACTCTTATGTTCTTCCCCTGCTGGCTAGTGATGCACCTAAGGGATGTTCTTCCCCTGCTGGCTGGTGATGCAGTGAGTGTTGCCTCCAGCTCTGAGAGTGGGGCATTAAATGATTTTAGAAAAATGAAAAAAGGAAATAGGTCTGGATGGAGTGAGGAGAGTGGCACTTACTCCATCTACACCTGAAGCTTGGGGAACACCAGCAGCGGGAGGTTCACCTTAAGGAACACCAGCTGCTCCACCAAACCAGAATCCAAGCAGATGTGGGGGAGTGCCACTACCTCACCAGCAATACTGAACACCCTCTCACTTGGAACACTGGTCAGTGGACAGGACAGGTGTTCCCAGGCAACTGTGGCCAGATCTGGCCACATCTGCTTGTGGCTTGCCCAGTAGGCCAAGGGGTCGCACAGCAGTGCCTCCACATCCTTGGTGAGATAAGCAGCCACCAAGACCAGAGTGCTACCTGCCTGATGGTGGGGTCTGGTGCCTCTGGACCCCACCATGGAAGCCATGCCCTTGGACCACATTGGCAGTGCATGTGGTGGAGGAGGAGACTGGCTGGTGGATGTCATGCTAGCATGGGACAGTGGTTCCCCCTCTTCCACATTCTCTCTTGCTCACCTTTGCAATATGCCCCACTTTCTGTCTGCCTTTCCTCCACTATTCCAGAATGGCCTGCCTCTGGTTTGTGGGAGATAGAGGCTTTGGACTGAGAGAGGGAGTCCCCTTTGGGCATGCTCCCAATAGTGCCAAGCTAAAGAGGAGCAAGGGCAAGGGGGTGGTGCCTGTGGAGATCCATCAGCATCCCTGTAGTGCTCATGTGTTTTGTTCCCTTGCCCCAGCTGGTTTTGGCTGAGCAGTGCAGGCAGATAGCATATATGGAATCATCTGCCAGCTCAAAATGATCCCAGACCACACTATCTGCCCACTTCTGGGGTGCAGATGTATATGTGGATGCCGCCTTTCCCCCCTCCTCAGCAGCCAGAGGCACACCAATAGAAGGAGCAGACTCAACTGAGCCATTTGTCTCCACAACCTCTACCTCAGCCTCCACTGAAGTGCCTTCTGGGGAAGGAGACCTGGCTCTAGGGGAAACTTGAGAGGTGTGAAGCACAAACTCAAATGATTCCCCCTCTCTCCCCAGAATTTCTCTTGCTAGCCCACTCGGATCTAAATCCAGCTCCAGCTCTTCCTGTGGCACTGGAAGGCTCAGCATGGGAAGTGAAATAGGGGTAAAGAAAACTGTCCTGCTGGTGCTGCTGCTTGTTGTCATGGTGGTAGTGGGGGCAGGTTATAGCTGGTGCTCTTAGAGGGGATGCAGACTCAGACTAAGGCACAGGCAGTGGCACTGGCACTGCTCCCCTCTCGCTGTCTGTAGAACTAATGGAAGTCTCATGCCTGTTTTTTGTAACAAAGAGGCTGCATCTCATTTGGGTGTGGGGGAAGGGAGGAATTTACAGCTCTCCCTCTACTCCCTCTTCCACCCCTCCCTGAAGGCTTGCCAGATGCCTTTCCAGCACGCTTCAAGGTGTGTTTCATAATCTTGTCTTTGCCTTGGTGTGTTGGAAAATCTGTGTCTTCTTCTGTAATGTTATCTGATTTACACAATATATGTAGATAAGATAATTTATGTATGTATATTTATGTATCTATGTATGTAATAAATAAAATAAACATATATAAATGTACGTATGAGTTCCTATATAAATTCTATATTATAATATGCAATGTAATTATGCACCGTGAATGGAATGCACACTGTGAAAGAAAGCACAAATTTGAAAAGAATCAAAACTGACTAACAAAAAAAAAGAGGATTTTGGGGGAGGAATAAATTGAAAGGACTCAATGAATATAATAATAAAATAAAAGGGTATCGAAAAAAAGATATTGATGAATCCCACTTGCCCCGAGAGAGACACGCCTGGGCCAAGGGTTAGCGAGGAGTTAGTTAGGGTACTTCTGGAGAGGCTGGACGTGTTCAAGTCCGCTGGTCCGGACGATCTTCACCCTAGGGTTCTACAGGAACTGGCTGAGGTCATTGCGGGACCCCTGGCACGGCTCTATGAGCACTCGTGGTGCTCTGGCGAGGTGCCGGAGGACTGGAAGAGGGCCAATGTGGTCCCTATCTTCAAAAAGGGAAAAAAAGAGGACCCGGGAAATTACAGGCCAGTTAGTCTGACCTCAATCCCGGGTAAGCTCTTTGAAAAAATTATCCTGGCACACATCCAGGAGGGCCTTGCGGGGGAATGCATGCTCAGGGGCAACCAACATGGGTTTATCAGTGGCAGGTCTTGTCAGACCAACCTGGTGGCCTTTTACGATCAGGTCACCAAATCATTAGACGCAGGGGTTGCTGTGGATGTAGTCTTTTTGGACTTCCGGAAGGCTTTCGACACTGTCTCTCACCCTGTCCTCATCAAAAAGCTGGGAGACTGTGGTGTCGATGCCCACACGGTCAAATGGGTCGCCAACTGGTTGGAGGGCCGCACCCAGAGGGTGGTAGTGGATGGGTTCTTCTCGACCTGGAAGGATGTGGGCAGTGGGGTTCCGCAGGGCTCGGTCCTCGGGCCTGCACTGTTCAACATCTTCATCAGTGACTTGGATGAGGGGGTAGAAAGCACCCTGTTCAAGTTTGCTGATGACACTAAGATGTGGGGGGATGTGGGTGCACTAGAAGGGTGCAATAGGCTACAAGCTGACCTTGACAGGTTGCAACGGTGGGTGGATGAGAATAGGATGGGGTTTAACACTGATAAGTGCAAGGTGTTGCACATGGGGAGGAAGAACCGGCACCACACTTACAGGTTGGGGAACTCCCCTCTTGCCAGCACGGAGACGGAAAAGGATCTTGGAGTCGTCATTGACTCCACGATGAACATGGGCCGGCAGTGTGGGGAGGCAGTCAAGAAGGCCAATCGTACCCTGTCATGCATTCACAGATGCATCTCGAGCAGGTCCAGGGAGGTGATCCTCCCCCTCTATGCGGCACTGGTCAGGCCGCAGCTGGAGTACTGCGTCCAGTTCTGGGCGCCACACTTCAAGAGGGACGTGGACAATATGGAAAGAGTTCAGAGGAGGGCCACTCGTATGATCAGGGGTCAGCAGGGCAGGCCTTATGAGGATAGGCTACGGGACCTGAACCTGTTTAGCCTCCACAAGAGAAGGTTAAGGGGGGACCTTGTGGCCTGCTACAAACTGGTCAGGGGGGATCAGCAGGTATTGGGGGAGTCCCTGTTCCCCCGTGCGCTGCCAGGAGTGACCAGGAATAACGGTCACAAACTGGCGGAGGGTAAGTTTAGATTAGATATTAGGAGGCGCTACTTCACAGTCAGGGTGGCTAGGGCCTGGAACCAGCTTCCAGGGGAAGTGGTGCAGGCTCCTAGCCTGGGGATTTTTAAAAGGAAGTTAGATGAGCACCTTGCCGGGGTCATCTGACCCCGGTGCTCTTTCCTGCTAAGGCAGGGGGTCGGACTAGATGATCTACCTAGGTCCCTTCCGACTCTAGCTACTATGAAACTATGAAACTATAGACTAGCAAGTAGGAAATGAATGGTAGCCTTTGTTGTCTGACACTGCTGAGCTGCTGGAAGACAGCTCAGTAACTGACCCCAAGGCAAAAAGCAGGTCAGTTCAAACAATGCTGTTTTTCCATTCCTCCGCCAGAGCACTGGGACTGGAAGGGACCCCAGGGAAGGATCACTGTCACTGGCCAGCTACACATGTCAATATCAGATCAGACCTTCCCCCCTCTTCGCCGTCCCTCTCCTTACTTTATGTTTCCCTGCAGGCAAGCCCAGCTTTAGCTTTGAAACTCAAAATGCTTCAAAACTTTCCAAATGTTTTGACTGCCCTCATTTTGTTTAGAGGCTATTTCAAAGCCCTTAATTTTATTTCAATGTTGCTGTTTCGAGCTCAAAACGCGTTGAAACAGCATTGAAACGAAACAGCCGACAAAATTTCACACAGCCCTACTGTGCAGCCTTCTGAACTACTGTGTATTGGGGTTGCCTTAGTGAGGGGATTATAGTGTGCTGCAGAAATAGTCAGCATAAAGGCTAAACCATTACCTCCAAAACAAGAAGAGCATTAGTCAAAAACAGGAAGAAAAAGGAAAGGTAGTACGAAGGAGACATCTCAGCTTTACAAGGATATATAATGCTGCTATTACTGGCTGGCTCATGTGAGGCTCTGTGTCATGACAAAAGCAATATGTGATAACTGTTTCATATGTTAACATTTTGAACAGCACAAAGGCAGTGGTAGGTGGTGTCCATCTTTAAAAGGCAGGGCACTGTATGGAATCACAAAACTCATTTCAATAGCTTGCTGGCCACTTCCTACTCCTTTAGTTAGCAGACTTCCAGAAAACAGTGGATTTGCTTCAGTGTCTAAAACCAGCTCAGTGCAAAGGGGTACAGGATCACATGTCCATTTTGCAGGACTTCAGTGCTGGGGTGTGGTTGAATTCCAGTGGCGAGTACAGTTTTGTGGTGGATAATGGTTGTGTTTGCTGCTGTGTTCTGTGAAGCAGGCAGCAGTTTATTTTTAGCTGGGATGAGGTATATAATAGAAGCTATTACCTGCAACCCTCTGAACTTCCGGCCACCAGGGTGCTTAGTGAGTAATAGGAGCTTGCTGAGTAAGAAAACAGGCAGAATCAAGAAGTTTAAAATAATTTCAACAGACAAAAAAACTAATTTACCTGCCGACCCCAGGAAGGGGATTTTCAGGATGTCAGAGATCACAATATTCAACATTGCCAAAGGATCGTTTGTTGGATGATCTTGGTGCTGTATAAATATGTACACATTATTAAGTGTCCAGGTGACTATTATTTACAGTCTTCCTTGTGTTTGTAAATCTTATCAAAGTCTCCCATGTATTAACATCCTGATTTTTGCAAAGATACAAAGTAACTGGAATGTTAAACCAGCTTTGCTACTTCACCTTAAATAACCCATGACCAAAATATAAGGTATCTGCTGCCCCTGTGAACCCTCTGACTTGAAATATTCTTTAGGAGATAAAATGATGTCATTTTGTTCTCATTCGAGTCTCTAATGACTTCTCCTCCAAGTCTTTCATGGAATAAAATTATACTGTGTAGAGAAACACACCCTTAACTGATGACAATGTCAAGTTTCTTTTCAGTGAGGGGCATGATCTGTCCCAGCAGGAGGAAAACACTGTTTTAACTAAAGTAATGGCATACTGTTTACCTGGAACGTTCTGCCTCTGAGACGACAGGAAAGAGACACAATTAGCCCAAACATAACTTTGTCCATAGACAATACACTGAGGCAAGACTAAATTACATATCACAAATAAAACCATACTTTTTCTCCACATTCATTTTGAGTTACTGGTGCTCAGGGAAAGTCCAATGACACATATCTGAAATTGTGAATACTTTTAATGCAGTGAATGGTGATTACCTCCACTGAACACCCTTAATAAGACATCTATTCCTGCTACTCTTGTGCACCCCAAGTCCCCCATTGACCTAAGTCACTTTTCAGATGCACTTAAATCTCCAAACAGTGGGGTAAGTAAACAAGGGGGAGAGAAGGGACTGTACCACCTTGACAGATATGTAGATGATTTAATACAACACAGTTCTTTGAGGTGATTCTCAGAGGTCTCTTGTCCTTCTTGGTCTACTACAACACACCCTTTTATCCCTCAATAAGAACTAGGTATGGTGCTCTAGGCAAACTCTAAGCATGTGCTTATGCATAACTTTAAGCCCATTGATTCAATAAGACTACTTGTGTTTAAATTTAGACATATGTAACTGCCTTGCTCAATAAGAACTCTTTTTCCAGGGTCTGTTTAAACTAAGCCCTAATATAAATATAATATTTGCATGGTGTCCGGATTAAGCTTTCCAAGAGCATGTGTTATATAGGGCTAACTGGTAAAACATTAAGTTGAATTACAAGGTGGCCATAAAAGCTTTAGTGGATCTAGACCTAGCCACAAAAATTGCAATGGAAAATATTCCTCTAGCTTGTGTTCTATGCAGGAAGTTTTTCTTTCTTTTTTTTCTCTCCCAATTTTTCCTAGTTATGAAAGAAATGCTTAGAATAATTCACTCAACAAGGACACTCCTCCAGAGAGATAGATCGCACATTTGAAAGAGCCACTCAGATACTACGTGAAGAATTGCTGCAGTACAGAAGAACCACCCCCTCCTCCCCACAAATTGCACACTACTGGTTATGACATATCACAGCTCCCTCAAACCCATACAGAAAATCCTCAAACCATTGCAACCCATACCAGAAGGAGACCCTATTCTTAAAGAGATCTTCCCAGAACCACCCATCCTAGCCTTCAAACAAGCACTAAACCTCACTAACCTCATCACCAGAAGCAAACTAGCTATGATGTAGAACATATCAAATGAATCCGGACCATGCCATGACAAGAAATGCAAAACCTGCCAACACATTTCCATTACCCCCATAATTACTACACCCCACAACAGAGTCATGAGCATTCCTGGATCTTACAGCTGCACCTCCAGAAATGTAATAGATCTCATCCAATGCACCAAATGTCCTGATGGAAAATACGGGTGAGAGACCAAACAACTGTGCACCAGAATGAATGCACATCAGAAGTCTATTAAAGACTAGAATATCAAATTACCTGTGGGGACACATTTCTCACAAGAAAACCACTCTCTCAGTTCTCATCCTCAAAGAGAATTTACAAAACACTTTTCACAGATGAGCCTATGAACTTCACTTTATCAACCACCTGGATACAAAAAATAATGGACTAAATATAGACATTGGATTCATGACACATTATAACCTGCCTGACATCTGACTTCCCAGGTACCTCCACCTGCTACATTAATCCCCCTTCTCTCTTCCCCACCCCCCACCCCATCTGTCTCTCACCCACTGACTCCTCAATTCAAATCTTCATTGACTGCCTTTCTTGCATGCATACCAACCTCTGGCTCATCTACTATTTATTCTATCCAGGAAGAGCACAACCACATGCAGAGGCTTCCTCAGCCTGACAAAGGGTTTTTAAACCCAAAAGCTTGCTAAGAAATTTTTTCCCAACTATTTAAGTTGGTCTAATAAAAGATATCAGATTCACCCAAAGAACCTTGTCTGTCTAGAATAATCCTAGTGTCTTCTCTACCTAATATAATTCCTAATTCTTCACAGCCTGATATTAATGAGGGCTAGGATTTTAATCTCCAGCTCTTTCTCAGCTTCTAGAGCAACCATGTCACATCATGCAAAAATGATTAAAAACCAGGGGGAAAAGCCCTCCTGTGTCTGTGCTATGTTGCTGATCCTATATCTTGAGGCATTGCTCAGTCCACAAAAACAATCTTGGTCCAGAGCTTGTCATAGACTTTTCAATACCCTAGGCAGAAGTAATTGCTGCTATTTTGCATCAGAACGATCTGCTTCCACTTCAGAATATTAAGCACCTTGTTTATCTAACCAGAAGTCATTTCAGTTAGAAAATTATGGGGAAGGACGTATACCTGAATTACTTTAAAAGAAAAACAAAACTTAGCTAACGTAAAAGCACAGTTGACATATCAAAATAATAGAAATAACTATGAAAACGTGTATGTATATGTCAATGAGTGTGTGTATGTGCATGTTTTATTTACCATATATGTATGTGATACACTGCTCCTGTAATTGCAGCAAACCCTTACGTTTCATTGCAATTATCTGTATACTTTGATGATCAGAAACACTGCCAAATGATAGTTAATCAAGAACAAGAATAATGAGTGTTGTACTTATATTGTAATAACTTCCAAAGGCAATTATCACTAAGTCTCAGTCCAAATGGCAGATTATGACTGGATTTTGTGCTAGTGGGAATGGTTAAAATACACCA